>NC_133503.1:14482500-14799285 GCF_049354715.1 Callithrix jacchus | reverse complement strand
CATTTTCTGCATCAGAAATGCCACCAGGGGTTTTTCTTCCTCCTTTTCCATTTAAAAACTGGATTCTAGTAGACATTTTCCCCTGGGGGCCTATGTGTAGCAGAGCAGTTATTTCGAGTCCAGGGAATTTTAGCTGATGCCTTTCCAGGGATGTGGCCTGTGTGTCGTGAAATGCAGGGCAGTCACCAGCATTTGTTGGCTGGGCACCAAACTGGGCCCTTGCCTCTACTAAGCCACACATTTGGACGCGGGCAACATTTTTCCTGTCTGGTGGATCCTGATAACTGCAAAACCAGCATTTGTGATCAGCCTTCAGGACCTGAATTGTGTGGAACAGAGCAGAGGCAACCCCCTCCAGCTTCCTCCCTCCTCAGATCATGAAATTTCTATAGAGGAGCCCTGGAGTCATCTTGCCTTCCATCAAAACCCTTTTTTCTTTCCCTTGAAAATTTGATGAGCTCCAAGTGGCAGCTTTCATCAGCAATTCTGAAGAAAGAGATAGTCCTCACCCACCGCCACAACCCCCATGCCACGCCAGCAGTGCCTTCAGAAGGAAATATTAGACTTCTTTCTTTTCTTTTTTTGTATTTTTGTTTTTTGATACAGAGTCTCAATTGCTCTGTCTTCCAGGCCGGAGTACAATGGCATGATCTCGGCTCACTGCAACCTCCACCTCACAGGTTCAAGTGATTCTCCTGCCTCAGCCTCCCATGGTAACTGGGATTACAGGTGCCCACCACCACTCCCGGCTAATTTTTGTGTTTTTAGTAGAGACGGGGTTTCACCATGTTGGCCCGGCTGGTCTCAAACTCCTGACTTCAAGTGATCTGCCCACCTTGACCTCCCATAGTGCTGGGATTACAGGCATGAGCCACCGTGCCTGGCCAGAACATTAGACTTTTCCCTGCGTGCACCTGGCTTCTCTGTAGATTCACAAACGGCAGTGCACACAAGAAATGAGCAAGATTCCTCGAAAACTTAAAAAGAAAGAGATCTAGCCATTGAACTTCTGGCTGTGTATCCGCAAAGAAGTGAAAGCAAGGGCCCAAAGAGATATTTGTATAACCAGTTATTCTTTTTGAGACAGGGTCTTGCTCTGTCACCCAGGCTGGAAGGCAGTGGCACCTCAGCTCACTGCAACCTCCACCTCCCTGGTTGAAGCGATTCTCCTGCCTCAGCCTCCTGAGTATCTGGGATCACAGGTGTTCACTACATGCCTGGCTAATCCATAACCAATTTTATAGCAGCATTATTTACAACAGCCAAAGGGTAAAAGCAACCCAGGTGTCCATCAACAGATAGATGGTTAAACTCAGTGTGATACATTCGTCTCATGGAATATTATTCAGCCTGGGCTGAGCCAGAGCCTTCTCCCTTCCCCTGGCCAACTAAGGGCAGTGTTAATTTTGAAAGGCGTGGGTACCTGTGTCCTCTTCCAGGGGCCCGAGGGAGCAGGAGAGGTCACTGGCCCTGTTTTCTGCCTCATGGCCCTGCATCTCCCACCCCATGTGTCATAGGGAACTTTCACCTTAAAATCTTTCTAAGCAACATGTGAGTAGGATTTTTACTCCCTTTTTACAGTATTCTGAGAAACGCAAATAAAAGGGCCACGTGTTTCTGTTTAAAAAAAAAAAAGACAGAAATTCTATCACATGATACGACATAGATAAAACATGAGGCCATTATGCTCAGTGAAATAAACCAGCCATGAAAGGACAGATATTGCATGATTCCCCTTAATGAGGTACCTAGAGCAAGCTAATTCACAGAGACAGAAAGTAGAATGGGGTTACCAGAGACTAGGGGAGGGAAATGGACGGTTAGTATTTAATGGATAGAGTTTCAGTTTTGCAAGATGAAAATGTGCTGGAGGCCAGGTATGGTGGCTCACGCCTGTAATCTCAGCACATTGGGAGGCTGAGGTGGGTGGATCATGAGGTTAGGGGTTTGAACAGCCTGGCCAACAAAGTGAAACCCCATCTCTACTAAAAATATAAAAAATTAGCCAGGCATGGTGGCTTGTGCCTGTAGTCCCAGCTACTTGGGAGGCTGAGGCAGGAGAATCACTTGAACCCAGGAAGCAGAGGTTGTAAGCCAAGATCACACCACTGCACTCCAGCCTGGGCAAGAGAGTGAGACTCTGTCTTAAAAAAAAAGAAAAAGGAAATTCTGGAAATCTCTTAACAATGTGAACATACTTTTTTTTTTTTTGAAACAGAGCCTTGCTCTGTCACCCAGGCTGTAGTGCAATGGTGCCATCTTGGCTCACTGCAACCTCTGACTCCTGGGTTCAAGCAATTTTCCTGCCTTAGCTTCCTGAGTAGCTGGGAGTACAGGTGCCCACCACCCTACACAGCAAAAAAAAATTTTTTTTTTTTGTATTTTTAGTAGAGACAGGGTTTCTCCATGTTGGCTGGGCTGGTCTTGAACTCCTAACCTTATGATCTACCTGCCTTGGCCTCCCAAAGTGCTGGGATTACAGTCATGAGCCACTGCACCTGGCCTAATTTTTGTATTTTTAATAGAGACATGGTTTCACCATGTTGCCCAGGCCAGTCTCGCCCTCCTAGCCTCAAGCAATCCTCTCACCTCGGCCTCCCATCCCAAAGTGCTAGGGTTACAGGCGTGAATCCCTGCACCCGGCCAACTGTACACTCAAAATGGTTAAAATGGTAAATTTCATAATGTTTATTCTGCCACAACAAAAATGAGTAAGTAGGGCTTTTTCAAGTGCTAGGGTCGCAGCGGGTCTGCAGGAAGGAGGTGGAAGTGGATGCGTTGGCAGAAGGCTGGGATGGTCCCCAGAAGTGGCCAGGCCTCAGTCCAGGGCAAATGGCCTTCCCAAGCTGTCCTACTGGTTGGATCCTTGGTTCTTCATCCTTTTTGGTGTAATAGTGTTTTTCTTTTCTTTTTTTCTTTTTTTTTTTTTTTTTTTGAGATGGATTTTTGTTCTTGTTGCCCAGGCTGGAGTGCAGTGGTGCGATCTTGGCTCACTGCAACCTCTGCCTCCCAGGTTCAAGCAATTCTCCTGCCTCAGCCTCCCAAGTAGCTGGGATTATAGGCATCTATTAGCTAATTTTTTTGTACTTTTAGTAGAGACGGGGGTTTCACCATATTGGCCAGGCTGGTCTCGAACTCCTGACCTCAAGTGATCCACCTACCTTGGTCTCCCAAAGTGCTGAAATTATAGGCGTGAGCCACCGCACCCAGCCATGATAGTGTTTTTCTTTGCCTGTCTTTTGCAATGACAAGCTTACTGATGCCCAGATTAAAAAGTCAGCTTCTGGAGTGAATTCTGAAAATGACTGCAAACTTCTTCAATCCAAAACATAGACAGGATCGTGTCACAGAAAAATTTCAAATCTCTAAGGGACCTGCCTTTCATTTTATACTTCCTGTTACTCATATGGAGAACTCTATTATGTGGGTAAGAACTCACTCATTCCTAACTAGAGTCTTTGGTTCATGTTTAAAAACTTTTGGCTGGGCATGATGGCTCATGCCTGTAATCCCAGCATTTTGGGAGGCCGAGGTAGGCAGATCACTTGAGGTCAGGAGTTCAAGACCAGCCTGGCCAACATGGTGAAACCCTGTCTCTACTAAAAAATATTTAAAAATTAGCTGGGCCAGGAGGTATGTGCCTGTGGTCCCAGCTACTCAGGAGGTTGAGGCAGAAGAATTGCTTGAACCAGGGAGGTGGAGGTCGCAGTGAGCCGAGATCATGCCACAGCACCCCAGCCTGGGCAGCAGAGCAAGACTGTATTTAAAAAAAAAAAAAAAAAAACACCTTTTTATTGCTGGGCACAGTGACTCATGCTATAATCCCAGAACTTGAGAGACTAAGGCAGGAGAACTCCTTGAGATCAGGAGTTCAAGACCAGCCTGAGCAACATAGTGAAACCCTGTCCCTATTAAAAAAAATTAAAAAGCAACAAGGCATAGTGGTATGCACCTGTAGTCTCAGCTACTCAGGAAGCTGTGGCAGGAAGATTATGTAAGCCCAGGACTTCCAGGCTGCAGTGAGCTATGATTATGCCCCTGCACTCCAGGCTGGGCAGAAGAGTAAGGCACTGTCTCAAAAACAAGACAAAACAACAAGAAAAATATACACTTTTTTCAGGTATCCAGTAGCTTTACAGGGGCTGAATATAAAAGTATTTGCACTTGGCCAGGCCTGGTGGCTCACACCCATAATCCCAGCACTTTGGGAGGCTGAGGCAGGTGGATCACCTGAGGTCAGGAGTTTGAGACCAGCCTGACCAACATGGAGAAACCCCATCTCTACTAAAAATGCAAAATTAGCCAAGGATGGTGGTGCATGCCTGTAATCCCAGCTACTCGGGAGGCTGAGGCAGGAGAATTGCTAGAACCCAGGAGGCAGAGGTTGTGGTGAGCAAAGATCATGCCATCACACTCCAGCCTGGACAACAAGAGCAAAACTCAAAACTCTGTACCAAAAAAAAGTATTTGCACTTAAAAATAAATAAATATAATGTCACTCAGAAGTGACCCCGGGGCTTTGCCGTCCCTGGGGTGGGCAGAATGGCCCAGTGGACCTTGCCCTGGGTGCCTGACAAACCTGGAACCAGCTGTCTCAGATATCTTGGTGCTGGGGCAGACTACCCTGGGTCTGGAAGGGGGCTCACTTTGTTTCCATAAATCACCAGCCAGAAACAGCTCTGGGCACCTGTCACATGAGATTAAATTTAGAGAGTGGGGCCCTTGGGAGGCACGGGGCTGATGCCATGCAGGAGGCCAAGGAGCTGCAGGGTGTTCTTCATGTTCTGCTGTGTCAGAGGCCAACAGAGGGCTTCAGCAGCATAGACGCTGTCACTGCACATTTGATGACAGAGGGAGCAGTGCAAGGGACACTGGGCCCAGGTCAAGGGCCCTGAGGACTGGATGTAGCCAAATAGAGCAGCTTCTCGTCCATAGAGTCTTTTTAAAAAATTACTTTTAATGTTTTTGGAGACAGGGTCTTGCTCTGTTCCCAAGGCTGGAGTGCAGTGATGCCATTATAGCTCGCTGCAGCCTCCTACTTCTGGGCTCAAGTGATCCTCCCATCTCAGCCTCCAGAGTAGCTGGGACCACAGACGCACACCACCATGCCTGGATATTTTTTTTTTATTTTTGTAGAAATAGAGTATCTTCTGGCCGGGTGCAGTGGCTCATACCTGCCATCCCAGCACTTTGGGAGGCCGAGGTGGGCGGATCACTTGAGTTCAGGAGTTTAAGACCAGCCTGGCCAACATGGTAAAACCCCTAAACCCCGTCTCTACAAAAATACAAAAATAGCTAGGCATGGTGGTGGGTTCCTGTAATCCCAGCTACTCGGGAAGCTGAGGCGGGAGAATCACTTGAACCCAGGAAGCAGAGTTTGCAGTGAGCCACGATCACACCATTATACTGCAGCCTGAGCAAAATAGTGAAACCCCATATCAAAAAAAAAGAATAAAAGAAACATAAACTGGAGCTTGGCTTTGTAGAGTCTGCAAAGGTGCATTTCCACATTTCCTCAGCTCTGATTCCTGGTTTCCCCTGGAGGAGTGTTTGTTGGGAAGGTGAGGAGCAGTGTTTTTTGCACCTCTATTTTGTATATAACAATAATGTGGCCGGGCGTGGTGGCTCACACCTGTAATCCCAGCACTTTGGGAGGCCAAGGCGAGTGGATCACCTGAGGTCAGGAGTTTGAGACCAGCCTGGCCAACATGGTGAAACCCTGTCTCTACAAAAGAAAAAAAAAAGCAGCTAGGTGTGGTGGCACATGCCTGTAGTCCTAGCTACTCGGGAGGCTGAGGCAGGAGAATCACGTGAACCAGGGAAGTAGAGGTTGCAGTGAGCTGAGATCACACCACTACACTCCAGCCTGGGCAACTGAGTGAGACTACATCTCAATAAACAAACAAGCAGTAATGACCGCGTATTGAGCATCCCTTCTGTGGCTGGCCCCACTCTTTGCATGATTGGATTCTAGTAGCCTCCAACATCTCCATGAGCCCAGGCTTGGTAGCTCCTGTCATGGGGTGGATGGTGATACGGTTTGCATCTGCGTCCCCACCAGATCTCATATTCAGTTGTAATTCCCAATGCTGGAAGTGGGATCTAGCAGGAGGTGATGGGATCGTGGGGGCAGATTTCTCTCTTGGTGCTGTCCTCACCATAATGAGTGAGTGCTGGCGAGAGCTGGTTGGTTAAAAGTGTATGGCACCTCCCCATTCGCACTCTCCCTCCCTCTCCAGCCACGTGAGACAATCCTTGTTCACCTTCCTCCATGACTGGCAGCTTCCTGGGGCCTCCCCAGAAGCAGAAGCTGCTGCGTTTCCTGTACAGCCTGTAGAACCACCATCCAATTAAACCTTTCTTGGGAATTAGCTAGTCTCCGACACTTCCTATTTTTTTTTTTTTTTTAACTTTTAGGTTCAGGGGCACACGTGAAGGTTTGCTGCATAGGTACACTCGTGTCATAGGATTTGTTGTACAGATTATTCATCAGCCAGGTAGTAAGAGTATTAAGCCAGGACCCAATCATTATTTCTCTGCTCCTCTCTCTCCTCCTGCCCTCCTGCCTTGAGTAGACTTCAGTGTGTGTTGTTCCCTTCTTTCTGTTCATGAATTCTCATTTACTCCTGTGTTTTTTGTTGTTGTTGTTGTTGTTTTGAAATGGAGTCTCACTCTTTCGCCCAGGCTGGAGTGCATTGGTGCGATCTTGGCTCACTGCAACCTCCGCCTCCTGGGTTCAAGCAATTATCCTGCCTCATCCTCCTAAATAGCTGGGATTACAGGTGCCCAACATCACGCCTGGCTAATTTTTTGTAATTTTAGTGGAGATAGGGTTTCACCATGTTTACCAAGCTAGTCCTGAACTCCTGACCTCAAGTGATCTGCCCCCCTTAGCCTCCCAACGTGCTGGGATTACAGGCATGAGCCACTGCACCCAGCCTTTTGAAAGTCACTTTTTTTTTTCGGATGGAGTTTCGCTCTTGTTGCCCAGGCTGGGGTGCAATGGCGCAGACTCAGCTCACTGCAACCTCGTCCTCCTGGGTTCAAGAGATTCTCCTGTCTCAGCCTCCCAAGTAGCAGGGATTATAGACACCCACCACCGTACCAGCTAATTTTTTATTTTTAGTAGAGATAGGGTTTTACCATGTTGGCCAGGCTGGTCTCAAACTCCTGACCTCAGGTTATCCACCGCCTCAGCCTCCCAAAGTGTGGGATTACAGAATTAGGCACCTGGCCTAGCTCCCACTTACAAATGAGAACATGCAATATTTGGTGTTCTGTTCCTGCATTAGTCTACTGAGAATAATAGTCTCCAGCTTCATCCATGTTCTGGCAAAAGACACGATCTCATTCTTTCTTGTGGCTGCATAGTATTCCATGGTGTATAGTACCACATTTTCTTTATCCAGTTGTCACTGATGGGCATTTAGGTTGATTCCATGTCTTTGCTATCGTGAATGGTTTTGCAGTGAACATTCATGTGCATGTGTCTTTACGGCAGAATGATTTATATTTCTCTGGGTATATACCCAGCAATGAGATTGCTGGGTCAAATGGTAGTTCTGCTTTTAGCTCTTTGAGGAATCACCATACCACTTTCCACAATGGCTGAACTAATTTACCCTTCCATCAGCAGTGTACAAGCGTTCCCCTTTCTCTGCAGCCTCGCCAGCATCTGTTGTTTTTTGACTTTCAGATGTTTCTTTACAGCAGTGTGAGAAAGGACTAACAGAGGTAGCATACACCCAAAATTCATGTCTACCTGGAACCTCAGGGAGCGACCTCATTTAGAAATCGGTTCTTTCCCAGCTTTATGTCTGGGAGGTGACGGAAAAGTGTCAATTTGGGCCCAGTTTTTAGACCTAGGAGGACTATAAGCTTCCACTTCTTCCCTCTTGGATTCTGCACTTTTGGAAGCTCTGAATCATCATCTAAAAAGTCCAGGTGCTCTCCAGGAAGGCCACATAGAGAAGTGAAATCTTTGCACTATAGTGAGTAGTCTATGGATGACACCAGCCCAGCCAGTATCTAACTAGAACACACAGAAAGCTTTAGTGAGACCAGAAGAACTGCCTTGCTGAGCCCAGCCAACCCACAGGACTATGAGAGATAATAATATGGTTCTTTGGAGGTAGTTTTGCTACATGACAATTGGGAAGTGAAATAGGAGTAGCTCAAGCTTTACCTTCCACAGGGCTGAAATCTGCAAAGCAGCCTGTGTGGAATGCCAGCAGGAGATGATCTTGAGAAATGTGTGTCTGAGTGACTGCCATGGTATGGCACGCATGTAGGAGGCTTTTTTGGGAGGCTCCCTTTTCTAACCATCTCTACTTTTTCTTCCGTAATATTTGGAACTAAGAATTGTGGAATTGTTGAAAACAGCACAGCACAAAGAGATCATGAGATTGGGGATTCCATGGCAACCCTCGAAACACAGTGTGACCCCAGGTGATGAGAATCTACAGGAATAGGGGACTATGAGAACAACAGAAAGCCTTCTCTGAGGAGGGGCAGCTCCCTGCTTAGAGCCAGTGATCTCGCAGAAACAACTTAGCCCACTCACCTGGATCCAGGCCCCCTCCAGGCCACAGAGAAAGGCCTAGACCCCACACTTAGCCTTGGAGGATGGGGGAGGAAAGGCTCCATCCAGGGAGGGACAATGCTGGCACCTGCACTGAGGAGAAATTATAACCCAATACCAAGAATCTGCTCCTGGGAGACTCAGGTAGCCCTGAAGCTCCATGGTCTAGCCCAGCCCTCTAGTATAGTAGAGGCCCACAGAAGCTACAGTCCTGCCCAGTTTGCACAGCCAGACAATGGTATGGCCTGGCCTGTTCCTAGGTCTTAGGTCCCCATCCAGGGTCCCTCCTGCACCCTCGCATCCCTGCTGAGGTTGTCCAGGCGAGTTGGATAGTCCAAGGTAGAACCTGGGTGGGTAGAGAGAGGGGCAGGAGAGCCACCCCCACTCAGCATCCCTGTCCCCTCTGGCTGCAAGCATAGCTGGACGCAGTCTGACTGGCTGTCGTGGTTGTCATCTGCCCTGGCAACAAGCCAAGGCTGTTGCTGCAAGTGCCATTGCCATGGAAACCCTGAGTCAAGGCCTCACTCAGCACAGCCAAACATGCCAGGGGCTCTCGGGGCCTCTCTTCTGCCAATGGGGAAGGTGATGTAAGGCAGGCAGCATCTCCCTGGGACTCATTAAGAGAGTGGAGCGTGGGTGGCAGGGAGGGGGTGGGATGGGGGTGGGGTGGGAGGAAAGGGGAGGAGGAAATTAGAGTAATGACATGGCTCAGGAAATAGCGTAGGGCTGCCAAGCCCGGACCACAGGAGCCAAGGGATCTCCTCTGCCAAGCAGTCGGATTTGAGCCAAACCAAGTCTGGTCTTTTGGGTCAGTTCTTGAACCCAAAAGACCAAACTTCCCAGCAGACTAGAGCCCAGGGCTGGGCCCCACAGATGTTACCTTTGGTGATCATGGGGGGTCAGGAAGCCTCTTGGTCTAGGCTGCAGCCTGAGAGTCCACCCAGCACAGCTGCATTCAGCCAGCGTTCAAGGAAGGTTTGGGGACTTGGTCAGGGTCACACGTGGGTCCATATGGGGCCAAGAAGACAAGAAGTGGAGATCCCCCCTCCCTAGTCTATGCGCTTCTTCCCAGCCCACTGTCATCCACTGGATGGGCAGACAAGGCTGGACAAGAGCCCCTGATGTGGCCTGAGCTCAGCAGAGAACAACCCCACCCCCAGGTCTTCTTGGAGATTAAGTGAGTTGCTGGTTTCATAGCATGTGGACTGTCAGGTTTACAGGCTAGCTCATGCAAACAGTCAAGTTCCCAGGCTAGCCCAGGCAAACTTCATTACTACATCCTGTGGGGTTCCCTTCTGCCCAGAGTCTGACTTTTGAAAATTGAGAGGCTCAGCTGGGCACAATGGTTCACACCTGTAACCCCAGCACTTTGGGAGGCCAAAGTGGGTGGATTACCTGAGGTCAGGAGTTCGAGACCAACCAGGCCAACATGGTGAAACCCATCTCTACTAAAAAGAAATTAAAAAAAAATTATTTGGGCATAGTGGTGCATGCCTGTAATCCCAGCATTCGGAAGGCTGAGACACGAGAATCGCTTGAACCCTGGGAGGCAGAGGTTGCAGTGAGCCAAGATCACACTACTGCACTCCAGCCTGGGCAACAAAGTGAGACTCCATCTCAAAAAAAAAAAAAGAAAGAAAATTGAGAGGCTCTACCCCCATCCTTCTTGGCTACATTGCCAAACTCTAGCTGCAGTCTGCAGACATGCAAGCTAGGAACCACAGATGAGGGACCGTCAGTGCCTGTCACCGACATCTTTACTGATTGCACTCAAGTTAGGCCATGTTCTGGACTCCAGTCTCTGTTACCCATTGCACACACCTCATTCAACCTTCAAACATTCCTCAGAGGCAGGTGTCATGTCCTCAGCAGTCCCATTTTGTACACAGCCTTCTAGAGCCTTCTAGGTTTGCAAAGGCCACACAGAAGGGAAAACTGTGCTCCAAACTGAGGATATTTTGGGACTGCAGAATAGCCTTACTGGCCACTCTGACACGGAGTACAGGCCAGGTGGTGGAGTCAGCTGGGGGAAACCTTGATACCCACCCTCACAGATCCAGCATGTGGGCAGCTGCTGGAGATGATGCCACCTCAGTGATCCCAGGCCAACCCCATCTCTCCATCTAATTCCTGAGATCTAGAGTTGGGGAAGGGGTAAGAGCCATGAAAACTAGGGGCAGTTGCAGGGGTGGTGGTTGTGTCCTCATGTTAAGATGGAGCCACATAGCTGGTCCTTCATGCTGGTTTGCTAGCAAGCAACAAAAAGTTGGATGAAACATTCATGTTTGCAGAGAAAGAAATTTGAGCATGGCAGGAGAGTAGTTTCCCCAGCAGAGTAGTTAACACTGGTCCTCTAACTTCCTCTGCAAGAAGAACCAAGGGCCGTTCATTGGAAAGATGGCTGGAAGGAGAGTGAATTCCAACCTGCTCACCCTCATGGCTGAGGGTTGTGGCCTTTGATGGAAGAATTAATAAACCCAGAACCACATCTGTCAAGAACTTGGTGGCTCTTCCCTGGAGCTGTGGAGGCCACCCCTGAGGGTATGGGACCCCCTCATTCCAATGCTGGGGCTCTGGAATCAGAACCTTCTGGGGAGGCCCAAACCCCCTCCACCCCTCTGCCATAGAGTCATCCCATGGGTCTGGGCCCCAGCACCAGGCAGTCTTCAAAGTCACATGAGGATGAGCCACATGGAGTTACCAATAGGTTAAAAAGATGAGCTAGGCTGGCGTAGTGGCTTACGCCTGGAATCCCAGCACTTTGGGAGGCCGAGGCAGGCGGATCACCTGAGGTCAGGAGTTTGAGACCAGCCTGGCCAATGTGGTGAAACCTTGTCTCTACCAAAAATACAAAAACTGGCCAGGCATGGTGGTGCACGCTTGTAATCCCAGCTACTTGGGAGGTCGAGGCAGGAGAATTGCTTAAACCCAGAAGATGGAGGTTGCAGTGAGCCTAGATGGCACCATTGCACTCCAGCCTGGGTGACAAGAGCAAAACTCAGTCTCAAAAAAAAAAAAGAGCTGGTTTCATTCATGCTGTTCATTTCGTCCAGTATATCTCTATTATTTTTCCATTATTGTCCTTCTAAGGAGGATTTGTGGACATTTTAAACTAATCTCTCCTCTGCTCATAAAATTAAATACTAAGGAATGAGATTGAATTCGATAGTGTTAAACTTTGCATGACCACAAGTCACTGTAATAGCTAAGACTTTGTTGGTGGTGTGTGTGTGTGTGTTGATTCAGAGTCTTACTGTCGCCCAAGCTGGAGTGCAGTGCTGCAATCTCAGCTCACTGCAATCTCTGCCTCTCAGGTTCAAGCAATTCTCCTGCCTCAGCCTCCCGAGTAGCTGGGATCACAGATGTGCACTATCATGCTCGGCTAATTTTTGCATTTTCAGTACAGATGGGATTTCACCATGTTGACCAAGCTGGTCTCAAACTCCTGGCCTCATGTGATCTGCCCTCCTCAGCCTCCCAAAGTACTGGGATTCCAGGCATGAGCCACCATGCCCAGCCAGTAATAGCTAAGACATTTTCAGCATCTCCTCCAAGAACCAATTTTGGCCCCTTAGGGTAATGTCACCTCCATCGAGAATGTGCGGTCTGGTCAATGCATTGGGGTTGCATCTGGGGGGAGGCCGCCATCCATTGCTCATTTGATGCTCTGCAATGGGCACCTAGGCTGGGCGCTGAAACCAGAAACTTCTTTTTCATTCATTCATTTCTTCCCCACCCTGTCTTACAGTGCTAACCAGGACCTTCTTATGCATAGTCTGCGCCCAAGGGAGCTCATGCCAGTGGGGGCAGCAGACAGAGAAGGGGAGAACTGGGAGACGGGAAGATGGGGCAGCCTTAAGTCTGCTGCTGTCTGAAAGGGAGCAGAGAGGCATCTTTCAGAAAGCAGCCTGGCTGGTCCCCAGAATGTGACCCAAATACTGAGAACTGTTGGGGCACAGAGCAAACAACGTCTCTTGGAAGCTGATTCATGGGAGGAAGATGAGAAACATCTCCAGGTGGTTCACAGGCCTAGTCCTTTCCCAGGTACCCAGTACTCAGGTTTACCATCTGGGGCCACCTTTCCTGGAATGGAGGCTCCTGGCAAGCTGAATGAATGATCAAAAGAGGCAGTGGGAGTCAGAATTAGAGGGGAAAGAGAGAGATGTGTCATCCTGGCCAGGTGTTCTGGACCAGTCTTCAGAGGAAAAGAGTTTTGTGGTAGCCAAGCCACAGACAGGACTGGACAGGGCCGGACATGCACCCCAGCTCATGTCTCTCTCAGCTTCCATCTTTGTGGCCATGTACTTCAGATGGATGAAGCATCACAGCAGATGCTGCCAGAATCACATTCATATTCCCTTTGGCCTTACCACTTCCATGCAGGCCACTGGGCTTCCCACTGCTAGCCTGCCTACCTTGTGGCCTGATGGCTTTCTCTGACTACCAGTGCCTGCTTGCCTCTGCTTGGACACATGACAGGCCAGAAGCCCTCAAGAGCAGTCCTCAACCAATGGTGGCTGAGACTGTTGGAGTATCAATACCCCAGCTCCCTCACCCCTGGAGTGGATAACTCTGAAGTGTGTGTCTTACGCTGTCTCCCAGAGCTTCCTGGCAACTTTGAGCTCCAGCTGCCTGTAGCAGTAACTTCCTTGGTAATTTGCTCTTTATTGGCTGCTTTCTCTGCCCAGCCTCACTCCACCCCTCCTCCTCTTGCAGAAGCCCACCTCCAGAAAAACTGTGTGCCTCTGACTCCTTGTGTCAGGTCTGGTTCTTGGGCAACCCAAACTGAGATAAACTCTCATCCTCTTCTGAGTCAATCATTTAATCTCAACCATTACCTGTTGCAGTTTTTGTTGGGTTTTGTTTGTTTGTTTTGAGATGGTCTTGCTCTGTCATCCAGGCTGGAGTGCAGTGGTGCAATCTCGGCTCACTGCAACCTTCACCTCTCAGGTTCAAGCGATTCTCCTGCCTCAGCCTCCTGAAGAGCTGGGATTACAGGTACGTACCACCACATCCAGCTAATTTTTGTATTTTTAGTAGAGATGCGGTTTACCACGTTAGTGAGGCTGGTCTCAAACTCCTGACCTCGTGATCCACCCACCTTGGCCTCCCAAAGCGCTGGGATTACAGGAATGAGCCACTGCGCCTGGCCACTTTTTTTTTTTTAAGATAGGGTCAGCTGGGCGCAGTGGCTCATGCCTGTAATATCAGCACTTTGGGAGGCCAAGGCAGGCAGATCACGACGTCAAGAGATCGAGACCATCCTGGCCAACATGGTGAAACCCCATCTCTACTAAAAATACAAAAATTAGCTGGGCGTGGTGGTGCGCGCCTATAGTCCCAGCTACTCGGGAGGCTGAGGCAGGAGAATTGCTTGAGGCAGGAGGCAGAGATCACAGTGAGCTGAGATTGCACCACTACACCCCAGCCTGGTGCCTGTCTCAAAAAAAAAAAAAAAAAGACAGGGTCTCACTCTGCTGCCCAGTCTGGAGTGCAATGACATGATCATAGCTCACTGCAGCCTCCAACTTCTAAGCTCAAGCAATCCTTCTGCCTCAGCCTCCTTAGTAGCTGGCACTATGGGCATGTACCACCATGGCCAGCCAGTTTTTATTTTTTGTAGAGATGGGGTCTCACCACGTTGCCAGGCTGGTCTGGAACTCCTGGCCTCAAGTGAGCCTCAAGTCTCAGCCTCCCAAAGTGTTGGGATTACAGGCATGCACCACTGCACAGAGAGCAACCCCACCTTTGCTTTTCCCCCAAATATACTTTATCAGGGGGTGTGGTTAGCAAGGGTGGGGAACAGCAGGGGCACCTCAAGGTTGGGGCCTCCGAAAACTAGGCAGCATGGAGACAGAGCTGCTTCCTCTTACCAGCGAAGAGAAGGTGCAAATCAGAAGTTTTAACATATTCCTTAATTAGAGCCTGATTTTGTTCTCAGCTGCCCACCCGTGTGGGGCCCGATAACACCAGCCAGCATTGTTTCTATGCTTATGAGGCAGGTCGGCTGGAAGAGAGCATTCTAAATGAGATTACATCTTATACATGTTTAATGTACTGTTCTCGCCATTTAAAATGCAGCTCTATTAAAATAGCAGGGAGGGAAAGTTGACTCATGGAGCTGGGTGTGGAGAGAATAGATCACCAGTGAAATGAATAATATATTAACAGAATAATGATGTTGCTTCTCATATTAATCGTATAAATCACAAGATTCTCAGGCTGTCAGCAGAACTTTAAAAAAAAAAAAAAAAAAATGCAGACATCGGGTTTTCCAGCCCAGGGAAGACTGAGGCCCATAGGGCACATGGTTCCTGGTGGCCTCTCTGGTTATGAAACAGAGGTTTTCTGGGCACACTGAGCTGCCAAGGACCCAGAACTTTCCCTGGAGGCAGCAGTGATGTTTGTTGTAGGAAAACTGCAACTCAGCCCCAGCCTGCATCCCTCACTGACGTCAACTGTTTACCAGGGATATGAGAAGGATGGGTGAGATGTAGTCCCTACCCACTGGCCAGAGAGGCAGAAATATGTACAGAGGCCAGGCATGAGTATACATACTCATGCCTGTAAAACCAGCACTTTGGGAGGCTGAGGCAGGCGGATCACTTGAGGTCAGGAGTTCAAGACCAGCCTGGCCAACATGATGAAACTCCATCTCTACTAAAAATACAAAAATTAGCCGGGCACGGTGGTGCATGCCTGTAATCCCAGGTACTCAGAAGGCTCAGGCAGGCAGATCACTTGAGGTCAGGAGTTCAAGACCAGCATGGTGAATGTGGCAAAACCCTGTCTCTACTAAAAATATAAAAATTAGCCAGGCTTGGTGGTGCACACCTGTAATCCCAGCAACTGGGGAACCTGAGGCAGGAGAATCACTTGAACCCAGGAGGTGGAGGTTGTAGTGAGCCAAGATGGCACCATTGCACTCCAGCCTGGGCGACAGAGCCAGACTCCATCTCAAAGATAGATAGATAGATGATAGATAGATAGACAGAGATCGTTCCAATGACGTGACACAGGTCAGGCCAGTCCCTCAACAGCCAGGTGTCCCCCACTTCACTGAGACACATCAGACAATACGGGTCCCCAGTACCTAGCCAGGACTTGATAGCAGGCATCCAATGGTGTCTGCAGGTTTTGAGCTGGAAAAGTGTAGAATGAACACCAGGTGGATCAATACCTTCCTCCCAGTGCTCTTGAAAGAGGATGAAGGCCCTGTGGAAATATCAGGAACAGGTGAGTTTTGCAGGGGTTTCTATGTGTGGGACAGTAAGGATCGACAGTGGTGATTGAAATTGTTGCAGCAGGGTGCGATGGCTTACGCCTGTAATCCTAGCACTTTGGGAGGCTGAGGCAGGTGAATTGCCTGAGCTCAGGCATTCAACACCAGCCTGGGCCACACAGTGAAACCCCATCTCTACTAAAACATAAAAATCAGCCAGGTGTAGCGGCATGTGCCTGTAGTCCCAGCTACTCGGAAGGCTGAGGCAAGGAATTGCTAGAACCTGGGATGCAGAGGTTGCGGCGAGCCAAGATTGTGCCACTGCACTCCAGCCTGGGCAACAGAATGAGATTCTGTCTCAATAAAAAAAGAAAGAAAGAAATTGTTGCAATGGAGGTTACCTGCATGTGGAATTTTTACACAAAAACAGAGAATAGAGAACTCAGTCCTCAGTAAATATAAACCAGTGGTCTGCAATCCCAGCCCTTTGGGAGGCTGAGGCAAGAGGATCACTTGAGGCCAGGAGTTTGAGACCAGCCTGGGTAACATAGTGAGATTATATTTCTACAAAAAACAAACAATCAAAATATATATATATATAAACCAGAGTCAGGATTCGTTAGAGTCATCATGGAGAGGACGCAAAAGCAAGGAACAGCTCTCAGGGGAGCAAACCAGGAAAACCCTGCTTTTCCCCCTCAGAAACGTTGTAATGGGTGTGGCTAACACAGGACTGGAACTATGTCCCAGTTGCAAGCCTGTGTGGACCATGAGGGCTTTAGCTGGTCATGCTGACATCTAATCGTTTAGAACATGGAGGGCCTGGCGCGGTGGCTCAAGCCTGTAATCCCAGCACTTTGGGAGGCCGAGGTGGGGTGGATTACGAGGTCAAGAGATCAATACCATCCTGACCAACATGGTGAAAACCCGTTTCTACTAAAAATACAAAAATTAGCCAGGTGTGGTGGTGGGCACCTGTAATACCAGCTTCTCAGGAGGCTGAGGCAGGAGAATCACTCGAACCTGGGAGGTGGAGGTTATAATGAGCCGTGATTGCGCCACCGCACTCCAGCCTGGCAATAGAACAAGACTCCATCTCAAAAAAAAAAAAAAAACATGGAGAAGAAAGGCTCTCCACTTCCCCACTCAAGCTGAGAAGAGAAATCCTGGGACTTACAGAGCATCAGCACTGCCAGCTGTGACACCTGGCCCCGGTGACTGGACACAATCAGCAGCCGGGCCTTACCTGCACTCAGGTTCACAGCTGGCGGGTGCTGTGCATGTTTTCCCACTTTAGAGAGGCAGGAACTGAGGAGGGCAGATGGTAGGGGATATGCCCCAGTCTGCCCAGCTGCTAAGTGGCTGGGCTCAATTGGGCTTTTGAGCATGTACTTATAACTCTCCAGCCCTGATGGTGTTGGGCTCAGTAACATGACCCTGCCAACAGGAATGTGAGCCAGTGCAAGCATGGCGATGGCTCAAAATGTACTGGGGGCCAGGCGCGGTGGCTCACACCTGTAACCCCAGCACTTCAGGAGGCCAAGGCAGGTAGATCACTTGAGGTCATGAGTTTAAGACCAGCCTGGCCAACATGGTGAAACCCCATCTCTATTAAAAATACAAAAAAAATCGCTGAGTGTGGTAGCAGGCAACTGTAATCCCAGCTACTTGGGAGGCTGAGGCAGGAGAATCACTTGAACCTGGGATGAGGAGGTTGCAGTGAGCCGAAATCATGCCACTGCACTCCAGCCTGGGTGACAGAGCAAGACCCTGTCTCAGTAGGATTAGATAATGCCATCAGGGTGAGGGGCTCCCATGATGGAACCAGTGGCTTTCTAAGAGGAAGAGAAACCTGAGCAGACACACTCTTACCCTCTCCCAGTGCTTCACCCTTCACCACATCATGATGCAACAGGAAGGTCTTCACCAGATGCTGGTGCCATGTTCTTGGACTTCCCAGCCTCCAGAACCATGAGCTAAATAAACATCATTTCTTTATAAAACACCCAGTCTATGTTTTCTGTTATATCAACAGGAAACAAAATAAGACACAAAACATCACTTAGTTTGTTGAACGTGCTCAGGCACCATGCCCCACAGCTGTCTGCAGCAGTGACTGCTCAGGGCTGGTGCCACAGAGAGCCTGGCCTGGGGGAAGCACTCAGCCCTTTTGGGTCACTGTAGCTATTAATGCTATTGTTGCTGTGCTGGACTCCCTTCCCTGGCAGAGACCACATCTAAACACAGATCTCTGCCCCATTCTGGGAAGATGTAGGATGCTGAGAGGTAAATCATCTCCATGGCAACCAAACCCACCCCTCAGAAGGGGGTCATTGAATTCCACCTTTACAGGCTACAGGAGAACAGCTGAAACCCACAGGCTGGAGAAACTGGGGCACGGACAAAAAAAGTGGCTTGTGGCACCAAACGGATCACAAGCTCCCTAGGCCTCTGGGCTGCAGCCAGAGCCAGAGAAAGCTGGGAAAATAGGCCAAAACACACACATCCCATTTGTACACCCTCTGCCTCCTCTCCCCCTTCCCAGTGCACCAGAAAACGTTCTTGCAAGGACTGGAACCCTCAGGAGGTCTTAGGCTTTGTGTGAAAGCAGCTGTAAGCTGTGGGAGCCAGGAGCAGACACGGGGATCCCAGAGAGCTGTAGGGAGTGGTGTCTTCAGAGGAGAGGAAGAAAGAAAGGAATCCTTGCCTCCTGGCTGGCTTTTCTGCAGACTTGAATGCCCACCTCTGCTAACCAGGGGGTGACTGACCACCAATGTCCCTAACAATGCAGAACAGTTTATAGTGTAGGGAGCTCTGCCTCCAGGCAGGAAAATATAGGGAAACTGAGGCTCAGAAAGGAAACCAGGTGGCCTCAATGTCACCCAACAAGGCAGGGCAGAGCTGGAGGCAGATTCAACTATCCTAACTTCCAAACCAGCCTCTCGTTACTTTGTCAGTGAAATCATCTAGTAAGATTTTCTTAAATCCCCCTGCCCAAGGCCCCACCCAAGGCCAAAGAAATCAGAGTGCGTGGTGGTGGTGGTGGTGATGGTGGTGGTTGGTAGTGGTGATGGTTGGTAGTAGTGATTGATAGTGGTGATGGTTGGTAATGGTGGTGATAGTTGGTAGCAGTGGTGGTTGGTAGTGGTGATGAGTCGTGGTGGTGGCGGTTAGTAATGGTGATGAGTGGTGGTGGTGGTTGGTGGTGATGGTTGGTGGTGGTGGTTGGTAGTGTTGATGGGTGGTGGTGGTTAGTGGTGGTGGGTGGTGGTGGTAGTTGGTAGTGGTGATGGGTAGTGATGGTTAGTGGTGGTGGTGGTTGGTGGTGATGGTGGTGGTTGGTAGTGGTGATGGTTGGTAATGGTGGTGATAGTTGGTAGCAGTGGTGGTTGGTAGTGGTGATGAGTCGTGGTGGTGGTGGTTAGTAATGGTGATGAGTGGTGGTGGTGGTTGGTAGTGTTGATGGGTGGTGGTGGTTAGTGGTGGTGGTGGTTGGTGGTTGGTGGTGGTTGGTGGTGGTGGTGGTTGGTGATGGTGGTGGTTGGTGGGGTGGTGGTGGTGGATGGTGGTGGTGGTAGTAATGATGATGTTGGTAGTGGCAGTGGTGGTGGTGGTGGTGGTTGGTAGTGTGATAAGTGGTGGCAGTGGTGATTAGTAGTGGTCATGGCTGGTAGTAGTGATTGGTAGTGGTGATGGTTGGTAATGGTGGTGGTAGTTGACAGTAGTGATTGTTGTTGTTGGTGGTGGTGGTTATGGTGCTTGTGGCTGCAGCACTGAGATTTGGTTGAAGTCCAGGGGATTCTGCAGGGCAGTCAGGGCTGCTGTGCTGCCTCCTGGTCGTTACTGACCTACTCCTTGGCCGGCTTGATTCATCTTCTTCAAAAACTCTTGACGGTATTTGAAAACTGATTTTTTTAACATCAAAATTTAATGTACATTTATTCTTTTTTTTTTTTTTTTGAGGTGGAATCTCACTCTGTTGCCCAAGCCTGGTCTCAAACTCCTGGCCTCAAACAATCTGCCTTCCTTGGCCTCCAAAAGTTCTGGGATTACTGGGCATGAGCCACCACGCCTGGCTACATTTATTATTAACAGGTAGAACACATGATATAAAGATTTCAGCAGCCAGGCACAGTGGCTCATGCCTATAATCCCAGCACTTTGGGAGGCTGAGGTGGGTGGATCATGAGGTCAGAAGTTCAAGACCAGCCTGGCCAAGGTGAAACCCCATCTCTACTAAAAATACAAAAATTACCCAGGCATGGTGGTGAGCACCTGTAATCCCAGTTACTTGGGAGGCTGAAGCAGAGAATTGCTTGAACCCAGGAGACAGAGGTTGCAGTGAGCCAAGATCGTGCCACTACACTCCAGCCTGGGTGACAAAGCAAGACTCCATCTCAAAAAAAAAAAGATTTCAGCTAGGTATAGTGGCTCATGCCTGTAATCCCAACACTTTGGGAAGCCAGGGCAGGAGGACTGCTTGACTCCAGGAGTTTGAGACCAATCCTGGGCAACATAGTGAGACCGCATCTCTCCAGAAAAGTTTTAAAATTATCCAGGTGTGGTGATGTACACCTGTAGTCCCAGCTACTCAGAAGACTAAGGCAGGAGGATCGCTTGAGCCCAAGAGTTCAAGGCTGCTGTGAGCTATGAGTGCACCCGTGCACTTCAGCCTGGGCAAGAGAGCAAGATCTCATCTCTAAAAATTATGTATGTGTGTGTGTGTATATAACCTATATATGTATGTATGTTTGTACATATGTATATACATAAGTATATAGGCTATATATACACATATATACATATACACAGGGCCTCCCAAAGGCCCTACTTTTAATTGCCTAAATATATGTATAGGCAGTGATATATATATATATATCCTATATAGGCTTAATGAATCTCATTCATTCAGTATGACTGTATATATGTATATATAATATATATATTGAATGTGTGTATATATGTATATAATATATATATATTGAATAAATGATATTAAACCAAAACACAAGGAAAGGAGGCATTTTTAGCTACATTGGTGAAATACAAATATATAACTTACAAACCTTCTCCCTGCAACCTTGTCTATACCAGTCACTTGCTTGGCAGACCGTCTCTTCACAGAGGGTTCCAAGATCAAATCTAGACCAGTTTCCAATGAGTGAAGAGAATATCCAGTGTCGCTCTTCTGAGCAGCCTTTGCCAAGTCACCTCCTGTTCAACCCAGTTCTACCTGTAAGTTTCGCCTCTCCGCTCTGCGCTGCCCAGATCCCCTTCTGGCTGTTCTGAGTTCCCAGGCCCCGAGTATCTGAGCTTATCTTCCTCCCGCCCTTGACTGTGAACTCCATGTCTAAACCATCCTCAAATCCACAGTCCCCAGCATGTGTTTCTGGCGGATCAGTGAATGCTGAGGCTTACCCGAGCCAGCAGCAGTTATGAGAATGACAATCAGATGCACTTGACAAATGACTGTGACAGGCTGAGACGCTGCTGCTGAGAGCTCTGACTCATTGTGACGTTCGTTCATCCTGACCGTCTTACATCACGGCTGAAAAAGCTCTGAAACCCTCTGCCTTTGGGAGAAGCGAAGCCCGACGGACATCCGCACTGAGAAAAGTTGTTTGTGGTTAGCTTTCGGTCGTTTTAGGAAAAACTCCCACTATCCTCTATCCTAATTTACACAAAATGTGTATGGGTCTTCCAAAGACAGTCAACAGGCACGATGCCACCCAACGCCGCAGACTTCTATGCTATGACTCAGGGGAGGTATACATTCCTGAAGGCAGCAAGAAGGTTCCAAAAGAAACGTTCCAGGCTGGGTGCAGTGGCTCACACCTGTAATCCCAGCACAGGGAGGCTGAAGTGGGTGGATCATTTCAGGTCAGAAGTTCAAGACCAGTCTGGCCAACCTGGTGAAACCCTTTCTCTACTAAAAATACGAAAATTAGCCAGGCGTGGTGGCACATGCCTGTAATCCCACACACACAATATGCATATATACATACATACACACACACATACATACATAATTTTTAGCTACTCAGGAGGCTGAGGCTACAGTGAGCTGATATCGCGCCACTGCACTCCAGCCTGAGTGACAGAGTGAGATTCCCTCCAAAAAAAAAAAAGAAAGAAGAAAAAGAAACTCATTCCAAGACGTGCAGCAATGTCCGGAAAGGGATGCAGAGGGCAGAAAGCTTGAGCTCCCAACTCTGATTGTGCAATTTCCTGGGTCCGTGGCTTGGGGCAACCCCTCAGCATACACATAGATGCCCACCCTTCTTTGGAGCTGCCTGGGATCTGGGGAACCTCCATGTGCAATAAACTTCATGTGCTACTGGGGAACCCATTGCAGACCAGCAGCCACTGGAGGGGACTCCATGATGGTGCAAGAGGCTCCATTGTCCAGGACACTTGCAAACATGGTGCATGTCCCAGGCCTGCCTTCTGTGGAAGAAGGAGGCACGGAGGAGGAAGAAGAGAGCATGGAGGGGCTGGATTGCAATATGGAAAGCCCAGCTGGGATCAGGGTTGCACTGGGAGCTCTTGGAAAACAGATTGCGCCCTCCACATTGGTGCTGGAGGTCCTTTTGGAACTGCCTCGGAGCTGTCGCCTGATGGTGGTGATGGCCATGGGTCTGAGTTCCACAGTGGAACCCTCGCCCTCTCGCCCCACTGTGTCCATCAGACCTGTGCCTTTTTCCCAAGTGTCCATCTTGGAGTGTGTGGCCCAGCCAGGAACGTGAGGGACAAGATTGTCCCCAGACAAGTTTGAGTCCAACTCAGGACAAATTTTTCAAATGAAATCAGCTCTCATAGATGCAGATTTGCCCAGGCTGGAGTGCAAGGACGAGATCTCGGCTCACCACAACCTCTGCCTCCAAACTTCAAGCGATTCTCCTGCCTCAGCCTCCCAAGTAGCTGGGATTACAGGCATGTGCCATCACACCCAGCTAATCTTGCATTTTTAGTAGAGACAAGGTTTCTCCATGTTGGTCAGGCTAGTCTGTCTTGAACTCCCCACCTCAGGTGACCTGCCTACCTTGGCCTTCCAAAGTGCTGAGATTACAGGCATGAGCCACTGCGCCTGGCCGCAGATGCAGATTTGCTCCTTCTATGCACTGGGCAGGCCCACTCTTGTCTGCTTCCTGGTTTGGTTATCACTAGAAGATGCTGTGAGTCCAAAGCTGGGTCTCTGCTCAACCCAGGTCGGAGGCAGACTGGGACAATCTACACCTCCCTTGGCCTATCTTGTCCAAAAAGAGATGGATGGCCAGCCACGGTGGCTGATGCCTGTAACCCCAACACTTTGGGAGGACAAGTTTGAAGAATTGCTTGAGGTCAAGAGTTTGACCAGCCTAGGCAACACAAAAAAACCCAGTTCTCTAAAAAAATTTTTTAAAACTAGCCAGGCGATCCCACGCTCCCGACTTCTGCTTCCGGGTCACAGCCATGGCGGTGGCAAATTCAAGCCCTGTTAACCCCGTGGTGTTCTTTGATGTCAGCATTGGCGGTCAGGAAGTTGGCCGCATGAAGATCGAGCTCTTTGCAGACGTTGTGCCTAAGACGGCCGAGAACTTTAGGCAGTTCTGCACCAGAGAATTCAGAAAAGATGGGGTTCCAATAGGATACAAAGGAAGCACCTTCCACAGGGTCATAAAGGATTTCATGATTCAGGGTGGAGATTTTGTTAATGGAGATGGTACTGGAGTCGCCAGTATTTACCGGGGGCCATTTGCAGATGAAAATTTTAAACTTAGACACTCAGCTCCAGGCCTGCTTTCTATGGCAAACAGTGGTCCCAGTACAAATGGCTGTCAGTTCTTTATCACCTGCTCTAAGTGCGACTGGTTGGATGGGAAGCATGTGGTGTTTGGAAAAATCATCGATGGACTTCTGGTGATGAGAAAGATTGAGAATGTTCCCACAGGCCCCAACAATAAGCCCAAGCTACCTGTGGTGATCTCACAGTGTGGGGAGATGTAGTCCAGACCAACACTGATTCAGGCCTTCCCTTGCTCTTGGTGTTCTTGAGTAAGATAATCTGGACTGGCTCTCGTGTTTGCTTCCCTGCCTGCTGCTGCCCCATTTGATCAAGAGACCCTGGAAGTATCAGAGATTCAGAATCCAAGATTGTCTTCAAGTGTTCATCTGTAAATAAAGTTTTTTTTTATGTGAAAAAAAAAAAAAAACTAGCCAGGCATGGTGACATATGCCTGTGGTTCCAGCTACTTGGGAGGCTGAGGCAGGAGGATCACTTGAGCCCAGGAGTTCAAGGCTGCAGTGAGCTGTGGTTAGACCACTACACTCCAGCCTGGGTGACAAAGGAAGACCCAGTCTTTAATAATAGATGATAGATAGATAGATGGATAGATAAACAGAGACAGACAGACAGAGATATATTACAGGCAGGCAGGCAGGCAGGCAGACAGACAGAACAGGCAGAGATAGATAAGACAGGCAGGCAGGCAGACAGATATAGATTAGACAATCAGATATAGATAGATAGGACAGAAGGCAGATAATAGACAGATTGATAGATAGGTAAGAGAAGGAAAATCAGAGGATTGGGAGAGATTAACAGGACAGTCAGGTCTCAGCCGTGAGGACCTTTGCTCCAAGGTGGGATTGAAGAAATGAAAGAGGAGGGAGAGTTCTGTCCTGATCTCATAAAACAAGGCAGTGTGAACGATCCTTAGCTGCCACTGGACCCATTAAAGACCTCATTTCCATTCACCTATAACTTTATTAGGCTCATCCAGCTATTCATCAGACACGCCTGTCTTGAAAATGGTGTACAGTGGCCCTTATTAAAATGTCCTCTCAGTAGGCAAATGCATTAGGTTTTACGGCCCCACACACAGATCTGCCTGCACGATGGCAAAGAGTCTCCTTATCGCCGCTCAGACCCGACAGAGGTTGCAGGTGAGACATGGGGATGCCTGATGTCAAAGATGCCCTTTCTCATTCATGAGCCCCAGAGTCCAGAGTTGATCCTTGCCATATCCCGAGGAGTTTGGGTAAAACTTTCCATCCCAAAGTGCTACTGGCTGACTCTCTTGCAGTGCCACCCCCCAATTCCCAGCTGCCCTGCCCTTCAGCCTTGTGCTGAAGCCCGTGTGTATTTTTGGAAACTGGTCCCTTGGTACAGCCTGGAGAGTCTGGATAAGGGGTGGCCAGGCTACCAGAGTATTATGACAGGCAGCCTTGGGGGCACAGGGCCCTGCAGATGGTAAAAAATGTAAATGGGAAGAGACACAAGAGGCTGGACACAGTGAGAGTCACTAAGCAGCCAAGAGCCCCAGAAAAGAGAGTCTATGCCTCTCACCAGGCACAGAGAGAGGGAGGAAAGATCCCTGACTTATGCATGAGTCTGCATGTCTTCTCTGCCATGGCTAGAAGGCCCTCGTGGACACCAGTGGAAAAACAGAGATCAAAGTTGTTAATATGTAAATTTTTGGTGCTGCAAAGAAAAGTCAGCACTGGGACGAAGGATCTCTCAGGAAGGCAATCTTTACTTCCTGTAGAAAGGGTACCTTCACCAGCAATCTTGCCATGAGAGTACAATGAACAAAGGAAAAGCAGACATAGTTATCCTTTACACATTTGGAATCGTCTTTACCGCTGTCTGATCTCCGTTGGCTGGAGCCAGACTTCACAATCTAAACTAAACCTCAATTGGCTAACAACTTAAAACTTTTCTAAACAGGTAAAAGCAATGGAGAACAAAAGGAAAAGAGGAAGTCTAAAGAAGGAAGGGACAGGAAGTTTACGAAAGGATGTTGAAAAGTAATAGCATAAATATCTTGGTTAAATACAAGGACATAGAATGTACTATGCGCCTGTGAGCGTGTCTAGCACGTGTATCTTGGTTAAAGTACAAGGACATAGAATGTACTATGCGCCTGTGAGCGTGTCTAGCACGTGTATCTTGGTTAAAGTATAAGGACATAGAATGTACTACATGCCTGTGAGCGTGTCTAGCACGTGTATCTTGGTTAAAGTATAAGGACATAGAATGTACTACGTGCCTGTGAGCGTGTCTAGCACGTGTATCTTGGTTAAAGTACAAGGACATAGAATGTACTACGTGCCTGTGAGCGTGTCTAGCACGTGTATCTTGGTTAAAGTACAAGGACATAGAATGTACTACGTGCCTGTGAGCGTGTCTAGCACGTGTATCTTGGTTAAAGTACAAGGACATAGAATGTACTACGTGCCTGTGAGCGTGTCTAGCACGTGTATCTTGGTTAAAGTATAAGGACATAGAATGTACTACGTGCCTGTGAGTGTGTCTAGCACGTGTATCTTGGTTAAAGTACAAGGACATAGAATGTACTATGTGCCTGTGAGTGTGTCTAACAGCTACGTAGGATAGGGCTTAACAAACAGTTACTGGCAAAAAGCAAGAAGGCTTTGAAGAAAGTGTTTAAAACGAACTATTATTTCTAACACTTAGGATTATTCTTTATCAAGAAACTTTGTAAAGGAACTTTTCTACTTTCTACAAAGTGAATCTCCCAGGATTGGAGCTGGTTACACAGCTTTGCCAAGGAGCAAGTGACGTAGCCTCTCTGAGCCTGGGTCTCCTCATTTGTACAATGAAGTCCACACTCTCCATGATGCTGGGTTATTGACAGGATGGAAGCAGGCAGATCACACAAAGCATTCCACAAGAGGCCTGGCACATGGTGGGAACGGAACTCACACTGGCTATTAGTATTAGAATCACCATAGTGTCCACGACGGCCAAGTGTTGGGGCTTGTAGAGTTGCCAATGGTTCTACCCCACCCTGAATTAGAGGAAGAACAGGATATCAACTCTTCCAAACTCATTCCTACCGAGCCCCTCTTGACCAAACAGACCAGGAGTTGTGTTCCACCCCAGCTGTCTTGGGTTTCGCATTTGTCTGCCTGTCCCAGGAAGAATTTTCAAATAATGAGCTGTTGTTGACAATAACTGCAATGTTGCAAAAAAGAATCTGAGAAAACCCCACACGTCTGGAAATAATATAGTAACCTGTCTTGTGGGTCATTGTAAGAAGTGAATGAATCAAGTCTCATTTAAAGACCTAGAGCTGAATGGAGTCAGTGAGTGTGTTTGACCTGTCCTCCTGGCTGGTGGTCCACTGGGCAGCCCTCCCTGAAGATTTGATAGAGCAAAGTCCCTATTAGGGGCTGGTGGACACCCTCCCTCTCCAAGCATGGAAATAAAGGAAAATCTTGAGTTGCTTCAAGGGAAACTCCAGGTGCCTAGCTAGCCCTGAGCAGTAAACGAACAACTTAATAAGCAAGAAGGTCATAGTAGCTTAGAGCAATAGCCAAGGAAGCTGAAGTCACTTGCTATTTAGTGCCTGATGGAAACTAAAGATGTCTTTGACTTTTTCAGAAACCTGGGCTCCTGCCAAATTGACCTGCTGGCAGGTAGACCTCAGATAAGGGGGAACCAAGGACTGAACTGAACAGTTCTTTGGTCTAAATTTCTTCCCGAGGGGCCTGGAGAAGGTCATACCCACAGGCCAGACCTAGCCTTCTTTTCTGCTGTCCCCAGTGTTTTTCCTTTTTTTTTTTTGAGCTGGAATCTCACTCTGTCACCCAGGCTGGAGTGCAGTGGCATGATCTCGGCTCACTGCAACCTCTGCCTCCTGGGTTCGAATGATTCTTCTGCCTCAGCCTCCTGAGTAGCTGGGATTACAGGCGCATGCCGCTACAACCGGCTAATTTTTGTATAATATTAGAGATGGGGTTTCGCCACCTTGGCCAGGCTGGTCTCGAATTCCTGACCTCAAGGGATCTTCCCACCTCAGCCTCCCAAAGTGCTGGGATTACAGGTGTGAGCTACCATGCTGGGCCCTGTCCACAATTTTTTAGGAAAAGCTTTGCCTCCTTACACCAATAGAAAATCTTTGAATCCTGCTGGGTGCAGTGGCTCACGCCTGTAATCCCAGCACTTCTGGAGGCTGAGGCGGACGGATCACCTGAGGTCAGGAGTTTGAGACCAGCCTGGACAACGTGGTGAAACCCTGTCTCTACTGAAAATACAAAAATTGGCTCGGTGTGGTGGCATGTGACTTTAATCCCAGCTACCTGGGAGGCTGAGGCAGGAGAATCACTTGAGCCCAGGAGACAGAGGTTGCAGTGAGCTGAGATCGTGACACTGCACTCCAGCTTGGGTGACAGTGCGAGACTGTGTCAAAACAAAACAAAACAAAATCCAGCCAGACTCGGCTCACGCCTGTAATCCCAGCACTTTGGGATGCTGGGGCAGGCAGATCGTCTAAGGTCAGGAGTTCAAGACCAGCCTGGCCAACATGGTGAAACCCCTTCTCTACTAAAAATACAAAAATTAGGCATGGTGGCAGGTGCTGTAATCCCAGCTATTCAGGAGGCTGAGGCAGGAGAATCACCTGAACCCGGGAGGCAGAGGTTGCAGTGAGCCGAGATTGTGCCATTGCACGCCAGCCTGGGCAACAAGAGCAAAACTCTGTGTCCAAAAAATAAAAGAAATCTATGCCTTTGGGGAGGAACTCAGAGCTGACTTCTCACTGCCAGCAGATGTCATGATGCTGGACATCTAAAAGGCACATGTCCGCTAAAAGGCACAGTTGACATCTGACCCCACTGCTTTGTCCTTGACGAGGCCCTGATGGTGGCATGGCACCTCTCAGCCCTCAGCCTGTGCAGTCATTCTTCACAAAGTTTACTTCTCCCAGTGAAAAGCTAGACTTCCTCTCACTTCAGAAATAAAATGTATACATCTGCTGGTGGCCTCGCATCCCCTCTGTACGTCTCAGTATGAGACTTGGGCTTTTTATAATTCATCAAAAAGGCCACACATAATGAGCTCAGTTCTTACTCTGCAGCTGGGGTGTCAGTTCACCTTTTAAGAACCCCGCACCCAGCCATGGCCCCTTAGATCTTGTCCTAAGGCTGGGAATGAGTCACCTGTGAGTCAGGCAGCAGGCTGAGCCAGCACTGCTCTCTGGAGGCCTCCTTCCCTTCCAGAGGACCAGGCTGTACAAGGGGCCAGGCTGGGGGCTTCCCTTCCTTCCATGATTCAGTCATTGAACAAGAGTTTATTGGCCAGGTGTGGTGGTTCACAACTGTAATCCCAGAACTTTGGGAGACTGAGGGGGATGGATCACCTGAGGTCAGGAGTTCAAGACCAGCCTGGTCAACATCGCAAAAATGCGTCTCTGCTAAAAATGCAAAAATTAGCCTGGTGTGGTGGTGTACACCTGTAATTCCAGCTAATCAGGAGGCTGAGGCACCAGAATCACTTGAGCCCAGGAGGTGGAGGTTCCAGTAAGCCGAGATAGCACCGCTGCACTCCAGCCTGGTGACAGAACGAGACTCCATCAAAAACAAAAGGAGTGTATTGAGTGCCTGTGGTGTGCTGGGCCCTGGACGGGAACCTTCCCTAGATGCCCTCTTGCATCATCTCCTTCCTGATAATGCTAGAAGGAAGGGGCTCACATGCCCATTTTGCAGATGTGGACACTGAGGTGCTAAGAGGTTTTAGTGTCTTCTTTGGGGTCCCTTGGCTTGTGTGTAGAAAAGAATTAACCGTATCCTAGGCCAGGTTTAGTGGCTCATGCCTGTAATCCCAGCACTTTGGAAGGTCGAGGTGGGAGGATTACTTCAGGCCAGGAGTTTGAGACCAGCCTGGGCAACATAGCAAGACATCATCCACACAAAAAAATTTAAAAATCAGTGAGACATGGTGGTACACCTGCAGTCCCAGCTATTCAGGAGGCTGAGGCAGGAGGATCGCTTGAGCCCAGGAGTTGGAGGCTGCAGTCAGCTCTGATCACACCACTGCACTTCAGCCTGGGCAACAGAGTGATACATCATCTCAATAAATAAATAAATAAATAATTTAAAAATAAATATAAAAGACAGCCGGGCACAGTGGCTCATGCCTGTAATCCCAGCACTTTGGGAGGCCAAGGCAGGCAGATCACCTGAGGCCAGCAGTTTGAGACCAGCCTGGTCAACATGGTGAATCCCTGTCTCTACTAAAAATACAAAAATTAGCCAGGCATGGTGGTGCGTGCCTGTAATCCCAGCTACTCAGGAGGCTAAGGTGGGAGGATTGCTTGAGCCCGGGAGGTGGAGGCTGCAGTAAACCAAGATTGCACCACTGCACTCCAGCCTGGGTAACAGAGCAAGAGACTCTGGGCTAAAAATTAATTCATTAAAATTTTAAATTTTTAAAAAGAATTAACTTTATCCAAAAAGTGGTATGACTTTTACTACCAGCTCCTGGGAGGTGAGCACTGAGCCCCTGGAATGCCCTGTCTGGTAAGAGTGTCTTTGTTTACCCGGGGCTCTGGGGCAATGCAACCTAACAGCGTGACTTCTGCTGGGGGGGTTGTGCTACACAACTTCAGCTGGACCGCCGGAGGGGCTGGAGACTGTCAGCCACACGGGGCGTCAGCCATGTCTAGCTGACCAAGCCCCAGTAAAAACTGGACACCAAGGCTCAGGTGAGCTGCTCTGGTTAGCATTACGCTGCGTGCGTTGTCACAAATCATTGTTGGGAATGCTAGGCATGACCCCACAGGACAGGACAACTGGAAACTCCACACGTGGAATCCTCCTGGATTCTGCCCCCAACATCTCTTACGTGGGCTGATTTCATTTATTTATTTATTTATTTATTTATTTTGAGACAGAGTCTCACTCTGTCACCCAGGCTGGAGCACGGTGGCGCAATCTCAGCTCACTGCAACCTCCGCCTCCCAGGTTCAAGCAATTCTCCTGCCTCAGCCTCCTGAGGAGCTGGGATTACAGGCACCCACGACCACACCCAGCTAATTTTGTATTTTTAGTGGAGATAGGGTTTCTCCGTGTTGGTTAGGCTGGTCTCCAACTCCTGACCTCAGGTGATCCACCCACCTTGGCCTCCCACAGTGCTGGCAGTACAGGCCCTCTCCTCTTCTTCTAAGGACACCTGTCATTGGTCTTAGAGTCTTCCCTAAATCCAAGATAATTTCATCTTGAGATTCTTAACTAATTATACTTGCACACGCCCTTGATATAGTTTGGATGTTTGTCACCTCCAAATCTCATGCTGAAACATGATTTCCCCTGTTGAAGGCAGGGTCTGGTGAGAGGTGTTTGGGTCACGAGAGTGGCTTCCTCATGAATAGCTTGGCGCCCTCCGCATGGTAATGAGTGAATTCTTGCTCTATTAGTTACTGAGAGATCTGATTGTTACAAAAAGCCTGGCGCCTCCTCCTCCCTCTCTTGCTCCCTCTCTCACCATGTGACCTGGCTGCTCCTACTTTGCCTTCCGCCATGATCAGAGGTTTCCTGAGGTTCTTACAAGAAGCAGATGCCAGTGCTGTGCCTGCACAGCCCCCAGAACCGTAAGCCAAATAAACCTCTTTTCTTCACAAATTACCCAGCCTCAAGTATTCCCATAGAGCAACACAAAATGGACAAATACAACCCTATTTCCAAATAAAGTTACAGCCTGAGGTCTGGGGGAACATAAATTTTTGAGAAGGACACTATTTAACCCACTATAGAGGTGATTCCCTGAATAAAATCCCTTTTTTTTTTTGTATTTTTAGTAGAGACAGGGTTTCATTGTATTGCCCAGGATTGTCTCTGTCTCATGACCTTGTGATCCGTCCACATTGGCCTCCCAAAGTGCTGGGATTACATGCATGAGCCACCACGCCCAGCCATAAAAATACTCTTGATGTCTGATGCTGGCGGACCTGAACTAACTCAACCCAGTGGGCCAGGTTCCATGCTAGGCACTGGAGCGACAAGGGTGGACCACCCAGTGACGTCTTCTGTCCCCACAGGACAGAAACCATGGGAGTTAGGCAGGTGCTAAGGGCCAGATCTGGGAGGGAGGGAAGGAGGGGTGCACTCCCCTCCACCCAGCTTTCCTGCCTCCCATGGAGGGGCTCTGGTCCCACCACTCTTTGGAGCCAGGCCCTGGCTTCCAGGGTGTACATGCTCAGGAGGCTGCCGTGTTAATGAAAATAACACAGAGACATCTGCAGGGCTCTTCCTCTTGCTGCTTCTCCTGTGCCCGAAATAAATGAAAAAAAGAGATGTTCCTGGCAGGGTCTGCGGAGAAGCTTCATGGCAGGAATGAAAATTGGCTGCAGCATCCAAGAAATCCTCGAACGGCAAGGGATTTCTAGGACAACACACCTCTAGGAACAGAGGATGTCCGTGGCGAGAGCTGGAGAGGGAGGCAGGCCTGCCGCCCCAGGTGACTGCATGTCTGCGGTGGCTCCACGCCATGCACACCAACACAGGTGTGCATACCTGCTGGCCGTGTGCAAGCTCGGGGGCAAGTTTGGGGAAGCCGGCCGAAATCACAGCACAGATGTTCTCCCACCATTGGCCCATCTGCCAGCCTCTTCCACCACCCTCAAGCCCGCCGGCCAGCTGGGGTCACCTTGTCCTGCCGCGTTTCAACAACATTGGGCTTGCTGCCCGCCAGCTCCCAGGGGATTCTCTGCAGGCTGACACGGCTCCAGGCCCGTCTGGCGCTCAGTCCTGGCTCTCGCTGAATTCTCCATCTGCCCTGCTTCGGGGAGTGCCCCGTGCCAGCCGTCCTTCTTGGCCAGACGTCACATCCACAGAGCTTCAGGGACTCAACGATGCCTGTAGGCAGCTTTTTCCAGACTCCAGCACAGCCTTGGACACCTTTAAACTGAGACAAAGCCACCTGGCCCTGGAAGTCCTTCAGCCAGTCCTGCCACTGAAAGCTGTCCCTGATCCACTCCCCTACCCCCTCAGGGCCTGGTCTGAAGACTCCCCTTTTCGGGCTAGGTGCAGTGGCTGATGCCTGTAACCCAGCGCTTTGGGAGGCTGAGGTGGGTGGATCACCTGAGATCAGGAGTTCGAGACCAGGCTGACCAACATGGAGAAACCCTGTCTCTACTAAAAATACAAAATTAGCCTGATGTAATGGTGTACACCTGTAATCTAGCTACTCAGGAGGCTGAGGCAGGAGAATTGCTTGAACTCGGGAGGCAGAGGTTGCAGTGAGCCAAGATCACACCATTGCACTCCAGCCTGGGCAACAAGAGCAAAACTCTCTCTCAAAAAAAAAAAAAACCAAAAAACTCCACTCTTCATCAGAATGGCCCATCAGGGATTGCTAACCCCTCGCCCACTCCCCTCCCCCACCTCTAATGGAATCTGCCCCATCAGCAAGGACTATGCCCTCTTCCAGCCCTGCTCCAGGCGGTCCTTGACTGCCTCCCCCAGGACAGTGAATCCCTCCATCCTTCCAGAAACAACCCAAAAGGCCTGGCATGGTGGCTCATGCCTGTAATCCCAGTGATTTGGGAGGTCAAGGCAGAAGGATCATTTGAGGCCAAGAGTTCAAGACCAGTCTGGGCAACATAGTGAGACCCACCTCCCCCGCCCCCACCATCTCTACAAAAAAATAAAGATAAATGTAGCCAGACTAGGTTGCATGTACCTGTAGTTCCAGCTACTTGGGAGGCTAAGGGAGAAGGATCTCTTGAGGCTGGGAGATCAAGGCTGCAGTAAGCCATGATGGTGCCACTGCACTCCAGCCTGGGTGCCAGAGTGAGATCCTGTCTCTAAACACACACACACACACACACAACCTAGAGAGACCTGCTGGTGTTTGCTGTGTGTAAACCCTGACCTTGAGCCACAATGGTGGGAATCCAGGAATCCATGAGCTGGACATGCTGATCTGAAACTTCTGGTCTTAAAGAGGGGAAACAGTCAGAGAGGGAATCGGCTTACCTAAACCATGTCGTGAGTCAGTGGTCCAGGGAAATAGGAGCTGAGGTCTCCTCAGGCACAGCCATGGTGAGAGAGGGGCCCTTAGCACCCCAAAGTCCCCCACAGACAGCTCTCTGTTACAGCTGGGGTAACAGGCAGGGCCTGTTGCCTCCCCACCTCCCTCTCCTCCTCTCCAGGTTCAGGGCACGAGACCTTGGTGGGCAGAGCTTAGCACCTTTTTTTCTTTTAGAGATGGAGTCTTACTCTGTAGCCCAGGTTGCAGTGCAGTGGTGTGATCATAGCTCACTACAGCCTGGAACTCCTGGACGCCAGCGATCCTCCTACCTGAGCCTCCCGAGTGGCTGAGACTGCAGGTAATTACCTGAATTACCTCCTCTTGGAAATAGATGCTCCGTGCCACAAAGAAAAATCGGCACTGAGACAAAGGCTCTTTCAGCAATGCAATTTTTACTTCCTGGACTGCTGGAAAGGGTACTCTCATGGCAAGATGGCTAGTGAGAGTGCCCTTCCTGCAACCGAGGAAGTCAAAATTGCATTGCAGAAAAATCCTCTGTGTCAGTGCTAATTTTTCTTGGCAGCACCGAGCATCTATTTCGAGGAGGAGGTAATTCAGGTACATGAGGTTATGAGTGTGGGGCCTCTGTCCGACAGGATTGATGTCCTTATAAAAGGAAGAGCACGCCAGAGCACCTCTGCACACAGAGGAAAGTCGTGTGAGGGCATAAAGAGAAGTCAGCCTTTGGACTTGAGAAGTTGAGGCTGCAGTGAGCTATGACTGTGCCTCTGCTCTCCAGCCTGGGCAACAGAGCAAGACCCTGTCTCTTAAAAGAAGGGAGGAAAGGGAGGGGATGACAGAAGAGGGGAGAAAGGGAAAGAAAAATCAACCCTAGCATGGCTGGGCTTGGTGGGTCATGCCTATAATCCCAGCACTTTGCAGGGCCAAGGCGGGTGAATCACTTGAGGTGAGGAGTTCAAGACCAGCCTGGCCAACAAAGCAAAACCCCATTTTTACTAAAAATACAAAAAGTAGCCAGGTGCAGTGGCGTGTATCTGTAATCCCAGCTACTTGGGAGGCTGAGGCAGGAGAATCACTTGAACCCGAGAGGCGAAGGTTGCAGTGAGCCAAGATTATGCCACTGCACTCCAGCCTGGGTGACAGAGCGAGACTCCATCTCAGAAAAAAAAGAAAGAAATCAGTCTTAGCAGAACCTTGATCTTGGACTTCCAGCCTCCAGACCTGTGAGAAGATAAGCATCTGCCTTTTAAGCCACCCAGTCAATGGTATTTTGCTACCGCAGCTCCAGCACACTAAGACAAGGACTGAAACATTTACAGATTCAATGATATCAAGTCTGGGAGATGCTCCAAAATCACACAGGTGGGAAAGTGAGCAGAGTTAGCAAGAAACAGAATTGGTCACAAGCTGAAAATTGTCCAAGCAAGATGGCTCACACCTGTAATCCCAGCACTGTGGGAGGGAGAGTCGGGCTGATCACTTAGGGTGAGGAGTTTGAGACCAGCCTGGCCATCACGGTGGAACCCTGTCTTTACTAAAAATACAAAAATCAGCCAGGTGTGGTGGCTCACAACCTGTAATCCCAGCTACTCGGGAGACTGAGGCAGGAGAATTACTTGAACCCAGAAGGTGAAGGTTGCAGTGAGCTGAGATCGCATCATTGCACTCCAGCCTGGGTGACAGAGCCAGACTCTGTCTCAAAAAACAAGCAAAATACAAACAAGCTGAAAATTGCTGATGAGTGATGAGGTCACGGAGGGGAGGGGCCTCTATTTTCCCTCTACATTTGTGTGTATGGAACGTTCTCTCTTAGAAGGTTTGTAGAAGTAGTATAGTGGAGTGGGTCATGAAATCACTTTGGTGGGTTAGAACCAGCATCTTCTCAAATGAGATGGAATAAAATAGAATCATCTATGTCAGGTGTGGTGACTCATACCTGTAACCCCAGAACTTTGGGAGGCTAAAGTGGGAGGATCATTTGAGGCCAGAAGTTCAAGACCCACCTGGGCAACATAGCAAGACCCCATCTCTACAAATAACTTTAAACATCAGTTGATCATGGTAGCATGCACCTATAGTCCAAGCTACTGGGGAAGCTGAGATGGGAGGATGGCTTGAGCCCAGGAGGTCGGGGCTGCAGTGAGCTATGATCACACCACTGCACTCCAGCCTCAGCCACAGAGCTAGAGCCCATCTCTAAATTTTTTTTTAAAAAAGAACAGTGGAATAGAATAGGATTCAGTCCATGTGCTAATGTAAGCAATACTTTATAAACTTTTTTCAGGCGTGGGTTGGGGAGGTGATGCGCTGAATGTAAAATGTGCTTCTTACTGTATGATCCAAAGAGCTGGAAAATCGCTTCTTCTAGTAGGTTTGATCAAGACCTCTGGAGCCAGGTTGCCTGGCTCTGGTTCTGTCGATGATTGGGTGTGTGACCTTGAACAAGTTACTAAACCTCTCTGTGGCTCAGCAGCTTCACCTTTAAAATGCCGTGAATAATCCTCCCCTCATTACAGGATGGATGTGGGGATGGAAGAAGCTAATGGACGTCAAGTGTTCTAAACAGCTCCTAGCACATTGTAAGTGCTCCATAAATAGCAGCTGACACTAAGGTGTTGGGAATTTGCTGGCCTGGAAAGGGAGGAGGAAAAGAAGAGAAAGGCATGCTCAGCCACAAAGAGCACTCTCTCACCATGGGATCCCAGGCAGTGTGGCACTTCATTCATTCATGAGCATTCATTCATTCGTTCGTTCATGATAATTCATTTTTCATGAATATTCATTTGTTCATTTATTAATATTTCCTTCATGAATATTCATTCGTTCCTCGTGAATATGTATTAATCCTGAATATTCATTTGTTCTTTCATGGGTATTCATTCGTTCATTCATTCATTCAATAAATCTTCTAGAATGTCCCCGATGTACTCCTCCCAAAACGCTGGAGACAGTGATAAACAAGATGGCCTTGGTCTGTGCCCTCACGGAGCTCACCCTCTACCTGGGAATATAAACTAAACAATTTATTATAATAAACATGTAATTATTGGCACAGGGAACCACAGAGACAGGCCGGGCCATTCCCTAACAGCTAATTGATGTTTGCGACTCAGCCCAGGGAAAGACTAGAGCTAGGTTCAAGCGCATCAGGGCCGCGATGCGCCGGGGAATGACGGGAGCGCAGTATGACAAGGCCCGCTCTGTCCAGTAGGGGGCACCATTGACCAGATGTGGCTATTAAAGCTGATCTTTTTTTTTTAATTTTATTTCAGTTCTTTTTTTTTTTTTTTTTTTTTTTTTGAGACGGAGTTTCGCTCTTGTTACCCAGGCTGGAGTGCAATGGCGCAACCTCGGCTCACCGCAACCTCCGCCCCCTGGGTTCAAGCAATTCTCCTGCCTCAGCCTCCCAAGTAGCTGGGACTATAGGCATGCACCACCACACTCAGCTAATTTTTGTATTTTTAGTAGAGACAGGGTTTCTCCATGTTGGTCAGTCTGGTCTCGAACTCCTGACCTCAGGTAACCTGCCCACCTCAGCCTCCCAAAGTACTGGGATTACAGGCGTGAGCCACCGTGCCTCGCCTTATTTCTTTTCTATAGGCAGAGTCTTGCTCTGTTGCCCAGGCTAGAGTGGAGTGGTGCAATCACCACTCACTGCAGCCTCAACTTCCTGGGCTCAAGCAATCCTCCTGCCTCAGCCTCCTGAGTACTGGGGACCACGGGCACACGCCACCACACCTGGCTAATTTGTTTTTGTTGTTGTTTTGTAGGGACAGGGTCTCGCTGTGTTCCCCAGGCTGGTCTCAAATTCCTGGGCTCAAGCTATCCTCCCACCTAGGCCTCCCAAAGTGCCAGTATTAAAGGTATGAGCCACCATACTTAGCTTAAATTTAAATCAACGAAAAGTAAACAGAATAAAAAATTCGGTTCCTTGGAGCTCAAAAGGCACACTGCATTGTGCAATGCAAGCACAGAATGTTTCCATCATTAAGGAAAGGTGAGCATGGTCAGTGCTGGTCAAGACGCCAAGCTGGGCCATCCAGTGCCACAGCCACCAGCCACAGGCGGCTGCTGGGCACTTGAAATATGGCTCGCGCCACTGAAGAGCTGAATTTTAAATTGTATTTTATTTTAACTAGGTAAGATTAAGATTTAAACATGGATCTTTAATTCAGTCACTGGAAGACTTTTAATTATGTTTGGAACAACTCGGGTATGTATATCTATTTTTTAAACTGTACATTTTATAAAATCTAAACACAGCTCATGTTGAAATGCTCTATAAAAGGAAAGTACGCACACCAGACGGGGAAGACGTAGAATGAAAAAAAAAAATGAAGGTAAAATATGTTATTACTAAATGTTATATTGATTGCATGGTGAGATAATATTTTAGAAGGAGTGTGCTAAAAATACATGTACATTATTAAAATATGGGGCCAGGCCTGGTGGCTCACGCCTGTAATCCCAGCACCTTGGGAGGCTGAGGCCAGTGGATCACTTGAGGTCAGGAGGTCAAGACCAGCCTGGCCAACATGGTGAAACCCTATCTCTACTAAAAATACAAAAATTAGCTGGGCAGCCAGGCACAGTGGCTCATGCCTGTAATTCTAGCACTTTGGGAGGCCAAGGTGGACAAATCACCTAAGGTCAGGAGCTTGAGACCAGCCTGACCAACATGGAAAAACCCCATCTCTACTGAAAATATAAAAAATAATTAGCCAGCTGTGGTGGCATTCCTGTAGTCCCAGCTACTCGGGAGGCAGAGGCAGGAGAATCACTAGAACCAGGAGGTGGAGGTTGCAGTGAGCCTACATCACATCACTGCACTCCAGCCTGGGCAACAGAGTGAGACTCAATCTCAAAAAAAAGAAAAACTTACGTATATGGCTCACATTATATTTCTATGGAACAGTGTGGGGCTAGGTCTTAGATGGGAGGGAAGGGGGCAGAAAGGGAGCTGGAGAGGTCTGGAGTTCTCATAGGCTCAATGGGGAGCTTGAACTTCTTTCTGGGTAATGGGGAGCCACAGCAGGTGTTGGAGCACAGCAATGACAGGGTCAGATACTTATGCCTGGAAAGTCAGATACTTATGCCTCTGACAGCTCTGGAAAGGATGGAGGGAGTAGGGAAGCCAGGTGGGAAACCATTGTCATCAAACTCACCAGATATGAGAGGGGCTTGGGTTAGAATGGTGGCTCTATCATCATCATCATTACTATTAGAGTCAGGGTCTCACTCTGTCGTCCAGGCTGGAGTACAGTGTGCGATCATAGGTCACTGTAGCCCCCAACTCCCCAGCTCAAGTGGTCCTCCTGCCTCAGCCTCCCAGGTAGCTGGCACTACAGGTGCCAGGGATGGAAAAAGCTGCCTATCTCTCTTTTCAGAAAATTTCATAGAAATGTCATCCAAGGCCGGGTGCGGTGGCTCACACCTGTAATCCCAGCACTTTGGGAGGTCGAGGTAGGCTGATCACAAGGTCAGGAGATTCTGGCCAACATGGTGAGACTTTGTCTCTACTAAAAAAAAAAAATAATACAAGGCCAGGCACGACAGCTCACACCTGTAATCCCAGCACTTTGGGAGGCCAAGACAGGCAGATCACGAGGTCAAGAGATTGAGACCATCCTGGCCAACATGGTGAAACCCCGTCTCTACTAAAAATGCAAAAATTAGCTGGGCGTGGTGGCGTGCACTTGGTAGTCCCAGCTACTTGGGAGGCTAAGGCAGGAGGGTTGCTTGAACCCAGGAGGCCAAGTTTGCAGTGAGCCGAGATCATGCCATTGCACTCCAACCTGGTGACAAAGTGAGACTTTGTCTCAAAAATAAAAAAGCCAGTTCGCCGGAAACTTCTGCTTTAACCTCATCGCCACCTCTAGCCCTGTGGGGACTGGAAAATCTAGTTTAGTTGGGTCCAGTGCTCTCTGGGACAACATGAGGGCCCCATTCTAGGGAGAATGAATGATTAGTAAGCTCAGGCACAGCACAGTGGGTAGGTGGCTCTGAGCCTTGGAGGGACCCATAGCCGTGACATGGACGGTGCCACCTCAGAAGGCTTCACTGTGGAAGTGAGAGGTGGCTGCAGCTCTCCTGAGCTGCTTACTGGCATGGTGACCTCCCAGAGAAGGCGAGACCCTTCAGGGACAGGTGACACAGCAGGGATCCCAGCACTGAGCCCTGAGATTTGACATTTGAGAGGGAATCAGGAAAATGGAGGGAAAACCCAGCAAGCAGGCAGAAAGGAAACCAGGAGAACACGGGGTTTTGAGGGGAAGGGCTGGGGCCCAGGACCCAGCACCCCTCCAAGCTCCAGGCAAGATGAGGCTGGAAGCTGCCAAAGACCAGCCTGGACAATGCAGCAAGTCCCCTGTCTCTATAAAAAATGTTTTGTAGAGATCACCCCCTGGCTCACAGGAGGTGATTGACATGTATTCTTTCTCTCTTTTCTTTTTTTCTTTCTTTTCATTTTTTTTTCAAGACGGAATCTCACTCTGTTGCCCAGGCCAAAGTGCAATGGCACCATCCCAGCTCACCGCAACCTCTGCCTCCCAGGTTCGTCATCGTTATTATCAGAGTCAGGGTCTCACTCTGTCATCCAGGATGGAGTTCAGTGGTGCCATCATAGCTCACTGCAGCCTCCAGCTCCTGTGCTCAAGTGGTCCTCCTACCGCAGCCTCCCAAGTAGCTGGCACTTGGTGTGTCACCCCACCTGGCTGATTTTTCTTTTCTTTTTTTAAGACAGAGTCCTGCTCTGTCGCCAGGCACCAGGCTAGAGTGCAGTGGCACGATCTCAGCTCACTGCAACCTCCGCCTCCCGGGTTCAAGCAATTCTCCTGCCTCAGCCTCCCAAGTAGTTGGGACTACAGGCGCATGCCACCATGCCCAGCTAATTTTTGTATTTTCTTTGGTAGAGATGGGATTTCACCAAGTTGGCCAGGATGGTCTCAATCTCTTGACCTCGTGATCTGCTCACTTTGGCCTCCCAAAGTGCTAGGGAGGCCAATTTTTCTTTAAATTTTTTTTTGTAGAGATGAGGGTCTCGCTATGTTGCCCAGGCTGGTCTTGAACTCTTGGCCTCAAGTGATTCTCCTGCCTTGCCTTCCCAAAGTGCTAGGATAATAGGTGTGAACCATCAGGCACCTGCCCCTATCATCATCATCATCGTCATTATCCCCAGCAAACATGACAAGACGGAGGCTCGAAGAGGTAGAATGATTGTCCTGGATTTGCAGAAGGGACTGGAAGTTTGCATCTGAGTGTGGCCCTCTGGTCACAGCCCAGCCAAGACCAACACATGCCAGCCCAGCCCCAGCGCCATCTTCACCCCTCCCCCGCTTCCCACCATCCTGCGTTTCTTTAATAAGCCAGCTGTTTGATAACTGCAGTGGGTGTTTTAGGAACTAAACAAACTGAAGCTGCAGGGTATTCTTTTTTTTTTTTTTTTTTTTTTTGACAAAAGAGCTCGTTGAATAAGCAATACGTTTTTCTGCAACTATTTTTAAAGATGGAGCTGCCGGCTAGGCTGTGAGGAAAATCACAGAGTGCTCTCCTCAAGGTCAGGGCATTGAGGGAAAAATCCATTGTTGGTGAGACAGCCTGTGGACAAGCATTCCTACGTCAGGAGACCCAGGCAGTGGAGGAAGCTCCTGAGACAAGGGTAGCCCTCCTTCCCCAGCCACCCTGGGCCACTCAGGACAATGGTGTCTGTCCATCCTCTGCAGTGGCCCTAGCCCAGTCTCCCTTTGGCAGAGAGATTTTGTGATCCTTAAGCTCTGGTCCCCTCATCCCTGGTATCCTCACCAGGACACCGTTGACCAGCAGCCCTGCCCTCTAGGAGTTCCAAGTTGGGGCCAATGTTCCTGAACAAAGCATTTTCCCAACACCCTCTAATTTCCAATGATTTCAAAGCGTTATCTCCGGGTGCAAACAGGCTCAGAGAGGTCAGTGTAACTGCCTGTGGCCAAGCTGGGGCTCAGACCTGGGGCACTCTGTCCCAGTGGTGGTCCAGCATTAGCCTCTGCAGGGAGCTACCTATTCCAATACAAATCTCTGTTACAGCCGGGTGCAGCGGCTCACACCTATAATCCCAGCACGTTGGGAGGCTGAAGCAGGCAGATCATGAGGTCAGGAGTTCGAGACCAGCCTGGCCAACATGGTGAAACCCCGTCTCTACTGAAAATACAAAAACTAGCCAGGTGTGGTGGCAGTCGCCTGAAGTCCCAGCTACTTGGGAGGCTGAGGCACAGGAATCACTTGAACCTGGGAGGTGGAATTGTAGTGAGACGAGATCACACCACTGCACTATAGCCTGGGTGACAGAACAAGACTTAAAAAAACAAAAACAAAAAACAACACAAAGATCTCTGTTCCAGGGGCACTGGAAGATTCTGGAAGCTGGTATGAAGGCATGCCTGAGCCATGCTGCCAACTGGATTTTAATTTTTATTTTTTTGAGATGCAGTCTCACTCTGTCTCCCAGGCTGGAGTGCAGTGGCACAATCTTGACTCACTGCAACCTCCACCTCCCAGGTTCAAGCGATTCTCGTGCCTCTGCCTCCCTAGTAGCTGGAACTACAGGCCCCTGCCACCATGACTGGCTAATTTTTATATTTTTAGTAGAGACAGGATTTCACCATGTTGGCCAGGCTGGTCTCGAACTCCTGGCCTCAACTGATCTGCCCGCCTCGGCCTCCCAAAGAGTTGGGATTACAGGCGTGAGCCACAGCGCCAAGCCCCGGAGGATTTTTATTAAGAACTGGGTTGGGGCCGTTTCTCTAGTTTTTGTGCAGGTAGCCCCAGCTCCCTCGGCTCAGTTTTCTCTCATCTGTAGACAGTGGTGGTCATAGTTAATATTTTCTAAGTTTTCCCTATGTGGCACATGCCACAGTCCCCTAGGTGGGTGCTATTATTCCTCTCAATTGAGACAAGGAAAATGAGACTCAGAAAAGCAAAATTACCTATTGCAGCTTGCAAGGATTTGAGCCAGGCCGGGTCTTGAACCGCCGAGTTCGGCCCTAAACCCTCCTGTTCCTCTGGAGTCTGGCGCCCCCTAGTGGTCACAGCAACCCCTGCGGCTCAGCTCCCATCTTCCTGCTCCAACCTCCACCTGGTCACTCTGGGGTAAGTGGGTCTCGGGCAGCTCGGCGGTCAGAAGGCCCGAGAAGCACCTGCTAAGTTGCCCAGGAGGCTGGCTATCAATCCGGCAGCCCAGGACCTCAGATCCAAGCTTCACGGCCCCCAGCTCTGTGACCTCGGCGAGGTGCTGAGGTAGGAGGAATCACTGCGAGGGGAATTTGGCTACATTTTCTCCTTCCTGGTTCAGACAAGAGATCAGGTCCCCAGGTCTTTGCATGAGATTTCTCTTGTTTCCTGGCTTCTACTGTGAACGCTGAACTAGGGGGAATGCCGCTGGGCTGCATGGGGAGAGGGCGGCTGGGGGAGTCTAACCCTGTATCTGTGCTGTGATAGACCTGGGGCTGAAACGGTGTGCTTTCACTCCTTTGCACGGAAAAGCATTTTCCCCACTAACTGTGGGACCCTATTGAGAGCCTCCAGTGGGGCCTGCAATCCCAGGGAACAGGAGGGAAGGCTTCCTGCTGGGTCTCGGAAAACCCAAGTCCAGTCACTAACAACCATCTCTCAAGAGTGTCAAATAAAAATAAATCCAGGCTTAGTAAGGAGAGACTTTCTTTAAAAGCGCTATTGCAAAGGAGGAAAAGGAGCCGGGCGTGGTGGCTCATGCCTGTAATCCCAGCAATTTAGGAAGGTAAGACAGGAGGACCCCCTTGAGTCCAAGAGTTCAAGACCAGCCTGGGCAACATAGGGAGACCCCGTCTCTACCAAAAAAAAAAAAAAAAAAAGTTATCCAGGTGTGATGGCACATGCCTGTAGTCCTAGCTACTTAGAAGGCTGAAGCAGGAGGATGCCTCGAGCCTCAGAGATCGCGGCTGTAATGGGCCATGATCACGCCACTGAACTCCAGCCTGAGTGAGCAATACACTGTCTCAAAAAAAAAAAAAAAAAAAGAAAGAAAGAAGGAAAGCATCTTTTGCAAGAGAGACAAGACTATGACCTTAAAGTCTACAACTGCTTGATAGTTGGGCAAAAGGCAAAAAGAATTGTTTTAATAGAAAGAAATAAACAAAGGCAGAATCAGGTGTGGACCAATGGCGCTGTGGCTCATGCCTGTGAGCCCATCATTTTGGGAGGCCAAGGCAGGAAGATTGCTTGAGGCCAGGAGTTTGAGACCAGCCTGGGCAACATAGTGAGACCCCCAGCTCGAATAAAATTTTAAAGCTAGCTGGGCTTGGTGGTGCACACTGGCGGTGCACACCAGCAGTCCCAGCTACTTGGGAAGCTGAGGTGGGAGGATGGCTTGAGCCTGGAAGTTGGGGGCCACAGTGAGCTATGATTGCACCACCCCACTCTAGCCTGGGCAACAAAGCTAGACCTTGTCTCAAAAACAAATCAAAACAATGAGCAAAGCTGAATGTTTTAGTAAATGAGCTGGAGTGCAGCAGCTGGGATAAGCCTGAAGCGTTTAGACTTGGGGCTGAATGTTATGGGGAAACCCTGAGGGTTTTTTGTTTTTTGTTTTTGAGAGGAAGTCTCACTCTTGTCCCCCAGGCTGGAGCACAGTGGCGTGATCTCGGCTCACTGCAACCTCCACCTCCCAGGTTCAAGCAATTCTCCTGCCTCAGCCTCCCGAGTAGCTGGGATTACAGGCACCTGCCACTATGCCCGGCTAATTTTTGTATTTTTAGTATAGACTGGGTTTCACCATGTTGGCCAGGCGGGTCTGGAACTCCTGACCTCAGGTGATCCACCCACCTCAGCCTCCCAAAGTGCTGGGATTACCAGCGTGAGCCACCTCGCCTGGCCTCCCTGAGGGTTTTGAGTGGGAGAGTGAGCTGACTCAGCTGCAGTTTGTAAAACAATGCTCTAGTGTACGGCCGAGACAGAGGCTGTGGTCTCTGCTTGAGAGAATCAATTCCTGCTACACACGCCCAGTCTCCCCCAGGACCAGGCCAGCAGCAGCGCAGTCCCGGATCAAATGCCCTTTGGGGACCTAGGAATTGAGGACCTGGATTCCAGCAGGACAATCTTGTCTTAAAGAGAAACCTGGCCATGGGGCCCTCATTCCTCGGGGCTTCCTCTCAAAAGAGCTTCCTCTCAACACAGCCCCCCTCCCACCCCCAACACCTAGTGCCCATTCCTAGGAGCACAGTGGGGCTTTGGGGGCAGCTGGAAGAAAATTCAAAGGTGCCAAAGCCCAAACCCCACCAGATAGGGTGTCTGCACTGGGGACTGTTTGCTGATCACGGTCTCCAAAATGTTAACACATACTCTCTCGTGACTTTAAAATGCACCCAGCATTGAGCCAGGCATGGTGGCTCATGCCTGTGATTCCAGCACTTTGGGAGGCTGCAGTGGGGAGATTGCTTGATTTCAAGAGTTTGAGACCAAGCTGGGCAACACAGAGAGACCCCATCTCTATGAAAATACAAAAGTCAGCCAAGCATAGTGGTACATGCCTATAATCCCAGCTACTGCGGAGGCTGAGGCTGGAGGATCCCTTGAGCCCATGGGGTGGAGGCTGCAGTGAGCCATGTTAGTTCTAGTGCACTCCAGCCTGGCCAACAGCGTGAGACTCTGTCTCAGGAAAAGGAAGGAAGGTACACAGCAGGCAGACGCCTCCCCCACAAATACACACACATGCACAGCATGCAGTTTACAGAGAAGAGCAGACATGGGGGTGGGTATCAGAAGCAGGAGAAACAGGTGGACTAATCATGCCATCATGGTGGTGGCAGCCCCGGGAATCAGCAGCTGTCCAGAGCTGAGGCGATGGCAGTGGGACCGAGTGGTTAGTGCACTGGGATCCCCAAAAGCCTCCCTGCTCTCCCCAGGGTCCTCATGCAGGGGTCCAGCCGGTGGCCTCTGCTCCCTCATTCCTTCATCTCCCCCATCACAGCTCTGCTCTGGGGCCCCGGGGCAGCTGAGCCCCATCATCTGATGGAAGGGAGTGGCGACTGGGGCTTGCATGCCTCTGGGCCAGTGTCCCCAACGCCCGGCACAAAACATAAGCTCAGCTTGGGAAACTCTAGGGCAAGGGCTGCTGTGGGTCTCACGTAGAACCAGTGAGAAGCTGGAGAAAGTGCAACCCGGAGAGGGGGTCAGGGAGGCAGTGGGCAGCTCCCCTGTCTCTCTTCACACTCGTTCCTATAGAATCTTCCATGCCCAGTCTACAACAGCCCAGGAGGTGTGGAGTGGTGTCTCAGTGTGGTTTGGATTTGCATTTCCGTAATGACCAGTGACATCCTACATCTTTTCATGGGCTTATTGACCATCTGTATATTTCCTTTGGCTACATGTCTATGCAAGTCCTTTGCCCATAACTGGGTTATCTGCTAATTGCTGAGTTATATGAGTTCACTGTGGTCAAGAAGCTGGGAAATAATGGGCAGGTATGTAGGCTCTGCTGGGTCTCTGGGGCAGCAGGCTGCGTGTGCCTCCACAACGTTTTCTGAATGAATGCCTAGAAAAATACACCCTTTTCCTCTTTCTTGTTTTTTTGAGACGGAATCTCACTCTATCGCCAGAGTGGAATACAGTGGTGCAATCTCGGCTCACTGCAACCTCTGCCTCCAGGGTTCAAGCAATTCTTCTGCCTCAGCTTCCTAACTAGCTGAGATTATAGGCACATGCCACCACACCCAGCTAATTTTTGTATTTTTAGTCGAGATGGGGGTTCACTATGTTGGCCAGGATGGTCTCTTGACCTTGTGATACTCCTGCCTTGGCCTCCCAAAGTACTGGGATTACAGGCATGAGCTGCTACACCTGGCTCCCATTCCCTCTTCTCTCTCTCTCTCTGTCTCTCTCTCTGTCTCTCTCTCTGTCTCTCTCTGTCTCTCTTCTTCTTCTTTTTTTCTTCTTCTAAGACACGAGTCCTTGCTCTGTCACCCAGGTTAGAATGTGGTGGCTTGATCCTAGCTCACTGCAGCCTCCAACTCCTGGGCTCAAGCAATCCTCCCACCTCAGCCTCCCTGGAAGCTGGGTCTACAGGCACCTGCCACCACACCCGGATAATTTTTTTAATTTTTATTTTTTGCAGAGATGGGGTCTCACTGTTGCCCAGGCTGGTCTCAAACTCCTGGCCTCAAACAGTCCTCCCACCTTGGCCTCCCAAAGTGGTGAGATCAAAGCGAGTTCACTCTTTATCCACGTTGTACAACATGAAAAAACAAAAGCTCAGAAAGATTCATTGGCCAGCCCAAGGTCACAGAGCCAGGATGGAACACAGGTCTCCATTTCCTCAGCCCACTCCCCAAATCAGCCACAATCAAACTATTTTGTGGCTGTAGCTGTTGACTTGCGCCGACCTGTAGATGTCTCAGAAAAAGCTACTGGGCAAGAAAAGGAAGAGGCAGAACAAAGAGAACCTCTTCTGAAAAGATTTCTCAAGGGCTGGAGTCCCAGGAATGCCTTCTGTCCCAGAGTGGGCTGGAGGTTCTAGAAGTTGGTTGCCAGCTTGGCTGTTTCACCGATGTGAGTGTGTGTGTGTGTGTGTGTGTGTGTGTGTGTGTGTGTACAGTATGCCTGTGTGTTCATGCATGTGCATAGGTGTGTGTCGGCAGATGCTGCAATGCCAGGACCCCGCCCATCCCCACTGCCCATCATGCCCCGCAGTGCACCTGGCAGTGGCTGGGAGCCTGCAGAAAGCATGGCTGGACAGATGCTGCCACCTGCTGGACACACTGGGAACTGCATGCAGATGGCTTGGGGCCCTGCACCTCAACTCCTATGAAGGCCCCCAGAATGCAGTGTCCTCCATCACCCCTCATTACCTATGTGGGCCTCTCTAGAAAACACCTGCAGGGTGTAATCCCAGCACTTTGGGAGGCCAAGGTGGGCAGATCATGAGGTCAGGAGTTCGAGACCAGCCTGGCCAAGGTGGTGAAACCCCGTCTACTAAAAATAGAAAAATTATCTGGGTATGGTGGCACGCCCCTGTAATCCCAGCTTAGGAGGCTGAGGCAGGAGAATAGCTTGAACCCAGGAGGCAGAGGTTGCAGTGAGCCAAGATTGCACTACTGCACTCCAGCCTGGGCGACAGAATGAGGCTCGTCTCAAAAATAAAAAAAGGAAAACACCTACTGATTAACCTTTTGGCACCATGAACCCCTTTAAGTCAAGTCAAATCCTCTTCTCAGAATAATGTTCTCAAAAGCATAATATAAAATAATGCTGGGCACAGTGGCTCACACCTATAATCCCAGCACTTTGGGAGGCTGAGGCAAGAGGGTCACTTGAGACCAGGAGTTCGAAACCAGCCTGGGCAACACAACAAGACCCCCATCTCTACAAAAAAAAAAAAAAAATGTTAATTGGCCAGGCGTAGTGGCTTATACCTGTAATCCCAGCACTTTGGGAGGCCAAGGCAGGAGGATTGCTTGAGGCCAAGAGTTCGAGACCAGCCTGGGCAATATAGCAAGATCCTGTCTCTACAGAAAATTTAAAAGTCACCTGAGTATGGTGATGCACACCTGAAGTCCCAGCTACTGGGGAGGCTGAGGTGGTAGGATCACTTGGGCCCAGGAGTTCGAGGCTGCAGTGAGCTGTGATAGCACCACTGCACTCCAGCCTGGGAGACAGAGTGAGGTCTTGTCTCTAAACAAATACATACATAAAGATGTAATTCTGGAAAGGCACACTGGCTCACACCTGTAATCCCAGCTCTTTGGGATCACCTGAGGTCAGGAGTTCGAGATCAGCCTGATCAACATGGAGAAACCTTGTCTCTACTAAAAATACAAAATTAGTTGGGCATGGTGGCACATTCCTGTGATCCCAGCTACTCGGGAGGCTGAGGCAGGACAATTGCTTGAACCCAGGAGGCAGAGGTTGTGGTGAGTCAAGATCGCACCATTGCACTCCAGCCTGGGCAACAAGTGCGAAATTCCATCTCAAAAAAAAAAAAAAAAAAGAACATCCCAGCACTCTGGGAGGCTGAGATGGGTGGATCATGAGGTCAGGATCCACCAGGCTTGGTAAGAGCCCTGCCAGGGACAGGGATAGTGGTGGCAGGAGAGGTGGGGGCAGCTGGTACAAGACCAGCCTGACCAACATGGTGAAACCTGTCTCTACTAAAAATACAAAAATTAGCCAGGTGTGCTGGCACGCACCTGTAATCCCAGCTACTTAGGAAGCTAAGGCAGGAGAATCACTTCAACCTGTGAGGTAAAGGTTGCAGTGAGCCGAGATCACACCATCACACTCCAGCCTGGGCGAAAGAGCAAGACTCCATCTCAAAAAAAAAAAAAAAAGAAAAGAAACATGTAATTCCTCCCACCCAAGTTCCTCAGTGCTTTCCATGGATCCCCTGGGAGCTGAGGTAGCTCAGTTTTAAGAGACTCCAACCTATTCCCTGCCTATGGCCCTGGGGTGTCCTCAACTCCTTGGTCCACTACCACACAGGACCAAGCTCAGTTCATTCCCTCAGCCTCTGCCACACCATCCACAGCCCGGCCGCTCCCCCAGCCTCCACCCTCTGACCTCCCCTCCTCAACACAGAATGAGGCACCGCCCTCAGAAGCCAGACCAGCAGCTTTCTGCTCCGAGGATGGATAAGTACCTGATCTGATGTCCAAGATGCCGCCATGCCAGAAGGGGCCTGCACCACCTTCCCTCTCTCCAGGATTCAGGGAGGGAGGTCCTTGCCTCCTGACACTAGACATCTCTCACACCAGGGCTTCCGGCCCTTTGTCCTGCCCTACGGGGTCTTCTGGACAGTCTGCAGAAACACTGAGTCTGTTCCTTAGAGTCTTATCTGCCCTCCCGATTCCAGTCATTGTGAGGTTACAACACAAGTGTGAGGAAATAGCCCTTCTTCCCTTCCTCACGCCATTCCTCTTTCCATTCAACAATATTTAATGAACACCTACTATGTGCTGAGTAGTATTCTGGGTGTTCGAAGTAGAAATAGTGAACAAAATCGGCAAAATCCTTTTTCTCTTCAAGTTTATGTACCATGTAAGGCTCAGACCAAATAAACAAGTTGAGGCCAGCTGCCATGAGTCATGCCTGTAAGCCCAGCACATTGAGAGGCCAAGGTGGGAGGATCGCTGGAGGCTAAGAGTTCCAGACTAGCCTCGGGAACAAGCAAGACCCTATCATCTCTACGAAAAGTTTTTAAAAATTAGCTGGGCATGGTGGTGTGTTCCTATAGTCCCAGCTGCTTGGGAGTCCGAGATGGGAGGATTGCTTGAGCCAGGGAGGTTGGGGCTGCAGTGAGCTATGATTGCACCACTGCACTCCAGCCTGGGTGACAGAGTAAGACAGGACTCTGTCTCTTAAAAAAGTACAAATAAATTCTAAAATAAATAAATTAATAGTACGTTAGGCTAGGCGCAGTGGCTCACGCCTATAATCCCAACACTTTAGGAGGTTGAGGCAGGCAGATCACTTGAGACCAGCCTGGCCAACATAGAGAAACCCCATCTCTACTAAAAATACAAAAATATTAGCCAGGCCTGGTGGTGGGCGCCTGTAATCCCAGCCACTCAGGAAGCGGAGGCAGGAGAATTGCTTGACACTGAGAGGCAGAGGTTGCAGTGAGCCGAGATCGCGTCACTGCACTCCAGCTTGGGCAACAGAGCAAGACTCCATCTCAAAAATTAATAATGATAGAATGTCTGAAGGTAACATAAGCCATGAGGATAAGGGCAGGTAAGAGAAAAAAGTGCCAAGGTGACCTCACAGATGAAGGTGATGTTTGACCAGCCCTGAAGGAGAAGAGAGGGAACCCCACATGTGTCCAGGGAAGAGCATCCCACCTGCAAAGGGAGCAGCCAGCAGGGACAGGGGGTGACAAGGTCACAGGCCAGTTTGTACAGGGACTTGGGGGGGCACTGGAAGGATATGAGGTTTTCTCTGAGATGGGAGACACTGAAGGGTTTGGGGCAGAGGAAGACGTGGTCACGGCGCAGTTTTGAGGATAGACTCCTGGCACAGTGAGGGTGAGCAGGAGCCGCCAGGCATGGTGAGAGCCCTGCCAGGGACAGGGATAGTGGCGGCAGGAGAGGTGGGGGCAGCGGTCAAATTCTGGATCTCAGTTGAAGGATTTCCTGTAGAATGGATATGGAATGTGAAAGATGGAGCTGCTGAAATTGACATGGGAAATCTGTCTGTTTCCTGGGGTTGCTGAAACAAGGTACCACAAACCAGGTGGCTTAAAACAAACTGGCCAGGTACCTGTAATCACACCTGTAATCCCAGCACTTTGGGAAGCCGAGGTGGGTGGTTCACATGAGGTCAGGAGTTGGAGACCAGCCCGGCTAACATGTTGAAACCCCATCTCTACTAAAAATATTAAACTTAGCCGGGTGTGGTAGCAGGCACCCGTAATCGCAGCTACTCGGGAGGCTGAGGCAGGAGAATTGCTTGAACCCAGGAGGCGGAGGTTGCAGTGAGTTGAAATCACACCACTGCACTCCAGCCTGAGCTATGGAGCAAGACTCCATATTTAAAAAAACAAAAACAAAACAGAAATGTACTCTTTCACATCTCTGCCTCCATCATTATGTGGCTGTCTCCCCTGGGGTATGTCTGCGTCCAGTGTTTATCTTTTTTTTTTTTAAATGGTTGCCCAGGCTGGAGCGCAGTGGTGCCATCTCAGCTCACTGCAACCTCCACCACCCAGGTTCAAGTGATTCTCCAGCCTCAGCCTCCCAAATAGCTGGGATTACAGGCATGTGCCACCACACCCAGCTAATTTCTACATTTTATGGTAGAGATGGAGTTTCACCACATTGACCAGGCTAGTCTCGAACCCCTGACCTCAGGTGAGCCACCCACCTCAGCCTCCCAAAGTGCTGGGATTACAGGCAGGAGCCACCACGCCCAGCTAATTTTTATATTTTATGGTAGAGATGGGATTTCCCCATGTTGGCCAGGATGGTCTAGAACTCCTGACCTCAGGTGATCTACCCGCCTCGGCCTCCCAAAGTGCTGAGATTAAAGGCATGAAAAGACCCTATTTCTATACACATAGAAAAACCAACTCTAACTCTGTTACAACACAATCAACACACAAGGTGTCTATGGCCAAATGTGTGAGGGTTTCTCCCCACCCACCAAGCAAGAGATCAATTCAGCAGCGGACACCAACTGGCTGTCCTTCAATTCGATTCAGATGTTACCTACCCAGAGTTAGCATCAGATCCCATAGATGGAGGGCTCAATCCCACAAGACTGCCCCCCTCTTTCTACCAGTTGCAAGTTTGGACCTCTGGAACTTCTGACTAGCTATAAGTCAGGGTTCCCACCACCCTACTCTTTGGGTTTAATTAATTTGCTAGAGGAGCTCACAGAACTCAGGGAATCAGCCGGACAAGGTGGCTCACACCTGTAATCCCAGCACTTTCAAAGGCAGAGGCAGACAGATCACCTAAGGACAGGAGTTCTAGACCATCCTGGCCAACATGGTGAAACCCTATCTCTGCTAAAAATACAAAAATTAGCTGGGCATGGTGACATGAGCCTGTATTCCCAGCTACTCAGGAGGCTGAGGCAGGAGAATCACTTGAACCCAGGAGGCAGAGGTTACAGTGAGCAGAGATCGTGCCACTGCACTCCAGTCTGGGCAACAGAGTGAGACTCCATCTGAAAATATATATATATATAATGGATCTTACAAAAGATACAGATGAAGAGATGCGGAGGGCAAACTGTGGGGGAAGGGCTCAGAGCTCCATGCCCTCCCAGGTGCACCACCCTCGAAGAACCTCAATGGGTTCATCTATCCATAAGCTCTGCAAACCTAGGCCTCTTGGGCCTTTAAGGAAGGCTCCCTTGAATAGACATGATTGACAACGGCATAGAAATGTGATTGGACAGATAGAGCATAACCTAATACTGATAGGCCCAGTGAGGAAACTCTGCAAGACCTGTTTGTTCCTGTTTGTTCAGATTCTCCTGGGCCTCTCTGTGTAGCATTCCTTCCTCCGGGGGATGGGGAAGGATGCCTTCAGCAATGAGGATCTATGACCTCCAATGAACCAACGTAAGTCAGACAATTTCTTTGTGGCTGGCTCCAAGACAGAAAGAGGGAGGATCAGTTCCTGCCTTGGGGAGACAAAGGAGCAGAAAAAAATAAGGGCAGAGTCAGGCTCAGTGGCTTACACTTTGGGAGGCCGAGGTGGAAGGATCACTTGAGCTCAGGAGTTGGAGACCAGCCTGGGCAACATAGTGGGACTTTGTCTCTACAAAAAATAAACAGAAAATTAGCCAGAGGTGATGGCATGTACCTATAGTCCCAACTACTCCGTATCTGGTTAAGGCTGAGATGGGAGAATCACTTGAGCCCAGGAGGTCTAGGCTACAGTGAGCTATGATCATGCCACTGTACTCCAGCCTGGGTGACAGAGAGAATCTGTCTCAAAAAAATAAAGAAATAAATAAAAATAAAGAAATGCAGAATCCCAGGCCCTACTCCAGACCTCCTGAATGAAAATTCTTGTTTACCGAGATCTCCAGCAATTCTCGTGAACCTCAAAGTGTAGGAAGCCCTGCTAGAGATGAGCAGTTCTCACACTCGATATGGACCAGGATCCCAGAGGGCTTGTGAAACAGCTGGGGGCCCCTCCCCAGGCACTGGTTCAGATATCAGGGAAGCCCTGGGGTCTGCATTTCCATCACATCCCCAGCTGTGGCCCACGTTCCCCCTCTGACTCTAGAATCCCCCTGGGGTCTCAGACTGGGCTTGCATGTCCAGGTCACCTGGGGACAGCTGTCCCCACCTCCAGGGACCTGAAGTGGCTCCATTCAGTGTCTTCACCACAGAGGACACGCGAGATGTCCTGCTGTGCGGCACACTTGCTGTGTTGTCTGCAAGGCAAAAACATCCATGCATAAAAAAGAGACTCTGGCCATGCCGTCGATGCTTGGCTACGTTCAGAGCACACAAGCTTTATTTAGCAACAATGGTAGTGTTTCATGAGAATGAGCTGCACAATCATGTCAATGCCATTTTCAGCACACAGCCTGGGAGCAGATGGTTACAGTGACAAAGCCCAGACCCCACAGTCCTGCCCTTCCCTTCCCAAACAGGCTTGGGCTACTTCTGGCCCCATTATTGTCTCCCTCAGCTACCGCCCAGGTCACTGGGCCAGAGGGGAGGGCGCAGGCTGGTTCCATGGCTTAGGTTCCATCAACCTGCTTCTTCCTTCTCAAGGCCACCTCGGGAGCAGCTGGCCGGCAAGAATGCCCCCCCGTCACACACAGGGATCCCCAGTCCCTACTGTCTCAACCTCTGCTTTGGCAAGGCCTTTACCTCGATGAAAGTTTCACATATGGATTTTGATAAAAATAGGGTGATATTTATAAAGTACTCTGCACTCACTGTTAGTCCTGCCCCAGCCCCCTGCCAGCAAGCCTTATAAAGGGAGCAGGAACTGCAGAGACAAAGCATACAAGAGGGCCTGGGCCCAGAACCTGTTGGGGCTGCATGGAGAGGGTCAAATTTCCTTTCAGTTCAGGTGCAGGGTGCATCCCAGCAACTGACTTAACCGGACACAGAGCAGATCCTCTGAAATGCCCATGTGACTTGTGTTTAAATCTGTGTGTGTGTGTGTACCTGCACACTTGTCTCTGTGAGTGTGCCCGTCCATGTGACAAACCTTTCGTGATGGATTTTTAACCCTTTGTGACCTTCTTCCCAGCTCTCTGGCATAGACAGGGCTGTCTGAGGGAGGAAATTGAGGACCCCCAATGGACAGTAGATGTGCCAATATGAGAGGAATGGGCAGTGGGCATCCAGGCCCACCTGGGAGTGAACATGGAGCACCCCAAGTGTCAGAGTCCTGCATGAAGCCTCTTCAAAGGTAGGGGATCAAGGGAGTGGTAACTGAGAGGGGCTTACATCAGTGGCTGGACTGTACAGACGGTTGAATGGCTGGGGGCAGGGGTGACAGAGAGGGGCTTGTGGCAGTGGCTGGACTGTACAGATGGATGGATGGACCAGGCCAACAGCCCCACATACATGAACCCCTCCTGGTCAGTGGTACATACCACCCTGCCAGAAACTCCAAGTCAGCAGTCAGTTAACACTGAGATGGGGTGGGGAGGGGGAGCGATCACACAGTGTAAGTTTTGACAGACTTATAGAGGGGCGGGAGCAGCCCGTGGTTCTCACGAACAATTTCCAGGTACTCAGATGGAGTCTCCAGCAAGAAGGGCCCACAGCACATCTGGCAGCAGCACCTGACCCCAGAGGGCGGCTCCGGGTTCTTGTCAGACATGGGGGAAAAGTCAAAATCAGCCACCTAAGGTGAACAAAACCCCATGGGTCAATCACCCGCCCACCAGGAGCCCCATCACGTGGCCTTATGAGCTCAGCTGCCTGGAGGCAGAGTGCACAGAAACAACTTTCTGGCACCACACAGATGTAAGGGATGGACATAGGAGATAAATCAGATGAGACACCAACTTAGCAATTTTTCCTGGCCTACAGATGCCTCTTGGGCATATTACCCAAGTCCCAGAGCCTCCCTGTAACATCAAGACCCCCTCCAGGCATCCTAGCCTGGCCCCCATACCCTCTCTAAAGATCGTTTCTAGACAAGGCCGGGTAGTCCAGCCCCCAACCCGCTGAGTACTCACCTCCACCATGTCCTTTTGCTGAGTAGCATTCCGTAGGGTCATGTACATGATGAAGGCCAACATCACAGTGATAAGTGTAGCACATGGAAAAGCGAAGACAGCCGGCTGGATGCCTGGGAATGAAAGAAGTAACATTACAGGACTGGGTAGCTGGTGCTACAGTGCTGGTTCTCAGGAAGGAAACACAACAAAGGAGGAAATGGTCAAGCCCCACCGGTGATTTTTTTTTTTCTTTCAAGACAGAGTTTTGCTCTTGTTGCTCAGGCTGGAGTGCAAGGGCATGATCTCAGCTCACCACAACCTCCGCCTCCCAGATTCAATCGATTCTCCTGCCTCTACCTCCCGAGTAGTTGGGATTACAGGCATGTGCTACCACACCCTGCTAACTTTTGTATTTTTAGTAGAGACTGGGTTTCTCCATGTTGGTCAGGCTGGTCTCAAACTCCCGACCTCAGGTGATCCACCCACCTTGGCCTCCCAAAGTGCCGGGATTACAGGTGTGAGCCACCACTCCCAGTCTACCAGTGATTTTTTTTACCCTCATGTACATGCATCCCAACTGGGCAACCCCAATAGGAAAATACAGGACTTCACAAAAAATAAACTGGGGTCTGAGCAGGAGGCTTTCAGCAGACATCCACAGCTTACTTAGTAGCAACTTCCAAGAAGGGCAGCTAAATTCCTCACCTCTTGAGTATGGGCTGGACTCAGTGACCAGCTCCTAGGGTACAGCAGGTGAAAGGAGAGATAGTGCATGACTCCTGAGTCTAAGCCATAAAAGACAGCTTCCTCCTTGCTTTCTTGGATGACACACTTTTGGGAAGGGCAGCCATGTTGTGAGGTCACCCAGTCAGCACTGTGTACTCTGTTTCACCTTCCCACCCTCTGGCAACTCCAGGCTCATCCACTAAACCTGTTGCTATATGAAGTGGTTTGGTAGAAAGAGTCCAGTGTCTAAAGTTAAACAGTTCTGGGTTCAAATCCTAGCTCTGAATGGGCTACCTCATGCTAATGCTGACCTGCAAGACTGCTAAGGAGATGCAAGAAGAGGGGTGTTGATATGTGTGATATAGGTGATCAGGAAGTGTGAGTTCCCTCTCCCTTTTTGCTCACCCTCTGCCATGAGAGTCTGGCAAGAAAAGTTGGCATTGATATTGATTACCTGTGCTGCTGTCTTCTCTGCAGAATTCAGGGGGTTCCTGATTGTAACTTGGTACCCAGAGGGTGCTGAGGGACAGTAGGGCCCAAGTGACTTGATGATGGCCACAAAGTAAGCCAGGTCCTAGATGAGTGCAGCATCTTCTCAGGGGCTCAGAGTTGCATTAGGGAGACTGGAGGGGACAGTGACAACTTCCGGTGCATCCATAGGACCAACCTTGAAGACAGGTGCAGCCGGCAGAGTTTGACATGAGCTTGGGAGCACTGGGAGGAACTAACTCCTACTCCAGGAACAGGAATCTGAAAGCCCAGGTCAGGCTCAGGCTGACATTCAGTCTTATTGTCTCCCTGTGCCTTAGTTTCCCCTTTTGTAGCATCAAAGGTAGGACTGGGTTGGGCATCTGAAAGATGGTACCTTCAGGACCTGAGATCCTACTTTCTCCTCTGTGTAAGGAAGTACTTCTCTAGGGCTCCCAGAATCCTCCATAAAAATGAAGCGTAGAACCCAATGCTCTCGTCAGCAAAGCCTGCAATCATAAGCCAGGGGCTGGGCCTGATGATGCTTTGGGAAGGGTATTTTAAGAAAGAAGTTGGGCCTCCTTTTCTCTCTCTCTCTCTCTCTCTCTTTTTCCTTTTTTTTTTTTTTTGACAGGGTCTCACTCTGTCGCTCAGGCTGGAGTGCTGTGGTACGATCTTGGCTCAGGGCAGCCTCAATCTCTTGGGCTCAAGTGATCCTACCACATCAGCCTCCCAAGTAGCAGGGACTACAGGCACATGCCACTATCTACATATAATTTTTTTTTTGAGACAAGAGCCTCTCTGTGGCCCAGGTTGGAGTGCAGTGGCACAATCTCAGCTCACTGCAACCTCCACCTCCCACGTTCAGGGGATTCTCGTGCCTCAGCCTCCCATGTAGCTGGGATTACAGCTAATTTTTGGTATTTTTAGTAGAGGTGGGGTTTCACCACATTGGCCAGGCTGGTCTCAATCTCCTGGCCTCAAGTGATCCACCCACCTCAGCCTCTCAAAGTGCTGGGATTACAGGCATGAGCTGCCGCACCCGGCCTATTTTTCTATTTTTTGTAGACAGAGTTTTGCCATGTTACCCAAGCTGGTCTCAACTCCTGGGTTCAATCAATCCATCCACCTCAGTTTCCCAAAGTCCTGGGAGCCACCATGCCTAGCCCAGGCATCCTTATTAATGATTTGCAACTCCTTCTCCCTGGAAGACTCACTACCACACTGAGAGTTGAGTAGTTACTGTTGGGGATGCTGGTTTTAGCGGTGGCAACTGCTGGGGCAGCGGTGATGGTGATGAGGGAGGGAACACTGCAATCATGGTGGCTCATTTGATACAAAAGTGTTTGCACTGGGGACATGTGTGGTCTTGGAAATATGTGGGAGAGGATATTGGCATGGATGGTTTTGGTCCACGGAGCTGGCATTGGGGCAGGTAATGGCATGGGCTTATGGATGTGGGTAGGGCCAGGGGTCACTGAGGTGACTTGGTGAGAATGCTGGATAGAGTCGTTAGCGGTGGCATTGGTGGTGCTGGAAGAATAGTCAGGAGCGCGTATGGTCAGGGTGGTGGCTGAGTCGGTTACAGCTGTTAGTGGTGCTGGTGTTGATGGTGCTGTTGGTAGAATTGATGGGTGCCGTGTTGAGATCGGCAGAGTTGGTTGCAGGTGGGATTGGAGCGTTTGGTGGTGGTGGTATTGGCAGTTGGCCAAGGCTAATGTTGGTCATCACTGGAGTCAGTAGAGTTACTGATGGTGCTGATGCCGGTGGACTTTGTTGCTGAGGATCTTGGTAAGGCTGGCTGGTAGGAGCATACCGGTGGTGGTGGTGGGATGGACAGGCTTGTGCTGCCCATGTGGCACTGGAGTAGAAGGCAAGGTTTCACTTACTGGAGGGCCACACCTGGATCCTGTGGTACTGATGAGTCTTGCTGATGACATTCTCAGCCCGGATGCTGAAGCAGTAGTCCCCAGGGTCCCTGAAGGTGTGGGTCAGGTTGTATGCTGTGCTGGCCACCGACACAGGGTGGCATTCCCCTTCCTCCAGCGGGAGGCACTCGGGCTTGAGACGCCAGCACACAGTCAGAGGAGGGCTGCGGGGACATTGGAACAGTGTTTTGTTGGTTTTTGTTTCTATTTTTGTTTTTTTGTATTTTTGAGATGGAGTCTCACTCTGTCACCAGGCTGGAGTACAGTGGCATAATCTTGGCTCTCTGCAACCTCCACCTTCCGGGTTCGAGTGATTCTCCTGCTTCAGCCTCCCGAGTAGCTGGGACTCCAGGCATCCACCACCATACCTGGCTAATATTTGTATTCCTAGTAGAGATGCGGTTTCGCCATGTTGGCCAGGCTGGTCTCAAACCCAACCTCAAGTGATCCACCCGCCTTAGCCTCCCAAAGTGTTGGGATTACAGGCATGAGCCACTGTGCCTGGCTGGGAATGGTTTTTTAGAAAAGGATCAGCAAAGAGTGTCAGCACGGAGGCAGGCTGCATGGGCATGAACCTCAGCGTCCTTTATAGGACAGGCCACCAAGCTGTGCTGGACTCGGCTATATGCATTTCAGACCAGGGGACCCTGTGGTGCATAAGAAATGGTCCCGGACCCCCAAGGGGATTCCAAGTGGAAAAGGCAAACAGAGATCTGCACGGACTGCTCACTGGAGGCAGGATGAGTGGTCTGATGGTACACATGGTATGATCCGGAAGCCCAGGGGAGTAATAAGCGCATCCCATGTTTTACGGTTTTTGTTTGTTTGTTTTTGAGACAGGGTCTCACTCTGTCACCCAGGCTAATGTGCAGTGGCTCGATCATAGCTCACTGCAGCCTCCAACTCCTGGGCTCAAGCCATCTTCCTGCCTCAGCGTCGCAAGTAGCTGGGGCTACAGGCACCAGCCACCATGCCCAACTAATTATTTTATTTTATTTATTTTTGAGATGGATTCTCACTCTGTTGCCCAGGCTAGAGTGCAATGGCGTGATCTCGGCTCACTGCAACCTCCGCCTCCCAGGTTCAAGCAATTCTCCTGCCTCAGCCTTCTGAGTTGCAGAGATTACAGGCATGTGCCACCACGCCCAGTGAAGTTTTTTTGAACTTTTAGTAGAGATGGGCTTTCACCATGTTGGCCAGACTGGCCTTGAACTCCTGACTTCAGGCAATCTGCCCACCTCGGCCTCCCAAAGTGCTGGGATTACAGGCATGAGCCACCGCACCTGGCCAGGAGAATCATTTAAGCCTGGGAGGTCGAGGCTGCAGTGAGCTGTGATGGTACCACTGTACTCCAGCCTGGGTGACAGAGTAAACCTGTGGTTTCTAAAAAGTAAAAACGGGGCTGGGTGTGGTGGCTCACGCCTACAATCCCAGCACCTTGGGAGGGCGAGGTGGGCAGACCACGAGGTCAGGAGATCAAGACCATCCTGGCCAACATGATGAAACCCCGTCTCTACTAAAACTACAAAAAAATTAGCCAGGCGTGGCGGTGTGCACCTGTAATCCCAGCTACTGGGGAGGCTGAGGCAGGAGAATCACTTGAACCCAGGAGGAGGAGGTTGCAGTGAGCCTAGATTGCACAATTGCACTCCAGCCTGGGTGAGGAGTAAGACACTGTCTCAAAAAATAAATTAAAATAAAGACTAGAGCTGAGCCCATGTTCTCTCCATGCCCAGCCTCAGCACAGAGTGGCACTGCCTTTCCTTCCTTGAGGTCCCAGACCTGGGCCAGTCACAGAGTGGAACAGACTTGGGTGTACCATGACAGTGGATGTGCAGAGCCCACAGGGTACCCACAGTGCACTCCAGAGCCCACTTACCTCCCCAGGAAGTTCAAGGTCACAGTCATCTTTTGGAAGGTCTGAATTAGGGTGGGCCCCAAGACTTGGATTCCTCGAAGGGTTTCTGTAAGGCAGAGAACCACATCAGACCTGGTGGCTGAGGACTGCTGTCAAGGCTCCCGGGGCGCAGGGCGGAGGGACCGCCACCCTGTCCTCTCCTCTGTCCCTCTCCTAAGAGCGGGTCACACTTCTGTGTAAAGTTCCTCTGGGTCCTGCCCTCCCCTGTCAACAGCAGGTGCTGGAGCCTGCGCAGAGGAGTTGGAAAAGGCGGGCAAACACAGGGCCATCCTGCCCACTGCCGATTCTTCCTCCGTGTCACAAGCAGGAAACCACCATCCCATTAGCAAGACAAGACATCTTCTGCAGCCACCCAAGAGCCCCCCTCGCCAAAGCCAGGGAGAGACAGAGACCATCCCACCCTGGGTGAGCCTTGGTGGGAGGCCGATGGGGCCGGGGAACAGGGGTCAACATGGACCAGCCCATTCACAGCAGAGAGCTGGTCACAGGCTCAGGCTCTGTGAGCAAGCAGGCCTGGGGAACAAGGGCCATCCCACCACTGCATGGCCACGTGATCCCATCCGTGGCCTTCAGTGCCCTCTGAAGCAGGGGTGACGACAGATGCTCCTCAGAGGTCCATGGGGCTCAAGAAGACAGGGTGTGTGAGTCTAGCTCAGAGCCGCTGTGATCTGTACGTACGGTGACCCCACTCTGGAATGCTCAGACTGTATCTGCCCACCCCGAGACCCACCTTGTAGCTTCAGTGAGGCAGAGAAGTCGCCTGTCTTCTGCATGACACCCTTCGTGGCATCCGGCTTCACCTCTTCCCATTCTGCCACCACTTTGAGCTTCACGGTGAAGGTCCCAATGATGGAATAATTATAATAGACCACGGAGTCTTCAGTCACCATCTGGGTCCTGTTAGGAGACAGGGAGGTGAGAGAAGCAAATCGGCAGAGGGTTGCTTCCCCTGCCTGTAACTCAGAAGTGATTCAAGGGATGTGATACAGTCGGGGAAGCTGCGTAGTGATACTCCCAGCTACCAATAAACACATCTGTCATTGCAGCCTAGAGCCAGCTGGGGCTCCAGGTCAGCTGGCCCATTTCCCAGATGAGGAAACAGGCCAGACAGGGCCTAAAATTAGGTACAATTACGAATTTCTCACATTAGCCAGAGTCCAAGGGCTCAACAGCACCACGAGATGGAGACAGAACATTGCCAAAAATGTTGGTTTTGTTTGTGGTTTTTATTGAGACAGGGTCACTCTGTCACGCAATGGCACAATCATGGCTCTGCCGCCTTGAACGCCTGGGCCTGAGCAATCTGCATGTGTCAGCCTCCCGAGTAGCAGGAATCACAGGTGTGTACCACTGTGCCTGGCTAATACATGATTTTTTTGTAAAGACAGGTTCTCACTGTGTTGCCCAGGCTGGTTTTGAACTCCTGTGTTCAAGTGATCCTCCTGCCTCAGCCTCCCAAAGTGCTGGGATTACAGGCATGAGCCACTGTGCCTGGACAAGCCAAGGGTTCTACCGGACAAAGCTGCCATCCAGATCTTTCAGGTAAATAGTCTTTGCTGCAAAGTGTCTGCTTTCCAATATTTGTACTACACTTTCTCTCTCTTTTTTGTTTTTTTTCTTTTAGTTTTCTTATTGGAGATAAGGTTCTGCTCTGTTGCCCAGGCTGGAGTGCTGTGGTGCAATCATAGCTCACTGCAGTCTCTGAACTCCTAGGCTCAAGCAATCCTACCACCTCAGCCTCCCAAGTAGCTGGGACTACAGGCATGCACCACCATGCCTGGCTACTTTTTGTATTTTTTGTAGAGATGAAGTCTCACTATGTCGCCCAAACTAGTCTCGAATTCCTGGACACAAGCGATTCCCATACCCCCTCAGGCTCTCAAAACACTGAATGACAGGTCTGAGCCACCATGCCTGGCCTGCACTTATTTCCTGACTCTACTGAGTAAGTTAGAACTTTCAGGACGACATTGAAGGGCCCTGATAAGGAGCACCCTTGTCTTATTCCTGCATCTAGGGACAGTGTCCCCCAGCATCTCAATGGAATGATTCCTCAAAGGTGTTCGACCACAGGTCACTTTTGTCACCAAGAGGTAGGGAATCTATATTCCAAGTTTTGCCAGGCACAGTGGCTCACCCCTATAATACCAACACTTTGGGAAGCTGAGGTGGGAGGACTGCTTGAGGCCAGAAGTTTGAGACTAGCCTGGGCAACTTGGCAAAACCCCGTCTCTACAAAAAAAATACAAAAATTAGCCAGCTGAAATGTTGCAGACTTGTGGTCCCAGCTACTCAGGAGGCTGAGGTGGGAGAATCACTTGAGGCCAGGAAGTGTAGTTTGCAGTGAGCCAAGAACGTGCCACTGCACTCCAGCCTGGGTAACAGAGTAAGACCCTATCTCAAAAAAACATCTTTTTTTTTTTTTTGAGATGGAGTCTCGTTCTGTCACCCAGGCTGGACTGCAATGGCATGATCTCAGCTCACTGCAACTCCACCTCCCAGGTTCAAATGATTCTCCCGCCTCAGCCTCCTGAGTAGCTGGGACTATAGGCATGAGCCACCACGCCCTGGATAATTTTTAAATATTTTTTTAGTAGAAACGGGGTTTGGCCATGTTGGCCAGGCTGGTCTCAAACTCCTGACTTCAAGTGATCCACCCACCTCAGCCTCCCAAAGTGCTGGGATTACAGGCATGAGTCACGAAACATATTCTAAGCTCTCTGCTCAGTATAACGTGAGTCGTTAGTCCCAGCAACTTCTTTTTTCTCATTTACTGATACTACACTGAATGTCCATTTCTGTTCACATGAACACTTTTTTGGCATCTAAAGAGATTATCTAACCAGGCATGGTGGTTCCCATCTGTCATCCCAGTGCTTTGGAAGGCCGAGGCGGGAGGAAGGCTTGAGGCCAGGAGTTCGAGACCAGCCTGGGCACATAGTGAGACCCATTTCTACAAAACATTTTTAAAAACCATTCAGATGTGGTGGGACATGCCTGTGGTCCCAGCTACTCAAGAGATTGAGGCAGGAGGATCACTTGAGCACAAGTGGTGAAGGCTGCAGTGAGTCAAGTTTGTGCCACTGGCCTGGGTGACAGAGCAAGACCCTGTCTCTAAAAAAAGGGCTGGGGCGGGGAAGCCAAGCACAGTGGCAGTGGGTTACACCTGTAATCCGAACACTTTGGGAAGCTGAGATGGAAGGATAGCTTGAGCCCAGGAGTTTGAGGCCAGGCTGGACAATGTAGTAAGACCCCGTCTCTACAGAAAAAAATTAAAATTAGCTAGGCATGGTGGTGCATGCCTGTAGTCCCAGCCACTCAGGAGGCAGAGGTGGGAGGATTGCTTGAGGCTGGGAGGTCAAGGCAGCAGTGATCTATAATCACACCACTGTACTAGCCCGAGTGACCACAGGTTGCTTTTGTCACCAAGAGTTAGGTAATCCATATTCTGAGTTTTGCTGGGCACAGTGGCTCACCCTGTAATCCCAACACTTTGGAAGGAAGGGAGAGGGAGGAGGGAGGGGTAGGGGAAGGGGGAGAGGGAAGCGGGGAGTGGGAAGGGGGAGAGAGACAAAGAGAAAGAGGAAAGAGGAAAATAAAGGAAGGAAGGGAAGGGAGGGAGGGAAATAAAGAAAAAGAGAGAAAAGGTAGAAAAGCAAGAGAATCGAGGAAGGAAGGAAGGAAATAAGGGAGGGAGGGAGGGAAGGAGGGAAGGAGGGAGCGAGCTGAGCACAGTGGCTCCCACCTGTAATCCCAGCACTTAGGGAGGCAGAGGTGGGAGGATCACTTGAGCCCAGGAGTTCAAGACCAGCCTGGGCAACACAGCAAGACCTTGTTCTCCTCCACAAAAAAAGACAGGGGGGAAGACAAAAAGTTAAAAAGGAGGAATGAAGAGAAATGAAACCAGGGCCCCTGGGTTCTACCTTGTATCTACCAATGGCTGGCTCGGTGCCCTTCAAGGTCAAATGGGAAAAAAACCCTACCTATGTTGACCTTCCTTACAGGGCTGTTTTGGGCACCAATGGCCTCCTCTGTTAGGCGAAGACACCACAAAGGCAGGCCTAGTGACTCAACTGTGTTCCCCAGGATGCCCAGGCCTGGCAGAGAGGAGGTTGAGGGATGCTTGAAGGGAAGAGAGAGTGAGGGGGTAAAGGTGGGGAGTTTCAGGCCAGGCACAGTGGTTCATGCCTGTGATCCCAGCACTTTGGGAGGCTGAGATAGGAGGATCACTTGAGGTCAGGAGTCCGAGACCAGCCTGGCCAACATGGTGAAACCCCATCTCTACTAAAAAAAAAAAAAAATTAGCCGAGCATGGTGGTTCACACCTGTAATCCCAGGACTACCAAAAAAAAACAAAAATAAAAAAAATTAGCCAGGTGTGATGGTGCACGCCTGTAGTTCAGCTACTGAGGAGGCTGAGGCAGGAGAATCGCTTGAACCCAGGAGGCAGAGGTTGCCATGAGCCGATATGGCGCCACCGCACTCCAGCCTAGATGACAGAGTAAGACTGTATCTTGAAAAAATTTTTAAAGAAAAGAAAGAAAGGTGGGGAGATTCAGAGCACCCTGCACAGCACGCAGGACTGTGGGGCACTGGTGACAGCTGTAGGGCCTGCAGAGGGGCAAGGACCTACCCATCCCCGAAGTCCCAGCTGTAGAGAAACAAGGCGGTCTTGAGGAAGTCACTCGGGTCGTGGAGGAGGAAGGAGACTTTAAGGACTGTCTTAGTGAGATAGGAGCTGGGCCAGAGCAGGGAGGTGTTCTGGGTGACAACAAGGTCCCCCACGAGGAACTCTGGGAGAGAAGAGAGACGGGAGGGTGAGTCTTGGAGGTTCAGGGAGTGGGGAGCCAGATAGAGACCTTGAAGGCAGCTGGCAAAGCCACAGCTCCCCTGCCCCGACCTTCTGGCTGTCAGAGCTAGGCAGGGAGAGGGGACCCTCCCCACCAAAGACCCCTGAACACAGAGGCATCCACATCCTCCCCCTGCTGCATGGACCAGAGGGCTCTGTCACATTCATTGTTTTCTCTCCTGTCCCCGTCTCACCAGGACCCTCAACTTTCTGGCACAAAAGATGCCCAGAGTCAGAAGGAAATGCATGGGCTTTGAAAGGAACTTTTGGGAAATATTTCAGAATGTCAGGTGAGCCTAGAAAAATTAGCAGTTGCACTGATCACAGTTCCACACCCAACATGCTGGGGTCACTGTCCTGTGTCTACTTCTCTAAAAAGAAAAAAACTTGGGGAGGTGCAGTGGCTCACACCTGTAATCCCAGCACTTTGGGAGGCCAAGGTGGGCAGATCACTTGGGGCCAGGGGTTCCAGACCATTCTGGCCAACATGGTGAAACCCCATCTCTACTAAAAATATAAAAATTAGCCAGGTGTGGTGGCAGGCACCTGTAGTCCCAGCTACTTGGGAGGCTGAGACAGGAGAATCTCTTGAACCGGGAGGTGGAGGTTGCAGTGAGCCGAGGTCACACCACTGCACTCTAGCCGGGCGACAGAGGGAGACTCTTTCTCAAAAAAAAAGAATAAAAATAATTAAAATTAGCAAAAGTGGAAAGCAAGGAAGGCATATACTCAATAAAGCGCATTTGGAAAATGTTTAAACATGAAATAAGAAGAAAAGAAGTGAACAGTCATTCAACTCTACCGCTGCTGCCATTTTGAAGTATGATGACGTATTTGCGTGTGTGTTTAATGTACACATATATTAAATACAGATTATCGGGTTCATCAGACAATTCTGTGCTTTGCTTTCTTAACGTGTAATTTTACGTGCATGTGTAATGCCCCATGGCATTACACACTCATTTGTAAGCTTCACTGTTACCAGTTGTACAGATGATTTCATTATATTTAGCCAGTCTTCTAACGCTTGCTCACTTAGCTTGTTTAACTCTTCTCTTGCTATTATAAACACTACTGCAATGAACATCTTAATGCAGAAGGTGTTACCCAAATGCAGGCTGATTTTCTGAAGATAAATTCATTATTGGATTGTAAAGTCCAAAGGCTAAAGGGGCATCTTCTCTTAAGACAGAGAGAGAGAGGCTGACAGAGAGAGAGAAGGATAAAGAGACAAAGAGACTGAGACGGAGAGAGACAGAGAGAGAGGGACAGAGAGAGAGCTAGAGAGAGAAGGAACAGAAAGAGACACAATGAGAGACAGAGAGAAAGAGACAAAGAGAACAAAGAGAGGGACAGAGAGAGGCAGAAAACAGAGAGAGGTGAGAAAGGAAGGTGAGAAAGTGTATTAATGATTGGCCCCAATACTACAATAATTTCTTTTCTTTCTTTTTTTTTTTTTTTTGAGATAGAGTCTGGCTCTGTCCCCTAGGCTGGAGTGCAGTGGTGCAATCTCGGGTCAAGACAACCTCTGCCCTCCTGGGTTCAAGCGATTCTCCTGCTTCAGTCTCCCGAAAGCCTGGGATTATAGGTGCCCACCACCAAGCCTAGCTAATTTTTGTATTTTTAGTAGAGATGAGATTTCGTCATATTGATCAGGCTGGTCTCAAACTCCCAATCTCAGGCGATCCACCTGCCTCGGCCTCCAGAAGTGCTAGGATTACAGGCGTGAGCCACTGTGCCCAGCCAAGACTATAATAATTTCTAATCATCAGTACCTATTGACCAGCCGGTCTCGAAAGGGCTGTATTAATGGATGCCCCCAGTAGTCATGTGTGCTCTAAGTGTCCATTTTAGCACAATACTTGCTGGTGGTGGGGGGCGGTGGAAATGCTGCCATTTTTGGATCCTTTCTAAGTCAGTCAACCCAGGGAAAGAACCTACGAGCCTAATCTGCATTGATCTTAGTGAGGCTGAATGTTTTTCTTTGCACCAAGGGTTCGAAGGCAAACTAGCAAATGAGACTGAGCCTCACCTGTGATGGGGAGACCCACGAAGCCCCTGGCCACGGGCTGGCACATCCAGCAGTCGGCGGCAGTGACCCAGACGGAGACGGGGAAGTCCCCGGGCACGTGGCTAACCACACGGATGGTGGAGCTGAGACCCTCCTCCGTCTTGCTGGTAAGCAGCAGGGGGGTGTGGATCCAGTGGAAGCGGTAGAGGTGGGCATCGGCAGGCAGGACCAGGCTGCTGTTGTCCTTGGCCACCAGGCTGGCCGAGATGGTCACTTCCGCTCCCGTTGTGGTGGGGCTATCAGTGGTGAGATTGAGTTCATACAGGCCTAGGAGCCCAGAAACAAAGACTGTCTTTCAGGAGGGATGTGGCAAAGAGCCCCACAGCCACCTCTGGGCTGCCCTCAGTTATTCTATTTCCCAAGTGGAGAAACTGAGGCTCAGACAGCTCAAGTGACTTGCCCAAGGGTCACTCAGCCAATGTGACATCAAACTGGGGTTCAAACCTGAGTCCCACTGACTCCCCTGTGACTCCATCACAGCCTCTTTACAGTGCTATTTCTCCTTCCTTCCTCTCTCTCTCTTTCTGTTTCTTTCTTTTCGCTGACAGTCTCTCTGTTGCCAGGCTGGAGTGCAGTGGCAAGATCTTGGCTCACTGCAACCTCCGCCTCCCGGGTTCAAGCAATTCTCCTGCCTCAGCCTCCCGAGTAGCTGGGATTACAGGCATGTGCCACGATGCCCGGCTAATTTTTGTATTTTTAGTAGAGACGGGGCTTCACCATGTTGGCCAGGATGGTCTCGATCTCTTGATCTCATGATCCGCCTGCCTCAGACTCCCACAGTGCTGGGATTACAGGCTTGGGCTACCATGCCCAGCCTCTCTCTCTCTTTTTCCTTTCTGTCCCTCCCTTCCTTCCTTCCTTCTCTCTCTCTCTCCTTCCTTCCTTCCTTCCTTCCTCCCTCCCTCCCTCCCTCCCTCCCTCTCTCCCTTCCTTCCTTCCTTCTCTCTCTCTTTCCTTCTTTCTCTCTCTCTCTCTCTCTTTCTTTCTCTGGGTCTCACTCTGTCACCCAGACTGGAGTATAATCATCACAGTTCATACAGCCTCCACCTTCCAGGATCAAGTGATCCTCCTGCCTCAGCCTCCCAAATAGCTGAAACTACAGGCACACACCACCACACCTGGCCAATTTTTTATTTTATTTTTTGTAGAGACGGGGTCTCAGTATGTTACACAGGCTGCCCAAATTATATTTTCTTTTCATGTCAGCCAGGCAAGGCCTTGGTTTAGTGGCTACGCTTCTGGACTGGGCACACAGAAAACATTTCTACCATCACCCAGACTGTTTGATTTTGTTTTGAGACCAGGTCTCCCTCTGTCATCCAGGGCTACGGTGCAGTGGCATGATCGCAGCTCACTGCAGCCTCAACCTCCTGGGCTCAAGTGATCCTCCCACCTCAGCCTCCCAAGTAACTGGGATTGTAGGGCAAGTCACCATGCATGGCTGATTTTTTCATTTTTTGGTAGAGATAGGATCTCACTATGTTGCCCAGGCTTCAAGCTCCTGGCTTCAAGCGATCCCCCTGCCTTGGCCTTCCAAAGTGCTAGGATTACAGGCACGAGCCATCATGCTTAACCACATTGCCCAGAGATCTATTGGACGGTGCTGTTCTCATGCCTCTGGATTCCTCCTCTCTTCATTTCTCCCTCTCTGTCGGGGTTAAAGGATTCAGCTGTCAGCCAGATGCTGTGGCTCATGCCTGTAATCCCAGAACTTTGGGAGGCCGAGGTAGGCGGATCAGTTTGGCCAACATGGTGAAACTCCATCTCTACTAAAAATACAAAAATGGTGGTGTATGCCTGTAATCCCAGCTACTCGGGAAGCTGAGGCAGAAGATCACTTGAGCCCAGGAGGTGGAGGTTGCAGTGAGCCAAGATCACACCATTGCACTGCAGCCTGGGCAACAAGAGCAACTCTGTCTCAAAAACAAAAGAAAACGGCAACAGCACTTCCCTGAATCTCTCACCTGCTCAGCTCTCCCCCAACAGCCTGAGGCCACTGCTGTCACAACGCCACGTGAGAATGAAGGTTTCTTTGCCTTCCCTGCTGTGCTCCAAACTCCTTTAGAGCAGGGATCATTTCCATCTCCCCTGTGCCCAGCACAGCATTTGGCACATAATAGGTATTTGGTACTGCTGCTGCCAAGGGGCACCTGGAGAGGAGGGTGCCTCAGAGGGACTAGCCTACCTGGTCCTGCCCCAGGAAGCTGATCACCCCCGTGGCACTGACTGAGTCCCTTCCACGGACCCCATCCCCACTGTGCCGGGAGGACCCAGAAATGCAGAGTAGGCCCCTCCCCCGAGGGACCTCACAGGAGACCCGTTAGGCTTTCAACAGGAAAAGCCAACTATTCCTTTATTTATTTTAAGACAGAGTCTCACTCTGTCGCCTAGGCTGGAGTGCAGTGGTGCAATCTCAGCTCACTGCAATATCTGCCTCCCAGGTTCAAGAGATTTTCCTGCCTCAGCCTCCTAAGTACCTGGGATTACAGGTGCCCACCACCATGCCTGACTAATTTTTGTATTTTTAGTAGAGATGGGGTTTCTCCATGTTGGTCAGGCTAGTCTTGAACTCCTGACCTTGTGATCTGCCCACCTCGACCTCCCAAAGTGCTGGGATTACAGGCATGAACCACTGCCCCCGGCCACAAGGCCAACTATTTTACCTTTTCAACTATTTCAACTATTTCACCTTGTTGTTTTTCTTTTACAAATTTTCATTAGATCCCTTACCCTCTCTCTACCACTCTTTTTTTTTTTTTGAGATGGAGTTTCACTCTTGTTACCCAGGCTGGAGTGCAATGGTGCGATCTCTGCTCACTGCAACCTCCACCACGCCCCTACCCCCCTCCCCCGGGTTCAAGCAATTCTCCTGCCTCAGCCTCCCATGTAGCTGGGATTAGAGGTACCCACCACCACACCTGGCCAATTTTTTGTATTTTTAGTAGAGACAGGGTTTCAACACATTGGCCAGGCTGGTCTCGAACTCCAGACCTCAGGTGATCTGCCCGCCTCAGCCTCCCAAAGTGCTGGGATTACAGCATGAGCCACAGTGCCCGACTTTACCAATTTTATGAGGGGGGAGGAGATGAATATGTTGGATAATATTCAGCCCCCTTAACTGCCCACGTCCCACCTGTCCCTGGACAAGTCTCCAATCTGGGTCCTTTTATGCTTCCCAAAATGTGGCAGAAAGGTGGGTGCTGGCCTTCTGGTGGTAGGGACGTGAGGCAGTAGATGGATGACTGGGTGGGCACAAGGTCTCCCTCTCCCAAGTCGCCCCAGGAACCTGTCAGCTCAGGATCCATTTTGGGAAATCACTCCCAGAAGAAATAGCAGCCTGGCCTCCTGGGCTCTACAATTGCATCTCTCAGTTTTATAGGCACATCAGCTCACACCTGTGGTCCCAGCACTTGGGGAGGCCGAGGTGGGTGGATCGCCTGAAGTCAGGAGTTCAAGACCAGCCTGACCAACATGGTGAAACCCTGTCTCTACTAAAAATACAAAAATTATCCAGGTGTGGTGGCGTGCACCTGTAATCCCAGCTGCTTAGGAGGCTAAGGCAGGAGAATCACTTAAACCCAGGAGATGGGGGTTGCAGTGAGCCAAGATTGTGCCACTGTACTCTAGCCTGGGCAACAAGAGTGAAACTCTGTCTCAAAATAAAAAAAATAAAATAAATAAATAAGATAAAATCACATCTCTCTAAAGCCAGCACCAACAAGGTGGAAAACCCGTTTAGATGAGGTGACATTTTAGGGTGAAAACGGTGCCCATCCCGTGCTCCCTGGGAGCTGGGGGGTTGTGGGCCAATGACTGACCGTGATGCATCTCCACCTTCCTGCCTCATCCCTGCCCCGCTCACCTCCCTTATCGGGTGCTTGGTCCCCAGGCACCTGACGGATGTGCCAGCCACTCTCGTGGTTTCCAGGGCAGGGCCAACCCAGGGGTAGAAGCAGGAATTGAGGGGGCGAGGGGAGCCCCCTCCAATGCCCACGTGACTCTGAAATTATTTTTTTCAGCTTCATTTCATTCACTTTGAAGCAGTATCACCTGTCCCTGCGAGGGATTCCAGATCCAGCCTTTCCTTAGGCCCACATCATGCCTTCGCTGCTTTGGTCCACATTACACGTTTCCCTTGCTTTCAGGGCTATTTCTTACATTATAAAGGCATTTGGAGCCAGGCCCAGTCTGCTCACACCTGTAATCCCAGCACTTTGAGGCCAGAGGGTCACTTGAGCCCAGGAGTTTAAGGTCAGCCTGAGCAACATAGTACCGTCCCATATCTACAAAAAAAATAATTTAAAAACCGGGTGCAGTGGCTTATGCCTGTAATCCCAGCACTTTGGGAGGCCGAGGCGGGCAGATCATGAGGTCAGGAGATCGAGACCATCCTGGCTAACATGGTGAAACCCTGTCTCTACTAAAAATACAAAAAAAAATAGGTGGGCTTGGTGGCACGTGCCTGTAGTCCCAGCTACTCAGGAGGCTGAGGTAGAAGAATCACTTGAACCCGGGAGGCAGAGGTTGCAGTGGGCTGAGATTGTACCACTGCACTCCTGCCTGGTGACAGAGTGAGACTCTGTCTCAAAAAAAATTAAAAAGTAAAACATTAGCCAGGCATGGTAGTATGCACCTGTTGCCCCAGCTACTTGGAAGGCTGAGGCAGGAGGATCTCTTGAGCCCAGGAGTTCAAGGTTGCCATGAGCTATGATTGAGCCCCTGTACTTCAGTCTGGGCAACGAAGTGAGAGACCCCGCCCACATGGGCCACTGCTGCTGCCTAAGGCCACCCAGCCAGTCTGTACCACCCCAGCTGAGCTCTGCTCCCCACAACTTTGGCTGGGAGGCAGCATTTGGCCAGGTTGTGCACAGAGAGGTGCATGGACTAGAGACCCCTCCTCCCTTCTCCCCCTGGCTCCTGGCACTCTCCTCTCCTCCCCATCCTCCCCACAACCCCACCCCAGGAGGGTGGGCATGAGCAAGGCTGGCAGGTGGAGGGGACATTTGGTTGCATCCTGATGGCCAAACCACATCTGCAGTGAAACAGGCGCATGTCAGCATGCAGATCGGTTGCCAGGGGAATGGATCAGGAGGGCAGCCAGCTGGGATTGGGAGGGGGGATGGGTGGGGGCAGGGAGGGGCTGTGTCTGCTGCAGACACTGGCCCAGCTCATGGGAGCAGCCCTCCCCTGCCTCCCGCACCTGCCAAGCCAAAAGAGGTTCCAAGGGTACTTTTTCTCAGTCTGTTTTTTTTCAAAATAGCTCCTGGGTGATGCTGCCTCTTTTCCTGAGGGCTCTCAGAGATGACGAGGACATCCGGGGTAGAAATGGATTATGAAACCTTTGCCAAATGTGGCTGAAGGAACCGATTGCAGGGCCTGCTGCTCTACCCATCAAATTCATCTTTCCAGGCGGTGGCTCACAGCTGTGGGCCAGCACTTTGGGAGGATGAGGAGGGCAGATCACCTGAGGTCAGAGGTTCAAGAGCAGCCTGGCCAACATAGTAAAACCCTGTCTCCATTAAAAATACAAAAATTAGCTGGCCATGGTGGTGGACACCTGTAATCCCAGCTACTCAGGAGGCTGAGGCAGGAGAATTGCTTGAATCAGGAAGGCTGACGTTGCAGTGAGCCAAGATCATGCTGCTGTACTCTAGCCTGGGCAACAGAGCAAGGCTCTATCGCAAAAAAAAAAAAAAAAAAAAAAAATCATCTTTCCAGGTTTGGGTGTCCAAGTGACATTTAGCTGGCCATGGTGGCACACGCCTGTAATCCCAGCTTCTCGGGAGGCTGAGGCAGGAGAATCACTTGAACACAGGAGGTGGAGGCTGCAGTGAGCTGAGATTGTGCCACTGCACTACAACCTGGTGACAGAGTGAGACTCTGTCTCAAAAAAAAGAAAAAAAAATGTAAAACATTAGCCTGGCATGGTGCGGAGCAGCCAAGGCAGAGGTTTAGGGGACTCCATGGGCCCCCAAGTCACCCAGAGCTGAAGGGGCAAAAGCAAAAAGAGAAGGGGCAACCACCCCAAAGCTTGGCCCATGGAAGAAACGCCCACCTTTCTCAGCAACACAGCTTGTGGGGCCCTGAGCATTCTAGAAAATGGCTACACCAGTCCTTTCCCCCAGAGCACGCAGACTACCCAAAACAGTCTCCAGGAATACTTCTAAAGTCTGGATAACACAACCCGGAATTAATTAATAGTCTAGTACATGGACTTCTGACTTACACGTCCCTGGTTCATGCAGACCTCAGAAAGGGGACGGGTAGAAAGGTCTCCCCCATGGGTGAGAGAGAAGATATGTTTCCCAGTCTCACTCCCAGCCACTGTGATTGACCATATCAACAGTGAGATTGGCTAGAACGGGAACCACACATTATTTCCAAAGAATTAATTCACTTTTGTTCTTTTCTCTTTTTTTCTTTTTCTTTTTCAATTTAGGACGCATTGAGAATCTCTGGACACAAATAAACCAATGAACAAGAGACCCCTCTTCTATATTTCCAGGAGGAAAACATGATCTTGACCAAACACGATTCCCATAAAATTCATCTAATTCATCCCTGAGCTGCAGATTTTCTTTTACCTTGTCACAGATTTTCACTAGATCCCCAGCTTCTCTCTCCCCCGCCCCCGATTCTTTTGTGAGGGGGGAGGGTATGAAAATGTTGGGTAATATTCAACCCGCTTAGCTGCCCACATCCCACCTGTCCCTCGACAAGTCCCCAGTGTGGGTCCTTTTATGCTTCCCAAAATGTGGCAGAAAGGTGGGTGCTGGCCTTCTGGTGGTGGGGATGTGGGGGCAGTAGATACACGATGCCCTCCCCCCCCACACACACACCCCAGGAACCTGTCAGTTTCAGGGTCCATTTTGGAAATCACCATCAGAGAGGAAATGGCAGCCTGGCCTCCTGGGCTCTAAAATCGCATCTCCCCAAAGCCAGCACCAACAGTGTGGAAAACCCCTCTAGAAGAGGCGACATTTTAAGGCAAAAACGCTGCCCATCCCGTGCTCTGGGGGGGGGGGGACGGGTAGGGGGGTGGAGGATTGTGGCGCGACGACAGTCCCAGGAGCATCCCCGTCTCCCGGCTTCATCCTCCCCTCCATTAGAGGGGTCATGGTCCCCAGGCCTGGAGGGATGCGCCGGTCACTCCCACACGGTTTCCAGGGTAGGGCCAGCGGGGGGGGGGGGGGGGGGGGGGGGCGGGGGTGGAAGGAATCCAGGGGGTGCGGGGATCCTCCTCCAGTGCCCAGGTGACTTTGGGAGAGAGGGGTGAATGGAAAGAGGAGAGGGTGCCGTAGAGGCCTCCGCCGAGGAGAGAGATGCGCTCAGGGTGCATGGTGCCATCTCCGCCATCCCCGCTCCGGGCCCACCCACCCGTGAAGATGGTTCCAGGTTCTAGGCGGGCTGCGGCTGGTTCCAGGCTCTAGGCGGGCTGCGCCGGGCTACCCAGCGCCTTACCTGCGGCCACCCCAGCCGGGGCCCAGGGCAGGAGGCAGGAGAGCCAGAGGATGCGGCTGAGGCGCGACCACACTGCCTGGGTCATGGCGGGGCCCAGAGCGGGAGGAGTGTGGGGCAGATGCAGAGGGAATGTGGCTCGAGCTCGGGAACGGCGGCGGCCGCTCCTTGAGGTGCGCGGCGCGAGCAGTGCAGGGAGGTGCGGGCGCTGCGCTCGCTCGTCCTCGCCGGGGGATTCTGTCGCTGCGCGCCGCTGCTGCGCACAGCCCTCTGAGCGACACCAGCCCACGTCAGCCGCGCCACGCGCCCTCCTCTTCCTCCCGCCGCCTCCTGCTCCAGCCGCGTCCTCCCTTCCCACGTCTGTCTGCCCTCCAGGAGTCCACGATCGCCCCTCCCCGCGTGCCTCCCCTCTCTGGGTCCCTGAGCTCCCTCCCTGCGCCCTGGCTCCTCCCCGCGTTCTTTCCCCCCCAACCTCCCCCAATCCTTCCCTTCCACTCCCGGAGTCCATACCCCTCCCCCACCTGCATCCTTCCCTTCCCCGGAACCCCTCCCTGCCCTGGGTCCGAGGCCCCCGGCTCTGACTCAGCGTTCCAAGGAGCGTGCACTGCGCTGTAAGTCCCTTGGGGCACTCTCCAGGTGCCTTCTCTCTGCACACTCGCGGGCTCCGGGAGGCTGCTCCTCATTCAAGAACTGTTGAGTGCTTAGGGTGCACCAGGCACTGGGCAAAAGGCCTTGAAACGCCTCTTGCCCTTTTTTATGCCTTGAGATGGAGTCTTGCTCTGTCCCAGGATGAAGTGCAATTGCCTGGTCTCGGCTCACTGCAATCTCCCCCTCCTGAGTTCAAGAGATTCTCCTGCCTCAGCCTCCTGAGTAGTTGGGACTAAAGGTGCCCACCACCAGGCCCAAATAATTTTTGTATTTTTAGTAGAGTCTGAGTTTCTCCATGTAGGCTAGGTTGGTCTCAAACTCCTGGCCTCAAGTCATCCTCTCACCTTTGCCTCCCAAAATGCTGGGATTACAGGTGTGAGCCACTGTGCCCACCTCCTGCCCCTTCTTGAAAGAGGGTCCTGAGTGGTGGCCCCTACACTGTGCTTTATGTCATCCCCCAGTTTACCCTCTCACAGCTGCTGTAAGATGGGGCTCCTGCTCTTATCTGGCAGCCAGGGGCTTGGAGACCCCCGGCCACTTCTTTGTCACTAAGGGCCTTGAGGTTGTCAGGCAACCACAGTGAGGGGTGACCAGCCTACACAGCTACTGCCATTTGCCTTAGGGGAGCAGGGCTGGGCTCTCCTAGAAGCTAGAGGGGCCTGGCTGGCCTTAAAGGCTGGAAGCCCAGGCTGGGCATGGTGGTTCATGCCATAATTCTAGTACTTTGGGAGGCTGAGGTGGGCAGATCACCAGGTCAAGAGTTTGAGACCAGCCTGGCCAATATAGTGAAACCCTGTCTCTACTAAAAATACAAAAAATTAGCTGGGTGTGGTGGCGCGTGCCTGTAATCCCAGCTACTCAGGAGGCTGAGGCAGGAGAATCACATGAACCAGGGAGGTGGAGGTTGCAAGGAGCCAAGATTGTGCCATGGCACTCCAGCCTGGACAACAAGAGCAAGACGCTGTCTCAAAAAGAAAAAAGGCTGGAAGCCCAATGGGTTCTGGTCCCAGCTGTGCTTCTGCTTTGCTACATACCTGGGCAAGATATCCCTCCACACAGTGAGGGCCTTTGATCTCCTCTCTGGCCCATGAGGCACTGATGGACAATCACTGTAGCCCCCTCCCCCTGCTACATTGGCATCAAGGCATCTAAAGCAGGGGTCTCCAAGCCCCTGGCTGCCAGTACTGTTGTGAACTGAACGCGAGCCCGGGAATCTCGTCCAGCGAGAGGATCCCAAACCTGGAAGAGAGTGCGCGCCGGAAAAAAGGGAGACAGAAAAGGTGAGGTCTGGAGGGCTACATGCGCTATGCTCATGCAGCAATTTTATTTCTGCAATGTGTTTCATTATATACTTTTCTGAAGTTAAAGTTGTTTACACCAGATTAACGTACTTAAGTTACAGTAAGCAAGTTACGCCCAGTAAGTAAGTTAAGCTCAGTAAGTAGGTTACGCCCAATAGGTCAAGGTAAGTAGATTACAGTCACGCCCTGTAAACCATGGTAAGTAAGTTACAGTTACGCCCTGTAAGTTATTAAGTAAGTAACACAGGTCCAAAATGAACATAATCAAGCAATAAACCATAACAAGCAGAAAGTAGACACAATGCCTCCCAAGTCCTCATATCCATAAAGTAATGTCTGTTAATTATTTAGAATAACATAGTCCCTCTCTCGGTTCCTGCTTTCCCTCAGCTCGACTCCCCCAACCGGGGATCTGTGTCAGGGCTCAAGCTCACCGTATGGCGAGGCCCATTTCCCAGGGGCCTCACGAGGGAGCGATCCCCACAGATCCCTCACAGTACCAGTCCATGGCCTGGCTGCTCAGCAGGAGGTGAGCAGGGCCTGTGAGCCACGAGGAGCTCCACCTCCTGTCAGATCAGCAGGGCATGAGAGCTTCCTAGGAGCACAAACCCTATTGTGAACTAGGCATGCAAGGGATCTGGGTTGCAAGTTCCTTATGAGACTCTAATGCCCGATGATCTGTCACTGTCTCCCATCACCCCCAGATGGGACTGTCTAGTTGCAGGAAAACAAGCTCACGGCTCCCACTGATTCTGCATGATGGTAAGTAAGTAATCATAATAGAAATAAAGTACATAATAAGTGTAATGTGCTTGAATCATCCCAAAACCATCCCTCCAAACACCCATTCATGGAAAAAATTGTCCTTGGTGCCAAAAAGGTTGAGGACTGCTAATCTAAAGGGCCCCTAGCTCTGGGACAGCTGTGGGTTTCCCCAAGAATGAGCCCCACTGGCCCCACTGCCATATTCAGGGAATGGAGGGGAATAGATTTGAGTGAGCCCCTGTGAAAAGTTAAAGGGGCTAGACAGGGCTTGGCATGGTGGCTTACGCCTGCAGTCCCAGCAATTTGGAAGATTGAGATGGGTGGATTACCTGAGGTCAGGAGTTTTGAGACCAGCCTGGCCAACTTAGCAAAACCCCATCTCTACTAAAAATACAAAAAATTAGCCAGGCATGGTGCTGTATGCCTGTAGTCTCAACTACTTGCAAGGCTAAGGCACAAGAATCTCTTGAACCCGGGAGGCAGAGGCTGCAATGAGCAAGTGCCACTGCACACCAGCCAGGGCAGAAGAGATTCTGTCTCAGAAAAAAAGAGGCTGGGCTTGGTGGCTAATGCCTGTAATCCCAGCACTTTGGGAGGCCAAGGCAGGTGGACCACGAGGTCAGGGGTTCGAGACCAGCCTGGCCAACGTGGTGAAACCCCATCTCTACTAAAAATACAAAAATTAGCCAGGCATGGTGGCATGCGCCTGTAATCCCAGCTACAGGCGTGTGCCTGTAATCCGTGCCTTAGCAGGCTGAGGCAGAAGAATTACTTAAACCTGGGAAGCAGAAATTGCAGTGAGTTGAGATGGCACCACTGTACTCTAGCCTGGACGACAGAGCAAGACTCTGTCTCAAAAAAAAAAACAAAACTGAGAGACAGATGTCACCTCTAGTGACACCAACTTCAATACCAGGCCTAGGAACAAGAAGACTTTGGGTTCTCCCTGAGAGTTATAAGACCTTGGGGAAGTCACTTTCCTCTCTAAGATAATTTTTTAAGTTATTTTTTATAGAGATGGAGTCTTGCTAGGTTGCTCAGACTGGTCTCAAACTCCTGGGCTCAAGCCATCCTCCTGCTTCAGCCTCCAGAGTAGCTGGCACTACAGGCATGAGCCACAATGTCAGGCCCCCTTTTACTTTATGGGCATAAAAATAGTCCCAACACGGTGAGACTGATGTAAGGATAAAAGGAATTAACATGTAAAACAGCACTTAGGACAGAGTAAAGTGTCCAATCAGTGTTGGCTGTCAGGTGGGAATTGCTGAAGGATTTGGGGGAAATTGGCTTGGGAGGAATTTGAAGTGCTTGAGAAGAAAATAGTCAAGACTGCAGAGTTGCAAATCTTTAAGATCGTTTAACGAAATTGGAAGGTCAGGCTGTCCTGCTTTTTAAAATGTACCAAATAAAATGAGATGTATTTTTTTTAAATGGGTAATTATTGCACTGAGTAATAATTTTACAGTAGCCACAGTGTTATCTATGTTATGGAAGTGAACTTCAAGGGCACCCTGAAACTGATGCTCCTGCCACCCTTTGGGTAATTCCTGTTTGCCAGTCAGGATTTTCTTTTGTCTTTTTTTTATTTTTTTGAGATGGAGTCTTGCTCTGTCACTCAGGCTGGAGTGCAATGGCACAATCTCGGCTCACTATAACCTCTGTTTCCCATGTTCAAGCAGACTCCCAAGTAGCTGGGATCACACTTGCTGGGACTCCCTCTTCTGCCTCAGACTCCCAAGTAGCTGGGATCACACCTGCTGGGACTCCCTCTTCTGCCTCAGACTCCCAAGTAGCTGGGATCACACTTGCTCACCACCATGCTCAGCTAATTTTTTGTACTTTTTTAGCCAGGCATGGTGGCTTATATGTATGTATCTTTTAGTAGAGACAGGGTTTTGCTATGTTGGCCAGACGGTCTCTAACTCCTGACCTCAAGAGGTGATCCACCTGCCTCAGCCTCCCAAAGTGCTGGGATTACAGGCGTGAGCCACTGCGCCTGGCCAGGATATTCCATAGGCATTACTCTTACCCCATCACCACCACCACCACCACTCTCACAGTACCCATCTCTGCTCCAACCCATAACACGCTGGGGAGCTTCATTCTTTTAGGGAGTATCTGATAAGGAAGGGGAAGAAAATCCTCTCAGAAGCCTAGGTATTCTTTTTATTAATTTTTTTTCTTTTATTTTTTGAGATGGAGTCTAGCTCTTTTGCCTAGGCTGGAGTGCAATGGTGTGATCTTGGCTCACTGCAACTTCCACCTCTTGGATTCAAGCGATTCTCCTGCCTTAGTCTCCTGAGTAGCTGGGATTACAGGTGCACACAAGCATGCCCAACTAATTTTTTTTTTTTTTTTGAGACGGAGTTTCACTGTTGTTACCCAGACTGGAGTGCAATGGCACGATCTCGGCTCACTGCAACCTCCGCCTTCTGGGTTCAAGCAATTCTCCTGCCTCAGCCTCCCAAGTAGCTGGGACTACAGGCGCACACCACCATGCCCAGCTAATTTTTTGTATTTTTAGTAGAGACGGGGTTTCACCTTGTTGACCAGGATGGTCTCGATCTCTTGACCTCGTGATCCACCCGCCTCGGCCTCCCAAAGTGCTGGGATTATAGGCATGAGCCACCGCGCCCGGCCAAATTTTTTAATTTCTTAGTAGAGATGAGGTTTTACCATGTTGGCCAGGCTGGTCTCGAACTCCTGGCCTCATGTGCCACCCACCTCTGCCTTCCAAAGTGCTGGGATTACAGGTGTGAGCCACTGCACCCAGCCCAGAAAGCTAGCTTTTCTTTTCTTTTTGCTTTACTTTTCTTTCAGAGAGGGCTCTCTTTACGTTGCCCAACTTGGTCTCAGACACCTGACCTGAAGCGGTCCTCCCACCTCAGCCTCCAGAGTAGCAAGGATTACAGGTGTGCACCACCAAGCCCCGCTTGGCTTTCCTAAATTAGTGTTGTTGGCTAGAAACAGAATTCGAGCTATATTTTAAATTTTCACCGGGCACGGTGGCTCAAGCCTGTAATCCCAGCACTTTGGGAGGCCGAGGAGGGTGGATCACGAGGTCAAGAGATCGAGACCATCCTGGTCAACATGGTGAAACCCCGTCTCAACTAAAAATACAAAAAATTAGCTGGGCATGGTGGCGTGTGCCTGTAGTCCCAGCTACTCAGGAGGCTGAGGCAGGAGAATTGCCTGAACCCAGGAGGCGGAGGTTGCAGTGAGCCGAGATCGCGCCATTGCACTCCAGCCTGGGTAACGAGCGAAACTCCATCTCAAAAAAAAAAAAAAAAAATTTCGAATAGCCACATTTCAAAAAAGAAAAAGAAACACGTGAAATCAATTTTAATGCTGTTACAAAACTCAGTATACTCAAAATATCATTTCAACATATAATCAATGTAATAGTGATCAATAAGCCAGGTGCGGTGGCTCACACCCGTAATCCCAGCACTTCGGGAGGCCGAGGCAGGCAGATCTCTTGAGGCCAGGAGTTTAAAACCAGCATGCCCAACATGGCAAAACCCCATCTCTACAAAAAATATTAAACTTAGCTAGGCGTGGTGGCAGGTGTCTGTAATCCCAGCTACTTGGGAGGCTGAGGTATGGGGACATCTTCAACCTGAGGGGCAGAGGTTGCAAGGAGCCGAGATTGCACCACTGTACTCCAGCCTTTTTTGGTTTGTCATAAGGCTGCGCCATCTCATGTGCATTTTACACTGCGAATTCATCTCCATTCAGAGGGGCCACACCACACCCGGGGTTAGTGGCTGCTGAAGTGGAAAGCACAGCGCTACACTGTCTGGGTACAAATGCATCTGACCATCCCAAGAATCTTCTTCGTCCTCCTTTTTTTTTTTTTTGAGACAGAGTACAGAGTTTTGCTCTTTTTGCCCAAACTAGAGTGCAATGGCACAATCTCGGCTCACCTCAACCTCCGCCTCCCAGGTTCAAGCAATTCCTGCCTCAGCCTTCCAAGTAGCTGGGATTACAGGCATGTGCCATCATGCCTGGCTAATTTTTCTTTATTTAAATAAAAAATTTTTTTTTTTTTTTAAGTAGAGACAGGATTTCTTCCTGTTGGTCAGGCTGGTCTCGAACTGTTGACCTCAGGTGATCTCCCTGACTCAGCCTCCCAAAGTGCCGGGATTACAGGCGAGAGCCACTGCGCCTGGCCTGTTTTTTTGTTTTGTTTTTGAGACAGATTCTCTCCCTCTTGCCTAGTTTAGAGTGCAGTGTCACAATTGTAACTCATAGGTCACTGCAGCCTCTAACTCCTGGGCTCAAGTGATCCTCCCACCTCAGCCTCCCAGGCAGGTGGAACTACAAGCATGCACCACCATGCCCAGGTAATTTTTTTATTTTTGGTAGAGATAGAGCCTCATTATGTTTCCCAGGCTGGTCTTGAGCTCCTAGCCTCAAGTGATCCTCCCCCATCGGCCTCCCAAAGTACTGGGATTACAAGAATAAGCCACTGTGCCTGGCCTCAAGAGTCATTTTTTTTTTTTCCACAATTCTCCCAGTCTAGCCCATAGGGGCCACAAGTCCCTCTTACCAGAGTGACTCTGACCTTCCTCCAAGCATCCTCACCTACGCCATGTGTCTGCGTGCCTGCTACTTAGCATGTAGTTTAGTGCGAAGTAGATGCTTGTGGAATGGCTGAAAGGATGAGTCCTCAAGAACTTGATACTTCAAACTCCTGGCCTCAAGAGATCTGCCCGACTCCGCCTCCCAAAGTGTTGGGATTACAGGCGTGAGCCACCACACCTGGCTTATTGATCATTTTGACATTGACTATATGTTGAAATGATATTTTGAGTATATTGAGTTTTGTAACATTATTAAAATTGATTTCACTTCTTTTTCTTTTTTTGAAATGTGGCTACTTGAAAACTTAAAATTACATACACAGTATGTAGTTTGCAAAGCAGATGCTAAAAGTGGAATGGCTGAAAGAATAAGATGAGGCCTCCCTTTGATAACTCCCCCAAGGCCTTGAACATGACTCAGTGTTGGAAACCATTTGTCCGTGCCTCCTCTGCACTGACCTTGGACTGCTTTCGGAGATGCCATCTCATATAATCATGCAGCAGCACAGAGGGGACATTCTCTCCCCTGGCGCGGTGAGCGTCGGTCACAATAGACACTGAGGGCAGCCTTAACAAAGGATGCCTCGGGCCAAACGTCCAGAACAGCAGCCACAGGTAAGGGTCTGGGGCCCGGGGACAGATCAGACGTTGTGAACAGTCAAATCTCATTCGCCTGGCTCTGGTGGTGGGACCTGTTTTGGTTAATTACATTTTTCTGGGTAATGGAAAGCTCACACTCCTTTGGAGTCAGTTCTTGTTGGTGAAAGTCTTTCTAAAGCAAGTTAGTGTTAGTTGGTCTGTTGGCCCTAGCAAGGTGGTATAATAGAATCTTCTTTGGTCATTCAAGGGCAGCAGCCCTAGGGTCCGTATTCCTACCACACATCCTCATTGTCCTGCGTTGGAAATTGACTATGGGCTGAGGGGGCTGCTGGGCAGGTAACAACGACTCAGAATCAGCTCCTGGGAGATGCATTTGGGGCTAAATCCTGGAGTAGCTTGGAGGGAGCAAAATGAGTTCAGGGATATCCCTTTTTTTTTTTTTTTTGAGACAGTCTCGCTCTGTTGCCCAGGCTGGAGTGCAGTGGCACCATCTTGGCTCACTGCAACCTCCACCTCCTGGGTTCAAGCTATTCTCCTATCTTAGCCTCCCAAGTACCTGGGATTACAGGTGCCCACCACCACGCCTGGCTAATTTTTGCATTTTTAGTAGAGATGGAATTTCACCATGTTGGCCAGGCTGCTCTCAAACTCCTAACATTGTGATCCACCTGCCTTGGTCTCCCAAAGTGCTGGGATTACAGCCGTGAGCCACCACACCCAGCTAGGCCTCCCACTTTCTTGGGGTAGTGGTGGTAGGACCACAGCAGATTTTGCTCACAAATAGGCAACCTCTTCCGTGATGGAAGGGCTATTCTGAAGCATTTTGTTTCTCCTGGGGCAGAATTAATTGCTGCTAAAAACATCCACTTACAATCCCAACATTTCAGCTGTGGCCTTGCTCTTGAGTGGCAACGTTAAACAAGCAAGGAGCTTCAGAAAAAGAGCACCTCTCCTCCAGAGTATCCATGGGCACTGCAACAGTTATTATCGCAGGGTAGGAAATGTATGTCTGAGAAGGGAACATAATGATCTTGGTGGGTTAGTGATGTGGGGGGGTAGGCGCAGGAAGGTGGAACCAGGGCCTGGAGGTGGCCAAGTTCAGGTCATGTTTCCATGCTCTGTCCCTGTAACATGTCCTGTGTCCCTGTAGCAACCATAGTTCCTGACGGTACGTTTCCCTTCGAGACGCCTTTTGGTCTGGCCCGTGCCACCTCCCTTGGCTCCATCCCCCCTCTATCCCTTCATTACTGGGGCCTGGCCTGAAACTTATTTAAAAAAAAAAAAATCTCCATCAAGTTTTGATGGAGGTAGATCTGCCCGACAGGTGGATCCAGCCTCGGCGGAAAAGCAGCTGGAGAACCAATGAGACCCTTCTGCACCTGGGCAGCCAACTCCAGGAAGCACACCCGGACTTTATTTTGCTAATAGGGTCTCAGTCCGTCACCAGCCTTACCTTCCCAAAGACCCTCCTGGCCTTCTCTCCCTGCTGCGGGATGAGAAGGACCCCAGGAGGGGAGCGGGGAGTAGGGGTGGCAAACTCTGCCCTGCTTGCCACCTTCAGTCCAGTGGTAGACGATACCTGGGCCCCATCGCTGCCAACTCGGGAAAGCCCTCCCAACTTGCCCACGGCCCCCAGGATCCCCGAGCACTCCCCGCGGCCTGACTTCTGGGAGTAGACTTAGGGGCCGATGAAGCCCCTAGAACCTGGGCGCTGGCCTGGCCCGATCACGGCTGGCGGGGGGTTAAAGGGCCGGGGCCCACCGAGATGGTGGACGCCCCTCCCCGCGCCCGCGCCCGCCCAGGCCGCACCCACTTGGGGGCGGTACGCCGGGGCCTGGTGCACGGTCGGCGGGCGCGGCCGCTTTAAGCGGGGGCGGGACTGCGCGCGGCGGAGCGGCGGCGGCGAGGGTTCGGCTGGGGGTTGCAGGGGTCGCGGGCCGGGCCTGCTGCAGCCGGGTCGCCAAGGTCGGGGTAAGTTGGGGGGCGGGTGTCTGAACGGCCCCGGGAGGTGCGCTCGGCCCCCGGGCATGGGGAGGCCTCTGCAGTGCGGCTGCTCGGCGGAGGGAGGGAGTGGGGGGGCTCCGAGCGCCCCGGGGTTCCTTAGGCCTCCGCCAGGGTCCACCGGGGGCTGCAGGGACTACGGCGTTCGCGGCCGAGCTGAGAGGAAGCCGTAGGAGGCGCAGCACTCGCGGGTGCGGGAATTGGCGCTCGGCGCTCGCCGTAGCTCGGTTTGGGACGCGGTCGCGTTGAGCCCGGGACTGCGACAAAAGGAAGGAACCAGAGGGCCGTTTGTGAGCTGAGAGGTCGGGTGGGACGTTGCGGGGGGGGGTCCCTTTTCTCGGGAGGCGCCCCCCGGCCAACCTGGCACCTCCGGGCCTCCACGCAGGCACCGGACTGGTTAGGCCCGGCTCGGGGAGCGAAGGTTGCGGTGACCACAGCGCCCCCTCTGGCCCGGCGGCGCCGCCTCAGGCCGGGTTTGGCGGGGTCGGGGCGGGGGATTGGGAGGGGCGGCGGGGCCGTTCGTCCCCGGGAGAGGGAGCTGCGCGTCGCCGGCCCGGCCTGGGCCCTCGGCACCCGGCAACCGGCACCCGGGGTGGCGAAGCCGCTTTCTCGCAGACACGCGGAATGGGGGCGTTTCTCCCTAGCCAGGGCCCCTAGGCTCTGTGGGACCCTCGAAAATGAAGAGTTGACGACTTCTGTGGGAAGGGGGAAGTTTGGACGGAACTAGGGAGGTTCTTAGGCACAGACAGGCCGTGACCACTGTGTCTTGGGTTCCCTCGAATGGGGATGGGTAGGGAGAGGCCGTGACACCGAGTCTTCGGTCCCCTCGGATGGGGATGGGCAGGGAGAGGCGGTAACCTCGAGTCTTGGGTCCCCCCAGGGATCGGGATGGGAAGGGAGAGGCCATGACCCCCGAGTCTTGGGCCGATGGAGATGGGGAAGGGGGTGTCATCTGAAACAGGCAGTTGCCAGGTCCCCTATAAGGACATGAAAGATTCCCCCGCCTGGTTTCCTTTGTGGCATTTCCTACCCGGAACCAGAGGGCTGGGGCTTCTGGTGGGCTTGTGGGACACCTGTGGGCCTTCTCTCTGCATGGAAGAAGCGTTTTTGGTGTATAGGAAGAGTGTTCGGAAGGAGCTCTCTAGTGTCACCTGTGTCAGCTGCAAGGCAGTATCCAGCAGGCCTGCAGAGGAGGCGTGTGTCTTGAAAGAAAATAAAACCCTGAAACCACCTCTCAGTGCAGAGTGGGATTATGCAGGAAGGGAGGGGTAAAAGCAAAGTATTCACCAGCTTCTCAGGATACTTTGTAACACCTGTTAAAAGAGAACCCAAGTTTCCATCTGTGTGTTAGCTGTGAGCAGCCATTGAGTGCCTACTGCCTGCCAGCTACAAACAGAATCTATAGTTGCCTGTGCCCCTCAGGTAACCACGGTCTGGAGGGGTGCTGCTTGGGAGCCCACCTTTGGCATCTGGGGATTTTGATGCTTGCTGAAGTTTGGGAATCAATCACCTATGGCCACGGTTGCCCTGATCCACCCGGCTGCCTGTTTTTTGTTTGTTTGTTTTTTTGGGGACTGAGTCTTGCTCTGTTGCCTAGGCTAGAGTGCAGTGACACGATCTCAGTTCACTGCAGTCTCTGCCTCCCGTGTTCAAGCAATTCTCCTACCTCAGCCTCCCAAGTAGCTGGGATTAAAGGTCCCCGCCGCCACGCCTGGCTAATTTTTGTATTTTTAATAGAGTCGGGGTTTCACCATGTTGGCCAGGCTGATATGGAACTCCTGACCTTGTGTCTGCCTTGGCCTCCCAGAGTGCTGGGATTACAGGTGTTAAGTCACCATGCCCGGCCTACTGCCAGTTTTATACCACCCATGAACCAAGAATGGTTTTGTATTTTTAAATGGCTGGGGAAAATTTCATGATGAATGAAAGTTATATGAAATTCAGATTTCAGCATCCATAAATAAAGTTTTATTGGAACACAGCCTCATTCATTTACATGTTGTCTGTGACTGCTTTCTGATTATAGCAGAGCTGAGTAGTTGTTACAGACTGCGTGGCCACAAAGACTAAAATATCTACTATGTGGCTTTTAACAGAAAATGTTTGCCAACCCCTGACTCAGGGAATGTGGAAATACCATAGGAAAGAAACGTATCTGCATAGAAAAATCATGTTTCAAAGTTAATAGACAAAATGGAGTTAGGTAAACATCATATTCAAAAAACCAGAATGAATAGCGTTAGGTTCTGGTTTAAGGTGAAAGCATTTTTGCAGAGATTGTGATCCTGTGCCTTCTGTGAGTTGACTAACTCTATGCTTCTTTTTGTAGGCTGGGTGAACTCATGGACCTGATACTTTTCTCTTGAGAAGCAAACCAGCCCAAAAGAAAAATGGCCTTTGTTGCAACACAGGGGGCCACAGTGGTTGACCAAACCACTCTGATGAAAAAGTACCTTCAGTTTGTGGCGGCTCTCACAGATGTGAATACACGTGAGTTGATCCTTTTTGTCATTAAGAAAGGCATAAATAAGGCTGGGCCCGGTGGCTCATGCCTGTGATCCAGCACTTTGGGAGGCTGAGGTGGGTGAATCACTTGAGGTCAGGAGTTTGAGACCAGCCTGGCCAACATGGTGAATCCCCCGTCTCTACTAAAAATACAAAAAAGTTAGCTGGGTGCGGTGGCAGGCACCTGTAATCCCAGCTACTCGGGAGGCAGAGGCAGGAGAATTGCTTAAATCTGGGAGGCAGAGGTTGTAGTGAGCCGAGATTGCGCCATTGCACTCCAGCCTGGGTGACAGAGCAAGACTTCCTCTCAAAAAAAAAATGCGTAAAAAGAAATGTGTCTCAGCTCAAATGATGTGCACTTTGAAATTAATAGTAACATTAATGTTTATTCTCGTGTTCCTTTTCTCTACCTAATAGAGAAGCAAAGTGATGAGTAATACTGGCTGGAGCCCCAAAGAGGCACATGTGTGTGTGTGTGTGTGTGTGTGTGTGTGTGTGTGTGTTTGTGTGTGTGTATCTTTATGCTTGTCAGTGCATGCACGTGTATGTCTGGGAGTACAAATGTGTGCGACTGGTGGTGGGGAACTAGCTATGTGCCTTCTATTAGGCCATGACAGTTAAACTGATAAGATCTGATTGCTTCTCTTCAATTACTAAATTCGATACAGCTTTGGATTAACGTGACTCCTTAACATAATTTCAATTACCTGATGGCTTGTTTTGCTGTTCACAGCTGATGAAACGAAGTTGAAAATGATGCAAGAAGTTAGTGAAAATTTTGAGGTATGAGCATTATATTTTGTGTTTTTCATTTGGAGGTAAATATTGTTATGCACTTTTCTGTTCCTCCTTTGTCAGTCTTTTTACTAGCAGCTCAAAGATCATTGTCTTTGTTCACATAAGTTACATTTTGAAACTGACATTTGAAACTTTTTACACAGCATTGCCCATCTTCGTGCGGCTGATAGTGAGCCCCACACCATGTTGAGGAATGTCAGTTTTAACATTTTTCATTTTAAATATGGTAGCTCTTCTAGGCTACCATGCCTCTTGGGATGCCCTCAGATTTATTCTTTTATTTATTTATTAATTTATTTTCTTTTTTTCCCCTGAGACAGAGTCTCGCTCTTATTGCCTGGCTGGAGTGCAGTGGCACGATCTCAGCTCACTGCAGCCTCCGCATCCTGAGTTCAAGGGATTCTCCTGACTCAGCCTCCTGACTAGCTGGAATTTCAGGTGACTGCCACCACACCCAGCTAATTTTTATATTTTTAATAAGACGGGGTTTTACCATGTTGGCCAGGATGGTCTCGATCTCTTGATGTTATGATCCGCCTACCTTGGTTTCCCAAAGTGCTGGGATTACAGGTGTGAGCCACTGTGCCCGGCCGTTAATTTGTTACGTTCAGGTAATTAATGGTCTATTCTTACGTATTGAGATCTGGATGTCATTTCTGGTTCTGCTAATCAGAACATCTGTGACCTTGATCAAGAAAGAACTTTCTCTCTTGTGGACCTCACATCCTACAATTTTATATTGTCCTCCATGTCCCTCTGTCTTTTTTCTGTTTGTCCTTTAGATTGGATAATTTCTGCTGATCTTCTGATAATTTTTTTGTTATCAGTCTCCCAAGTAGCTGAGATTACAGGTGCTCTCCACCAAGCCTGGCTAATAAGAAACCACCCTGCTGGGTTTTTCTTAGAATTTCAGTTTATTTTTTGTATTTTTAAAAATTTTAGTTATTGTGCTTTCAGTTCTAGAATTTCTGTTTGGTTCTTTATAGATTTTACTTCTCTGCAGATTCCTCATCTTCATTTATTAAGACCATATTCTTTTATTTTTTGAACATATTTACTGTATAGGGGCTCCTTTCAAGTCTTCATGTATTAAAGCCAACATTTGGGCTCTCTGAAGGTCAAATTCTATGGGCTGTGGGACACGTTAATTCTGTTTCCTTGTTTAGTAATTTATATATTTATATATTTTGAAACAGGGTCTCACTGTCACTCAGGCTGGAGTGCAGTGGTGCGATTTTGGCTCACTACAACCTCAACCTCCTGAGCTTGGGTGATCCTCCCACCTCAGCCTCCTGAGTAGCTGGGACTACAGGACTACAGGCATGTACTACCATGCTTGGCTAACTTTTGTGTATTTTGTAGAGACGAGGTTTCACCATGTTGCCCAGGCTGGTCTCAAACTCCTGGACTCAAGTGATCCTCCTTCCTCAGCCTCTCAAAGTACTAGGATTACAGGTGTGAGCCACTGCGCCCAACAATCTAGAAATTTTTTTTGCTGTACAGCGGACGTTCTCTGTGTGATATTGTGGGGACTCTAGATCCTATTATCTCCCTCTGAAGAACATCAACATTTTATTGTTGTCAGCAGTTCAGTTACCAGCTGATACTGAACTTGTGTAGGCTTTGTTTTATGCTTTGGTGGGGAGAATCTGTGGATAGCCCAAGGTGTTTCCCTGGTCTCTAACTTGGTAGGATTCAGCCTTCAAATTCTGCCTATGGATCATATCAGAGGTTGATTTTAGGCTTTGTTGGGGCTGGTCTAGAATAGGCCTTACTCTAGGACATGGTCTAGCTGTATGTGTGAGGTCTTGAGGTCTGGAATGTTGTCAAGATGTTAAGTAGGTCTTTCCACTCTGGCTAGGCTTGAAATCCAGCATCAGCATCCTCTGATATTGCTAGATGTATAGTATCTTCATTAATCTCGCAGTCTTTTTTTTTTTAGATAGTCTCCCTCTGTCACCTAGGCTGGAGTGCAGTGGTGTGGTCACAGCTCACTGCAGTCTCAACTTCCTGGGCTTAGGTAATCCTTTCACTCAGCCTCTGGAGTACCAGGGACTACAGGTGTGCTCCACCATGCCCCACTAATTTTTGTATTTTTAGTTGAGATGGGGTTTTGCCATGTTGCCCAGGCGGGTCACAAACTCCCGACCTCAAGCGATCTGCCCACCTTGGCCTCCCAAAGTGCTAGGATTACAAATGTGAGGCACCACTCCTGGCCCCATCTCTCAGTCTTAAAGCAGGCACACTGGTGAGCTTCAGGCAGTGGCACCCTGTGTATGTGCAGTCCAGCCCTCAGCTGGCCTCACTAGAGACTCTCCCCATTCCCCTACTCTGTGGTTTGCTTTTCTCTGGTGCTGTGCCCTGCAGATTCCAGCCACTTTAGCTGCCCTGAACTCTGAGGATTTTATTCCTCAGCTCAGCAGGCCCTGACCCCCGCTTGCACCCACCTTGCTGAACCCCAGTTCAGAAAATTGTACCTAGGCAGAGAGCCATGGTGGTCATGGGGCTCAGTGTGTGAATTTCCCTTCTCCTGGGAGTCATGTTCCAGTACTGCCCCTAATCAGGGTCCTGTGAGCCCCTCCCTGCTGGTGTGGAGATGAGAAATATGGAAATAAAAAACGCAAGACAGAAAGAAAAAAGAGAGTTTGGGCCCAGGGGTCCACTGCCAACCAAACGCAGAGTCTGGCAGTGGCTGCGAGTACCTGAACGCTCTGACTTTTACTGAGTACAAAGCAGGGGCAGGGTGGGTGGGGCTGGGCATTGGTGGTCAATGATAGGATCAAGTAAATCACATGTCTTGGAGATAGGGGCCCAGGTCTTTCAAGTAGCTGAGACGAGGAGAAAACCTAATACGTCAGCACTCTTCGCATATTTGTCAGAAATATCAAGGACATTAAGATATGTTACTATTATTAATTCTTCTAAGAAAAAGAGAAACCAGGTGCAGAAGTGGACTGTGAAAGTGGACATGGGCATGACCACTGAAGCACAGCATCGCATAGAGACAGTTAAGCCCTGGATGTCTGCGGGTTTTCCTGACAGCCGTCAGGCCTACCACAAGAGCTTGGAAGAGCAGAGTTTTCTCCTCACTCCCCGAGGAAGGAGACGTCTCAGCCGTTTTGGACATCTCCTTCCCTAGCTGGCTAAACAGCAGGCACTTAGCCAACACTGGTGCTGCTGCACAGCTGAGATGCCCTCCAGCAGCCCTTTTGAATTAATAAACATTAAATGTGTGCTAGTGGGATTGAATAAATACCCTACCATCTGTAGCAATGGATAGTATTTTAGTTTTTCTTAATAGACAGTTTTAAGGACTTGTTGTCTTGAGCTGAGCTAGAAAAAAAATCTTGAGATATTTAGAAATCTAGCTGAAGAACTTTCTCTTCTACCCAAGCTGCTAAAACAAGCTGTTTACAGATATATATATAAAGAGGTGAGGGGCAGAAGAGGATAAGCCTGCATTCTGCTTTTATTGGAAGAACTGATCTGAGGCAACATAGTCCTGGCAGGTTTGTTGGAGAGGCTGAAAACATGGGCAGTCTGTGAACCTGCAGGAAGAAGCGTGTGGGTCAGGGCTCCGAGGGTGGACATGCAGCTATCTGGATTAAATATCTGACCCTTTTGAGGTTCTGAGACTTTATTGTCCTTTTTAGTATTTGCGGTTAGCAGGTTACCTCAAGTGATCCTTTTACCTCAGCCTTCTGAGTAGCTAAGACCACAGCACAGGCATATGCTACCATGCCCAGCTTTTGTTTTTAAAATTTCTTGTAGAGATGGGGTCTTGCTATGTTGCCCAGGCTGTTCTTGAACTATTGGGCTCAAGCGATATTCCTGCCTTGGCCTCCCAGAGTGGTGGGATTACAGGCCTGAGCTACAATGCCCAGCCCTTTCTGTTTTTCTTTTTTTTTTTTTTTTGAGACAGAGTTTCACTCTTGTTACCCAGGCTGGAGTGCAATGGCGCAATCTTGGCTCACTACAACCTCCGCCTCCTGGTTTCAAGCAATTCTTCTGCCTCAGCCTCCCAAGTAGCTGGGACTACAGGTGCACGCCACCATGCCCAGCTAATTTTTGTATTTTTAGTAGAGACAGGGTTTCACCATGTTGACCAGGATGGTCTCAATCTCTTGACCTCGTGATCCACCTGCTTTGGCCTCCCAAAGTGCTGGGATTATAGGCGTGAGCCACCTCGCCTGGCCCGTTTTTCTTTTAAAATCACTGCTAGGATCAACAATAGATTAGACTAGATTATAATGTAATTAATATACATCGAATTAGCACATAATTTACATCTAATTAATACATTAGTTTGCTTAGGCTCTTCATTTTCTAGATCAGACAACTCAGACCTAGAAGTTAAATAACTTCGTAGAGGTTTCATACTTAGATCGTGGCAGAGCCAAGCTGTAATGGGTTCCAGGTTCAACATTTTCCAAAGCATTGGTATTTCTAATTTTAATAGTAAAAGTTAGCATTTCATTCTCCTGAATTGGATTGCAGAAATGCAATCAATTTAAAATTGTAACTAATAAATAATACAAGTACAAAAAATTTGCTTTTGGCTAAAATGTTTTCTATTCCTTTGCAGTTACTATAACGTGTGAGTTTGAAATGAATATTTGTACACATAACTGAATGGCGTTTTCCTTTATTTTGGCACAATTAGAATGTCACGTCATCTCCTCAGTATTCTACATTCCTGGAACATATCATCCCTCGATTCCTTACATTTCTTCAAGATGGAGAAGTTCAGTTTCTTCAGGAGAAACCAGCGCAGGTAATGTCAAAAAATACCAATGAGAAGACGAGGATGCTGTGGGCTCATGAACAGTTACGAATTAACTCAGAAAACTTAAAGTTCCACTTAAAAATGAGAGAGGTTTTGTCACATAAGGATAACTTTGTTCGGGACTGCTGCCTCGTCAGTTACATGTCTTGGTTTGATTTTGTCTAGGCCGTCTCTTTTACAGTTTAAATTGTTCACATTTGCCAACTGATGATGTGTGTGTGAACACTGTTTATTATAGCCTAGTGCAAATGTATACAAAAGAAGGAATGACCCCTCCCATACCTATTGCCCAACTCTAATCTTAGTATCTTATTAATATCAATTCCTTTTTTTTTTTTTAAAGACAAGGTCTCACTCTGTCACCCAGGCTGAAGTGCAGTGGTGTCATCACAGCTCACTGCAGCCATGACATTCTGGGCTCAGGTGATCCTCCCACCTCAGTCTCCCCAGTAGCTGGGACTACTGGTATGCATCACAATGCCTGGCTAATTTTTAAAAAAAATTTTGTAGAGAATGTGGGTCTTGCTTTGTTGCCCAGCCTGGTCTTAAACTCCTGAGCTTAATAGATCCTCCTTCCTTAGCCTCCCAAAATTCTAGAATTGCAGGTGTGAGCCACCATGCCTAGCCTAATGTCAATTATTATAGCTCATAGTTAAGTTTATTTTATCCACATTCCCGCAACATACTGTTCACACCTCCCTGCCTTGATCATTTAGAAATAGTCCCATTATATCACTTTTTCTATTAAGTATTTCAGCATGTAGTTCTTAATAACTTTAAAAAGAATTCCCATAATATCTGCTTACTAGTAAATCATTTTTATATCATACCAGTGCGAGACCTTCCATATTTGACCTTTTTTAGTTTTTAGCTCCACAGGCAGAATCACAGAAACTTAGTACAGCTCATGATGTAAGTAGTCCTTGGGCCCAAGGTAGTTGGCAATAGCATTATGGGAGCTAACCCGAGATTGTAAGGGGAGATGAAGTGTGTGTTTTTCTCTTTTATCTTAAATGGACTCCATGTTCCTACACCATTGTCCTTCTGTTGGAGTTACTGATAAGCCGTGGAAGAGGAGAAATTGGCTTAGTTGATTTGGTGCACAGCCGTAGAAATACTGAAAATGATCACCTGCAGTACTTATTTTGGGTTACATTTCAGTAGTTTTTAGGACTATTTCAAAAATTGGGTCTATTTTGTAGTATGGTGGTTTGTTCCTAGTGCTGTGTGTAAATAGCTGTGTGACACTTGCAGAATGTGAGATAGTTAATTTGGAACCCTTGGAAGTATTTTTATCCTTACATTTATTTATTTTTTCTTGGCAGCAACTGCGGAAGCTAGTACTTGAAATAATTCATAGAATACCAACCAACGAACATCTTCGTCCTCACACAAAAAATGTTTTGTCTGTTATGTTTCGCTTTTTAGAGGTAACCTTTGAGAATTAATTCTTGTTGTATAGCCATATGCAAAACTTTCACTGATTTTTCTTATAGTAAAATTCAGCATTATACAACTGTTTTATCTTTCGCCCAAATTCTGAGTCACATGAGTAAAAATTTTTCTTAATGTCCCTTTTCCCCCATTTCCAACTGAGAAGGATTACTTAATTGAAAATCATTGTTTTGAGTTACTGAGGAATTGGCTAGACGTAGTAGATACCTTTGAAAAATCTGTAGACAGTGAGTTGGGTGCTGGCCCACGGACTCCCAAGTGCATGGTTGACTTGCGTTGTTCTTTCTGTGTGTATCTCAAGTGCAGCGCATCACGCTTAGTAGATGCTCATAAACTCTCTCAGATTCTTGGGGTGAATCTATCTGGTACCTTCAAAATTGTTTTTTTGCTTCTCTTAGTCTGTTTCGTTTTGTTTTGTGTTTTTGAGATGAAGTTTCACTCTGTCGCCCAGGCTGGAGTACAGTGGTGCGATCTCAGCTCACTACAACCTCCACCTCCCAGGTTGAAGTGATTCTTCTGCATCAGCCTCGAGAGTAGCTGGGATTGCAGGTGTGCACCACCACGCCCAGCTAGTTTTTGTATTTTTAGTAGAGATGGGGTTTCTCCATGTTGGCCAGGCTGGTCTGTAATTCCTGACCTGTGATGATCCACCCACCTCAGCCTCCCGAAGTGCTGGGATTACGGGCGTGAGCCACCGTGCCCAGCCCTCTTAATCTTGATACAGTTAGATTTCAGTCATGTTTTCTGGGCCCCTTGGAAAGATGAACTTGGATTCAGTCCTGGCTGGAACACTTTGTAGCTGTGTCGTGTCTGCCACATTGCTTAACTCCTCTGAGATTTTACACCCTCACAGGTCAAATATAGGTGGAACCCCATCCTCACAGAACATTTGTAAGGATTCAGTCCCTGGCACTTGCCCAGTAATTCTTTCCTGGTCTTTTCACAATATTTTCTAACAGTAGAAAATGTCATTTGGGCCACGAAGTCCTTAACTCCTGGTGCCACTTGCCACGAAGGCCAGTGCAGCCCCTGTCCAGGTTACTTATTCAGAGCTGGCTGGTTGGATTCCCTGGAGGTGCACAGAAGCTTTTTTTCTGGGACAGCTATGTTCTGTGCTGATGAGTTTTCAGCAAATCCAATAGAAGTTGGTTGATGGAGAGTGTGTGTGCAGAAAATGCTTAGAAAATTAGCCTTTAATCTTTAAAGTGAGTCCTCAGAAGTGTAACTTTCTTTAAATGCTTTTTTTTTTAGACGGAAAATGAAGAAAATGTTCTTATTTGTCTAAGAATAATTATTGAGCTACACAAACAGTTTAGGCCACCGATCACACAAGAAGTAAGTTGTTTAAAATCCTGATAGCATTTATAAAGTATGTCAGCATGTTCCTTCTGCTGTGAAATTATTTGCTCTCTTAAAGTTGACTGAACACATAATTGTTTTTAAGTATAGAAATGCTGCCTAAGTTTGGCTGTATTGGCAATTCTTTATGAGTTCAACAGTGATTTAAAAAATGGATTTATTGGCCAGGCACGGTGATTCATGCCTGTGATCCCAGCACTTTGGGAGGCTGAGGCAGGTGGATCATGAGGTCAAGAGATCGAGACCAGCCTGCCCAACATGGTGAAACCCCATCTCTATTAAAAATACAAAAATTAACTGGGTGCGGTGGTGTGCACCTGTAGTCCCAGCTACTTGGGAGGCTGAGGCGGCGGAATCACTTGAACCCAGGAGGTGGAGGTTGCACTGAGCCAGGATCACACCACTGCACTCCAGCCTGCAAGACACAGCAAGACTCTGTCTCAAAAATGACAACAAAAAGTATATATCAATACTTTGCTAAATTGGTTCAGTAGTTGAGGTGTATTAAATGACCAAACTGACAGGTTATTTGAGCTGTTTGGTATTTACATGTATTATGTACAAGTCATTTTATGTTGTACAAGGATTAAGATGTGGGCTCTGAAGTCGGAGCTGGATTTGAATCTCAACTCTGCAATTGTAGCTATGTGACATTGGTTAAGTTTGTAACCTTTTGGAAATTTTTCTGTGAAATGAGGAAAATCATAGTTTATTTTTAAAATGTTATTTGAAGAATAAGAGATAAAATTTAAAGTTCTTAGCACAGTGATTGGCATCTGCCCATACAGTAAACAGCAAGTATACATTTGCCATAATTATATCTTCTCTGATGATAACCTAAGTAAATGCCTGTTACCGATGATTTAAGTTAGAAATTTATTATTTATTAAAATTATAAATTATTTAAAATAGAAATTAAAAGCACAAAGATGAAATAGGGTTCCTACCATCTCAAAGACAGGATTTCATGTCTTAATGCTTTTCTTTTCTTTTGATTTTTTTTCTTTTGAGACGAGTGTCCCTCTGTCACCCAAGCTGGAGTGCAGTGGTGCAGTCTCCACTCACTCTAACCTCTGCCTATGGATTCAACTGATTCTCCTGCCTCAGCCTCCCCAGTTAGCTGGGACTACAGACCCCCACTACCATGCCTGGCTAACTATTATTATTATTATTATTATTATTATTTTGGTGTTTTTACTAGAGATGGGGTTTCGCCATGTTGCCAGGCTGGTCTATAACTCTTGACCTCATGTGATCTGCCCGCCTCACCCTCACAAAGTGCTGGGATTACAGGCACGAACCACTGCACCCAGCCTTTTCTTTCCTTTTTCTCACCTTAACGTTTTTGTTTGTATATTTTTTACATAACTGTGGTAATACTGTATATAACATCTTATAGCATGATCATTTCATGTTAAGTGTAAGCATTTTCACAGTCATAACAAATTCTCTATAAAATTAAATTTTAAAAATATTTTTTGTAGAGACAGGGTGTCACTTTGTTTACCAGGCTGGTCTCAAACTCCTGGCCTGAAGCGATGCTTCAGTCTCTGCTTCCCAAAGTGTTGGGATTATAGGCGTCAGCCACTGTGCCCAATCACAATTATTTTTTAATGGGAGCATAGTATTCTTCTTATGGATGTCCTTATTTCTGGTATACAAGGTATTTCAAATTTCTTAACTGAATGGCTATTATGGAATACCTTTGTTTATGGTTCCAGTTTTCTCATACACTAGCTTTGTAGGAGAATTGCCGAGGCAAAGGCATTGAATGAAGTTTTAATGCTCCTGTGTTAAACTGATTTCTAGAAAGGTTTCAGTAGTTTATGGTCCCACAGTATATGAGTCTTTTATTCCATCCTGTTAAGCATTGTGTATTACTATTTTTTGAAAGGCAGCAACTGGCATTTATTTTAATTTTCAACTCTTTGCTCTTCCTGAATCAGAAACTGGTTTTCTGTTCATCGGTCCTTTATATTTACTTAGGTTTTTTTTGTTCACATCCGTTCCCTATTTGTATCTTGAGCCCGCCATTTCCCTTACCGTCCTTATTAAGACAATTTTAACTCTTCTTATTTATTAAAAGCATTTTCTGTTTATGACTGTCTTCCTATAATGAAAGTGTCTGCTTTTTTTCAGATTCATCATTTTCTGGATTTTGTGAAACAGATTTACAAGGAGCTTCCAAAAGTAGTGGTATGTTTTTACTATGGTTTTAATCTATTAGTTACATTTGTTTATTCCTTATTCCAAAAAGACTTTAGAACAGTTGGGTTGAAGAAACAGTGTGTGGAGAAGGAGTACTGTTTTAAAATGGGGAATGTTTAGTGACAGTTAAAAGCTAGGTGGATAAGTCAGCCATGCAAAAAATTAGCTTTTTTAGTTTCTCTATTTAACTTATTTTTTTTTTGTACATAAAGGCAATATATTTTTATTATAGAAATTTTGGAAAAAATAACATTGTCATAATTCATTTACTTGTAAGCAAGCATTGACATGGAGGTTTTGCTTTTGTTTTTTACTTTGTGCATTTTAAAGGTAGTTGATTTTATAGGATTGAAGACTTTTTGGGGAGGTGATGTATATTTTCAGTGTTTTTTAATATTACCAACTTTTTTTCGATCTTGTTAAGAACTCTTTACAAGCAGTGCCACAATATACAGATTTGTGGAGTAGAAGAAGAAAATCTCCTCGTCTCCTTGCTTATTAGAAGTAAATGCTCTTGCCAGCTTGAAACAGCTTCTTCCAGACTCTTCTGGCAATCATAATTTTTTTTTTTTTTTTTTTTTTTGGAGTGCAGGGACAGAGTCTCTGTCTGCCCAGGCTGGAGTATAATGGCACCATCTTGGCTCACTGCAGCCCCCACCTCCTGAGTTCAAGCAGTCCTCCTGCCTCAGCCTCCTAAGTAGCTGGGATTATGGGAGTGCGTCACCACACCCAGCTAATTTTGTATTTTTGGTAAAGATGGGTTTCACCCTATTGGTCAAGCTGGTCTCAAACTCCCGACCTCAGCTGATCCACCCACCCCAGCCTCCCAGAGTGCTGGGATTATAGGCATGAGCCACTGCACCCAGCCGAAAGATTTCTTTTTAGTCTTTAAAAAGTTTTTAAGTTGATGTAGGATAAAATGGACTCTTCTTGGCATTTAAAGGATTTCAGTCTAGGGAGAATGTATAAAACTTAAAATCAGTGACTCTGAGTCATCAAGTCCTCTCATGTGCCCTCCTGTCAGAGCCTGAGCGCTGCTTTCCACAGGCAGCTGCTTTGTTGAACCTGAAACCCAAAGTCTGCTGAGAGTGAAGGATGACAATAAGGTCCTGGCTTTTAAAAATGTCCTGTGTTTTGGCCAGGTGCAGTGGCTCACCTCTGCAATCCCAGCACTTTGGGAGGCCCAGGTGGGTGGATAACCTGATGCTGGGAGTTCAAGACCAGCCTGGCCAACATGGTGAAACCCCATCTCTACTAAAAATACAAAAATTAGCCAGTGTGGTGGTGTGTGCCAGTAATCCCAGCTACTTGGGAGGCTGAGGCTGGAGAATCGCTTGAACCCGGGAGGCAGAAGTTACAGTGAGCCAAGGTTGTGCCACTGCACTCCAACCTGGGCCACAAAGCGAGACTCTGTCTTAAGAAAAAAATTTCCTGTGTTTTGCTTCTGTTCCCTCCTGATTTCTATTTAGAGAATGAAAAGTTAATCAGTGGGGACTGCCAGCCTGTAGTTTCTTCCCAAGAGGATGCAGTACCTTCTTTCCTACCTAACTGTGGTAGGAATGTAATATTGTTTGTATTTCATCACTTACTAGCCAGGGAAAAAGAGTAGAAAATACTTTTAGGCAAACTTTGGCTTTCTCTTGTTGAAGGTGCGGAACATAGTCCCTGTCGTGTTATCTTCTGGTCCTGTGTGAAGAGTAAACATCTAGTGTGTGTTGGTTTAGGCTTTAAAGGGCATTGGAAAATGAATGACCGAGTCCAAATACTCTGGAGGTGGTACAGTATAAACATATAGAACATTCTGGTTTTTTTCCACCCAAGATTCAGGGTTTTTTTTTACCTTTTTTTTTTTTTTAATAATTATTGGGTTTGACTTTAGGAAAAATTATTTCTATTTTTATGTAGAACCGCTACTTTGAGAACCCTCAAGTGATCCCCGAGAACACAGTGCCTCCCCCAGAAATGGTTGGTATGATAACAACAATTGCTGTGAAAGTCAACCCGGAGCGTGAGGACAGCGAGACTCGAACAGTAAGTGTTTCTGTTGTTGTGCTACTGAGTTGTTTCTACCCGTGGCTCCTGTAGTTAAGATACTGGCCTGTTAAACCATTGAAGTTTTTTCTTTTTTTCCCCCTTAAATATGTGGAGGCATTTAAGACAAATAAACAAATGCGTGTGCCTGGCAAAGCATCACTGGTCTTTCTCTGCAGCCTGGGAGGGGTGAAGGTGACCTGTTGGGTGTCATTGATGCCAGGCTAGAAAGATAAGGTTGTTGTTGAAACCCAGGATCACCCACCCTGCTGGGAAGAGCAGCAGACCAGGCGTGGGATCTCTATACTGTCCCTTAGCTTTGAGTCTTTTGACATTAATAAAGTCCCTTAAACTAGAGATAAAAGCATATAGCTGAGTGACTGAGAGTGTGGGCTCTGGGACAGAGAGCCCACACTCCCGGCCCAGTATCCCGGCCCCACCTGCTGGGGTTTTTTGACTCTAGAAAAGTTAATGAGCCTGCGTTCTGACCTTATTTTTCCTCTCGTTGTCTGAAAAACCCGTCTCACGGACTTTGTGAAGGTAATGCTGGCATGGTCTGCAGGTAAACGTATCATATTACATTTGTGGTGTCTGCCACGTAGGTAACATGTTTTGAGCATTTACTATGATAATTTGTGTGATAGAATTAAGAATATTACCATGTTTGTTTTGCTGAAATGGTTGTGCAGAGTGTTTCAGTTTGTTCTGGGATGAACAAGAAACTTGGAATAAAGCTTTCCTCCTTTTGTTGTTCTTACATTAGAAACTCGTTTTCTGGGTATCATTCCTTTGTATTTTCTTTTTTCCTTGGCTGTTCATATCCATTGCCCATTTGTATTTTGAACCTAACATTTTCCTTGTTTCATGAGTCCTTATATATTAGGACTGTTGAACTTTTCAATATCATAAGCATTTTCTGCTTAGAAATGTATGTGAATAAAACTGCTGGATAAACTGCACTTTGTGCAGTTCTTTTAAATAAGTAAAATCATAGCTATTTTTAAAAAATTTCTCAGGTGATTTAAATCTCCAAGTTTTGACATATTTTCCTGTAGTGTTTGCATATGATTATGTAGGAAAATGTGAAAACCTTTAGGCCGGGTGCAGTGGCTCACACCTGTAATCCCAGCACTTTGGGAGGCCAAGATGGGTATACACCTGAGGTCAGGAGTTTGAGACCAGCCTGGCAAACATTTTGAAACCCCATCTCTACTAAAAACACACAAAACTTAACTGGGTATGGTGGCTCACACCTTCTAATCCCACCACTTCTGGAGGCCAATGTGGGCAGATCACCTGAGGTCAGGTGTTTGACACCAGCCTGGCCAACACGGTGAAACCTCGTCTCCACTAAAAAACACAAAAATTAGCTGAGTGTGGTGGCACATGCCTGTAATCCTAGCTACTCAGGAGGCTGAGGCAGAAGAATGTCTTGAACCCAGGAGGTAGAGGTTGCAGTGAGCCAAGATCGCACCATTGCACTCCAGCCTGGCAACAGAGTGAGACTCCATCTCAAAAAAGAAAATATGAAAACTTTTATACTAAATGATAGTTCTATATACTTTGTTTTCAACATAGTTTGGATCTTTTGTCACAAATATTTACAAAAAGGTGTCACTGTTTTCCCTTCTCTTTCAGTGGGCCATTTTAAATGCCACAGTGGTAACCTGGGTTCTACCCGTTTCTGTCTTCTAGCATTCCATCATTCCAAGGGGATCACTTTCTCTGAAAGTGTTGGCAGAATTGCCCATTATTGTTGTTTTAATGTATCAGGTATGTGTATTGCTTATTAGTCTCTTGGGTTTTGGGCTTCTTTATTTTATGAGAAAATTGACATCTGGGACAAAAAGGTGTATAATACATGCTAAATAATGTGATGATTCTTTGGTATGCCAGATTTTGTTGCCATAGCAGAGTGTAGATGGTAAAAATCTGTTATGTTTGCCTTTAGCTCTACAAACTGAACATCCACAATGTTGTTGCTGAGTTTGTGCCCTTGATCATGAATACCATTGCCATTCAGGTGTCTGCACAAGCCAGGTGAGGTGTCACTGTAGCCAGCTGCCACAGTGCCTGGATTCCAAGTAAAAATACACTTGCTGTTGTCATTCTTAAGACGTGATAATTATGAGTGATAAAATTATGGTAAAATTGTATACACTGTTGACTTTCTGAACCTGTGTTTTCAGTGATGACAGTTGTAGCTATTTTAGTTCTCAATTTGGAAAGATGAGATAATATCCTGTATTTTTGGTGTGTTGTAAACTAGAAACATCACCATGCATTACTGTGCTCACTAACAGCTATGGCGTATGCAATCCTTTCTCGCCTTCAAGCCTTTCTCCTTGCTGATTGTTCAGCATGAGTGCTAGAATGTTCTTTATCCCCCTTGGTTCCCCATCAGCCTTAATCTCCAGATAGGCTGTGTCCATCCTTTGAAGTCTCTTGGTGAAACCTTTACTTAAACCTAAGAATGTTCCTCCTGAGACCATCTTCACGCACTCGCCTGACTTGCAGCCTGTCTGGCTGAGTCATTTGAGGACGGGATCTGAGGAGGAAACCTCTTTGGCCATCGCCACAGCCCTAGTCTGGGTCTTGCATTCAGCAGATGTTACACGAATTCTTTCTGCAGACTGAGTGGACTGGCCTGGCCCTGGCTTTGTGGGATTCACGTAACGGCTGTGGAATGGGTTGGAGAGCCGTTTGGTTTGTTCCCTGAAAACTTTACTTTTCGTGCAATTCCAAATAACATAGACACCTTTGCTATTGCTGCTGTGTTGTTTGGGTCTCTGTGGAAATGAATCAATCTTTTGGGCTTTGTCGTTGTTACAGGCTTTTAATTAATACTAACATCACCCAAAATTGAGAGCTAATGTTTGTATTCTCTTCTCATTCAGGCAACATAAGCTTTACAACAAGGAGCTGTATGCTGACTTCATTGCTGCTCAGATTAAAACATTGTCATTTTTAGCTTACATCATCAGGATTTACCAGGTAAGGTCATTGACTTTTATGTCAGATTTACTGAGATAATTTGCATACAATAAAATTCACCTTTTGTGGGTGTCCAGTTCTAGGAATTGACAAACGCTTACAGTTGTTAATCATTACTAACACATCAAAATATAGAACATTTGCATCACCTTCCAAAATTCCATTGTATACATTTGTTGTCAGTTTCTTCCCACCACCTCCATTGCCAGCTACACACTGATGTGTTTGATCCCCATAGTTCTGTGCTTTCCAGAATGTCATATAAATGGAAATGTCCATTGTCTAGTCTCTGCAACCTTTTGAGTCTGGCTTTATTGAGATATAGTTTATGTATCATAAAATCCCCCCTCTTTAAGTATACAGTTCAGCGACTTTTAGCCACAGGTTTGTACCATTACCGGCATCCAATTTTAGAACAACGTCATCACCCCGAAAAGAGACCTGTCCCGCCGGCAGTCTTCCTTGACTATGTGCTCCTGGCAACCGTAATGTACTTTCTGTCTTCATGGATTTGCCTTTTTCATTTTGGCCATTATTAATAAAGCAGCTATACACATATACGTGAGAGTTTTGTATGGATATACTTGGTTCATTGACTTTTGCTGCTGTTAGAAGTTGTGTGTTGGGCAACTAGATGTGAGAGAGATTGGAACTTAAAGGCATTGTCAGTAAAACTGATAAAGAAATTGTGGGTGCTTTTTGAGGAGCATGTGTAGTGGATTTTTTTACATCATAAGAACTTGAAGGAAAAAACACCTCTTTTCATTGTTTTTGAAAAGAATTCTTCTACAGTTATGATTGTTCCATAGTATGGAATAAGTTTAGTACTGATCCGTATTAATGGAGTCGGATTATAATGTATACTTTTTGTAAGCCTTTTATTTCAGAAAAATAAAAGTGAAAACGTGCTGAATTGTTTAGGATAAAAACTACTTTTGAAAGCATTTGTAACTGCCCCCCCCTTTAATGTATGTAACTAGATAATGATAGCTTACATGAAGAAAATGGAACATTTGGTTTAAAAAGTCTAAATTAGGTACTCCTTGATATTTTAATCAGCTCACGTTATCTTGGTAAGCGGCCTTCTGCTGACACCTCAAAAGAAGATTGTGATTAGAGCTGTTCTGAGTTGGCAATAAGTTGGCTCCAGTGTCGTTCACAATTTGTTAATGGGATGACTAAGTAAACAAGTAATTACTTTTTAAAAATCTTACAAGTTTGGCATGGTGGCTCACACCTATAATCCCAGCAGTCTGGGAGGCCACGGTGGGATGACCGCTTGAGCCCGGGAGTTGGAAGCCAGCCTGGGCAACATAGACACCCCATCTCTACAAAAAATGAAAATTAGTCAGGCATAGTGGTATGCACCCTTAGTCCCTGCTACTCAGGAGACTGAGGTGGGAGGATGGCATGAGCCCAGGAAGTTGAGGCTGCACTGAGCTGTGATCACACCACCACACTTTAGCCTGAACAACAGAGCGAGACCTCATCTCTAAAAAAAATAAAAATAAGAACAATTTGTAGTACTTTTGTCTTTCTGTTCAGCAGTGAAAGTAATACATGTTCACTGTTGAAGGTTGGGAAAACACAGAGAGGTACAAAGAAGGCATCCACAGTCTCACCATATAAAAGAAACTGCCGTGTGGCTGCACATCCTTTCCTTATGGCATTGTATACATGCCACGCATACAATTAAAACTTTTTAGATGCTGTGTAAGTAGGCCTGCTACTTTTTGAGGCTCGTTTGAGTCAAGCTTAGTCTTACTGAATTTTTGTTTGTTTGTTTGGTTTTGGGTTTTGTTTTTTTTTTTTAACTCATTTGCCCAGGCTGGAGTACAGTGGTGTAATCTTGGCTCACTGCAACCTCTTCCTCCCAGATTCAAGCAATTCTTGTGCCTCAGCCTCCCAAGTAGCTGGGATTACAGATGCCTGCCACCACGCCCAGCTAATTTTTATATTTTTAGTAGAGATGGCGTTTCACCATGTGAGCCAGGCTGGTCTCAAACTCCTGACCTCATGTGATCTGCCTGCCTCGACCTCCCAAAGGTCTCACTGAATTTTTAAGCCAATAGCATTTGAATTTTTCTTAACACTCTGCATCAACTCTGTCTTCTCACTCTGTTCTTACAGGAGTTGGTGACTAAGTATTCTCAACAGATGGTGAAAGGAATGCTCCAGTTACTTTCAAATTGTCCAGCAGAGACTGCACACCTCAGAAAGGAGCTTCTGATTGCTGCCAAACACATCCTCACCACTGAGCTGAGAAACCGTACGTCCAGCCTGTCTTGTCTTGAATGCTGGTGCCAGTCCTGTGGCCATCTTTGCAGACTCAGCTGACATTCCATAGTTATGCTGCGAGGTTTCATGCTGTCTTGGGTTCATTCTTTTCCCTCTTTTCTCTGCCTCCCTGTATTAATCTGTTTTTACGCTTTTGATAAAGACATACCTGAGACTGGGCAATTTACCAAAAAAAAAAAAAGAGGTTTCATGAACTTACAGTTCCACTTGGCTAGGGAGGCCTCACCGTCCTAACAGAAGGCAAGGAGGAGCAAGTCACATACTATGTGGATGGTGGCAGGCAAACAGAGCTTCGTACCCCTCTGTGCCTCCTTCATTTTGGCCACTTCACTGCAGCCTTCATGGACTGTTGTGTCCTTGTCACCTCAGAAGGGCATGCTTTCCATTTGGCTGCTCCTCTGTGTGCTGCCTGGCTGTGGAGTTACCCAGGGATGTGCATCTTGCACATTTCAGTGTCTGCATTTCTTTTTTTTGTGTGTGACGGAGTCTCCCTCTGTTGCCCAGGCTGCAGTGCAATGGCACAATCTCAGCTTGGCTCACTGCAACCTTTGTCTGCTGGGGTCAAGCAATTCTCCTGCCTCAGCCTCCTGAGTACCTGGGACAATGGGCATGCACCACCATGCCTGGCTAATTTTTTGTATTTTTAGTAGAGACGGGGTTTCACCATGCTGGCCAGGCAGCTCTCAAACTCCTGACCTCGTGATCCGACTGCCTTGGCCTCCCAAAGTGCTGGGATTACAGTCATGAGCCACAGTGCCTGGCCATCTGCATTTCTTTTATGCCTTTGACCCTTAATAGCTATTAGCTATAAAATGTACTTTGTGTGACTTACTGTAGCTGGCTTTATGTCAAGCTTATTCCAGCACCTAAACATCCTTTGGGATGATCGTATTAATAGAGCTCCCTAGGGGAAGGGTGGATGTGCTGTCACTACCCCCATCTGCACATCCTCAGGGCCTGAATTGTCTCTGAGTGGCGACCAGCTGTTTCTGTAGAACCCTGGTTAGGTTCAGGCCTGCAAGGGCACACAGAGTAAGTTTAGGGGTGGTTCCACCTGCAGGAATAGAGCAAGGGAGGAACCCCGGGGGGATTCTGGTCAGCATTATCCAGGGAATTAGGAACCGTAACCTGGAACTCATGCCTATGAGAACATTGTAAAAATGCCTAGACTTTTGTAATTTATATAGCTAAACATCCTTAGGTCTTAACAATGCTTCAGGGTAGTAAAGGAACATTTAGGGCGTTTAGGAGATCCCCGTCCATTCTCCAGACTAGTTGGGAGGGTGGTGGCGGTATTTAAGAATGGTGGGATGTGCCCACAGTTAAGTATTAGAGGTGCGGTCCCTGCCAGGGGCACCAAGCTGATTTATTCTTAATCTGATCTCTGACCCTGAACGTGACCCTGACTGCATTTTGATAGCAGGTGGCTGGTGTGGTTCAGCAGAGCTGCTGTGTTATGCTGAAATAGCACTTGTGCCTTTCTGGTCTCCTCTCTGTCCCTTTTCAGACCTGGATTGCACATCAGACTGCGGGCTGGCTACTGTGAAAACATTGTAAAGTAATTTAATGTATAGTTGGTTTTGTTAGTGATCTGTGCAATGGGTATTTGTCTTCTAGAGTTCATTCCTTGCATGGACAAGCTGTTTGATGAATCCATACTAATTGGCTCAGGATATACTGCCCGGGAGACTCTAAGGTATGAGATTAAACCAATGATATCTGGTTGGTGAAATGCCAGGAACATCGGTTACTGGCACTTAATGTTACAAGGGTTTTCAGTGAATGCAGACTGTTAGGCCTTGGCACACCTGTTAGGTTTAGAATTGCAGGATGTTTTTTTTTGTGTGCGTGTGAGACAGAGTCTCACACTGTTGACCAGGCTGGAGTGCAGTGGTGCAATCTCTGCTCACTGCAACCTGTGCCTCCTGGGTTCATGCAGTTCTCCTTGCCTCAGCCTCCCAAAGCACTGAATGGGATTACAGGTGTAAGCCACTGTGCCTGGCCAAGCATTGCAGGATTTTTGGAAAGCTCTTAGATTACTTTTTGTGCTTTAGCTTAAAGGAAGAAATCAGAGGAATCATCTTGTTTTAAATTTTAGGTAAAGCTATCTGACTTTTTAGTGTTTTTTTGCTCTTTATATATAATACATCTTTTCTGTTAAAAAAAAAAGAATATTTGATAACCCACCAGGAAGAAAGAAGGAAAGAAAACCTTTTGGTTCTGCACAGAGAGATAAGTGTTGCTAATATCTTAATGTATGTCTGTATAATCTTTGTTTCTTATACTTAAAAAAAATGTAGTTGCGATAGTGGTTACTGTTTCTAAAGCAAAAAATAAACATTTAATCATCTTTACATTATAAAAATAAATCAATATTTGTCATATTTTGCTTCCAATAAGGAAGGTATCATGGATCTTTTGAAAAATGTTCAGGATCCTTTGAATATGATAGTTTTCTCACTTTTTTTAGACAATGTTGTTATAAAACATCAAGACATTTTTTGTAACTTGGGGTTGAACCTGGCTGGAATTGGGCGTTAGATTACGTTACTCCTGCTTGAAGCCCTCCGGTGGCTTTCTGTTGTGCTTAGAGGAAGCCCAAACTCATAATGGTAGCATTTGAGTCTCTGCCCACCTGTTCTGCATCTTGTGTTGGTCCTTCCTCCTTGAGTTGTTACAGCCACACCAGCCCCTGCAGCTGCCCTCCCCGACCTGCTACAGCCATGCCGGCCACTACGGCTGCCCTCCCTGACCTGCTGCAGCCGTGCCGGCCACTACATCTGCCCTTCCTGACCTGCTGCAGCCATGCTGGCCCCTACAGCTGCCTTCCCTGACATGCTGCAGCCACTCTGGCCCCCATACCTTCTTGGCTACTTCAGGCAGTTACTACCGCTGGGCCTTCATCTTTCCTGTTTCTTCCATCTGGAAATTGCTGTGGATTTTTGCTTTATGGTGCTTTTCTGTCTTTAAGATCTCAGCTTCAGTGCCACCTCAGAGGAACCTTCCCTGGGACCCTGTTTAAGAATAGCTCCCCCACTCATCTTTCTCATGTACCCTTTTCACATCTCCCCTAGCGCTTACTAACTCATGTAGTTTCTTTCTTTGTGTGTTCCTCTGCTGTAAGTAAGCTTCCTCAGGGCAGTAGCTCTGCATGGGTTGCTGAGGTGTCCCATGGCTAGTGTTCATGTGTTTAGTTTGGGAAAGAACTTGTAGCCTGAAAATTCTCAATGTATCTCTGTAAAGCGGTCATCCATATATAAAGATTGATTGACCTGTCCTATTTATTTTTGAGCGACAAATCCCATTCAGTGCATGATCGAGCTGGCAGTATTTCTTCTTGGGTTAGCTGTATGTGCCAGCATCTGTTAGCAACTTTATGACATACACAAAGTTAACCTTTTAGCTTAGAAGGTAAAGATGGAGACATCAAGACAAAACTTAGCTCGAGCTCCCTTCCATCATGTATCTGGGAGAGAGTAGTGTGGGGGAAATGGGCCATGTAACAGTAGTCGTGTTCCTGGGGCAGAGGGTGATGTCACTGATGGCCTGCTGCAGCAGGCAGAAGCACTAGAATGAGCACTAGTGGAGGTCTCTGCCTGCAGGCCCCTCGCCTACAGCACACTGGCCGACCTCGTGCACCACGTCCGCCAGCACCTGCCCCTCAGCGACCTTTCCCTCGCCGTCCAGCTCTTTGCCAAGAACATCGATGATGAGTCCCTTCCCAGCAGCATCCAGACCATGTCCTGTAAGCTCCTGCTGAACCTGGTGGACTGCATCCGCTCCAAGAGCGAGCAGGAGAGCGGCAACGGGAGAGACGTCCTGATGCGGATGCTGGAGGTACCAGCTTTTCCAAGAGCTTCATCCATCCTGCACTCTATCCTCTTTGTAGCTAAACTTTTTTTTTTTTTTTTTTTTTTTTTTGAGACAGAGCCTTGCTCTGTTGCCTAGGCTGGAGTGCAGTGGCACGATCTCAGCTCACTGCAACCTCTTCCTCCTGGGTTCAAGAGATTTTCATGCCTCAGCCTCCCAAGCAGCTGGGATTAAGGCATGCACTGTCAGGCCCAGCTAACCTTTTGTATTGTAGTAGAGATAGGGTTTTACCATGTTGGCCAGGCTGGTTGTGAACTCTTGGCCTCAAGTGGTCCTCCCACCTCAGCCTCCCGAAGTGCTGGGATTACAGGCAGGAGCCACTGTGCCTGGCTTGTGGCTAAACTTAAGCCAGTGCTGCAGGGGTGGCTCGATCGCCAGGCTCGATCCCAGGAGTTAAACCACCTAGGTTCAGACTCAGGCTTCCCACATGCTTCACTTCTTTGGACCAGTTTTTTCATCTTTTCACCTGGGGTGATGATATCTGCCTCCTAGATCACTGAGAGTTAAGTCAGGCGGCGCTTGAAAGCTCTTAGCACACTTCCTGGCAAGTAACTCGCAGAGTTATTTTCTGGGGGCATAGTAGCCAGGTGTTAGACTGGCCAAGGACATCTCTGGGGAGACACCCAGAGTGTGAGGGATATGATTTCTGAGCCCTGGGGGTGCTGGCGGGGTCCCGGGGGGATGAGGTCTGCAGTCCTGGGTGAAATCCAAGCCCTGCCTGTCAGGCCAGTCACGCAGCCTTCCTGAGCCAGACTCTGCACATGCAAAACGGTGGTGGTGTTGGGAGTAACCAGCACTTTTCTTTTTCTTTACATCTGGCACAAAGGAAGTGCCCACATATTACCAGCCTTCCACCAGTTTTGCTGGGTTGGTGCAAAAGTAATTGCAGTTTTATTAAAAGTAATGGCAAAAGCCACAATTCCTTTGACACCAACCTCATAAAACAAGCAACATGAGTTTGGCAGCTGGTGTCAGTCCCATCTTACTTTACTGTGATCTGAGCAGTATTTGTTTGGCCTATCGAAGAGGAATAATTCTGTCTTCCCCCTCGAATTTCTTTTCCTGTTAGGTTTTTGTTCTCAAATTCCACACCATTGCTCGGTACCAGCTCTCTGCCATTTTTAAGAAGTGCAAGCCTCAGTCAGAACTTGGAGCCGTGGAAGCAACTCTGCCCGGGGTGCCCACTGCCCCTGCAGCTCCAGGCCCTGCCCCTTCCCCAGCCCCCGTCCCTGCCCCAGCTCCACCCCCACCGCCACCACCACCTGCGACCCCCGTGACCCCGGCCCCTGTGCCTCCCTTTGAGAAGCAAGGAGAAAAGGACAAGGAAGACAAGCAGACATTCCAAGTCACAGACTGTCGAAGTTTGGTCAAAACCTTGGTGTGTGGTGTCAAGACAATCACCTGGGGCATAACATCATGCAAAGCACCTGGTGGTAATTCTGCTCTTCAGTTATGTAGACAAACAATACTTTTCACAAAGGGAGTTTTATTCAAGTTAACTTAACATGCTCTTTCTTTTCCAGAAGCTCAGTTCATTCCCAACAAGCAATTACAACCCAAAGAGACACAAATATACATCAAACTTGTTAAGTACGCAATGCAAGCTTTAGATATTTATCAGGTAAGGAAGTGCCCTCCAGCCAGGCTTTCCCATGTGGAAAGTACCTCTTACTACTAGAGGTGCTAGTGATGGGGTGGCAGTGAGAGCTGTTAGTATTTGGATGGTCCACAGTGTTCATATACTCAGATGTGCTTTGTTCTACAACATAGCACTGCGTTTATATAAGAATTCTTATTTATAAGAGACCAAATGTGTGCATTTTGTGGGGCACATGGTGTAAACAGAATGCAATAGAAATATAAGACTTGAGTTTACGAATATTTTTCATGGTCTGGACTCCTACAGGTTTTTTTTTTTTTTAATTACAAAATAAAGGGGAGAAAGAATTTAAAAGATTTTGGAAGGGGTCATTTATTATCTAATTTAAGTGCTCTATTTTAAGTATGTAACTGATCTGGTTATATAATGAAATATATTCAGAGAGGCTCGGTTTTAATGCCCAGGGGCGGCTTTTCTTCCCCGTATTAGGTCCAGATAGCAGGAAATGGACAAACGTATATTCGAGTGGCCAACTGCCAGACTGTGAGAATGAAAGAAGAGAAGGAGGTATTGGAGCACTTCGCTGGCGTGTTCACAATGATGAACCCCTTAACGTTCAAAGAAATCTTCCAAACTACGGTCCCTTATATGGTGGAGAGAATCTCAAAAAATTATGCTCTTCAGGTATGAAACTCCTTTTTAAGTATTGTTTGAACATTAAGTTTACAATTATTTATGTCTTAAATACTTTTTCATTTATTTTGAGCATTTTAAAAACAATGTAGCCAAGGATGTGCTTAATAGAGAAAAATTTAAAGAAATATTAGGCCATAATAGCTTGAAACAGTTTTTTTCTTTCTTTTTGAAATGGAGTTTTGCTCTTGTTGCCCAGGCTGGAATGCAATGGCTCAATCTCAGGTCACTGCAACCTCCCAGTAGCTGGGATTACAGGCATGCACCACCATGCCCAGCTAATTTTGTATTTCTAGTAGAGACAGGATTTCTTCATGTTGGTCAAACTAGTCTTGAACTCCGGACCTCAGGTGATCTGCCTGCCTCAGCTTCCTAAAATTCTGGGATTACAGGCATGAGCCACCACACCGAGCCTTGAAACAATTTTTAAAAGATTCAAATGCTTTGGGTCAGTTCCTTTCATTAGCAGAAATAAATATGTGGGCCAGGTGTGATAGCTCATGCCTGTTACCCAGCACTTTAGGAGGCCAAGGATTGCTTAAGCCTAGGAGTTCAAGATCAGCCTGGGCAACAATGGTAAAACCCCGTCTCTAGAAAAAAATACAAAAATTAGCCGGGTGTGGCGGCAGACACCTTAGTCCAAGTTACTCAGTAAGTTGAGGCTGCAGTGAGCTAGATCAAATCACTGCACTCCAGCCTGGGTGACAGAGCAAGACCATCTCAAAGTGTCAAAAAAAAATTATGTTAAATGTAGTCTTTGGTATTTTTTGATGAGAATGAAATAACAGATTACATCATTGAAGTGAACTGCCCTGCTCAATGCTCAGTACACCCATTCCATTTTTTCCTTTGGTGGATAATTAAATTTCTGGGAGTGTGCGATACAGTTCCGGTTTTATGTTTTTGGAAAACTTACCACTTTGTCTTAAAGCTGCTTTAGGGAAGGGATTAATTTTGTCACATGCGTTTCTTATTTTGACAGATTGTTGCCAATTCCTTCTTGGCAAATCCTACTACCTCTGCTTTGTTTGCTACGATTCTGGTGGAGTATCTCCTTGATCGCCTGCCAGAAATGGGCTCCAATGTGGAGCTCTCCAACCTGTACCTCAAGCTGTTTAAGCTGGTCTTTGGCTCTGTTTCCCTCTTCGCAGCTGAAAATGAACAAATGCTGAAGGTGAAGTCCATGTAATCTAAGTAGTGCTTCTGTTCAGGGTTTTGCTGTTGTTGTTGGAGATGGCCTCACTGTGTTGTCCAGTCTGGTCAGCCTTCTGGACTCAAGCAGTCCTCCTGCATTAGCCTCCCCAGTTGCTGGGACTACAGGCACTCGCCACTGTGTCTGGCTTGGTTTTTTTTTTTTTTTTTTTTTTTTTAATTATTTTCACTTTTAAACAGAAACTGTAGCGACTCCTTATAAAGTGCTCTTTGAAATAGTAAATATTTGCCAACTGTGAAAGGGCCAAGTGTGAAAAACATTCCATGTATTTCTAAGTCGTACCTACTTTATCTGTCTCATAACTTAAAATGAAAAACCCAGAACTCTGTGGCCAGGAAGTGTAGTGTTATTAGAAAAATCCAGAACTCTGTGGCCAGCAAGTGTAGTGTTATTAGTGTGGACACCACTGATTTTCTTTTTTAAACCTAATTTTTTTTGGATTACACAAATAAAATAGGAGCAGATTATTCTTATTTTTTAAAAATTCAGTGATGCAGATGAACTAACTACAAGGAAAAAATGTCTTCACATACTTCTCAAATACGGTGACAGTTCTGATTATGTTTCTAAGCAATGGTCTCACTTCCAGATGCATATTGAAGCCAATACCATGGTACCAGCTTTTCAGGAAAAAAACATCTTTATTGCAAGGTCGGTTGACAAGGACACAGGAGACCACATTCAAATCTGTCTCCCAGAACTGTGGTCTCAGGGCGGGTTTAATAGGACGAGTAACTGTGAGGGAGATGGAAAAATGATTGAGCTCTGTAGAGAGGCAGTCCTGAGTCTTAAGTTCCTGTTGCAACAAAATGGGGCCCTCCTTGTTTCTTCATTTCGTCCAGGTACTTGGGTCCCATCTGGGTTGACTTTTCCTTCCAGCCAGCCCCAGGATCACTACACTAGTGCCTGGTTCACCTGCATATGCTTGCCACTTGCAGCCTTGGAGTCTGTTAGAACTGAAATCAACTCAGATGAAGCTGAACCAGTTTGAGCTGGTTCTGCGGTTACAGTTACATTGACAGTTGTCCATCAGGTTTTGTTTTTGGTTTTTTGGGTTTTTTTTTTTTTGAGTCTGTCACCCAGGCTGGAGTGCATTGGTGCTATCTTGGCTCACTGCAACCTCCGCCTCCCGGGTTCAAGCAATCTCTTGCCTCAGCTTCCTGAGTAGCTGGGGTTATAGGTGCATGCCACCACACTTGGCTAATTTTTGTATTTTATAGAGATGGGTCTTCACCATGTTAGCCAGGCTGGTCTCAAACTCCTGACCTTGTGATCCGCCTGCCTTGGCTTCCCAAAGTGCTAAGATTACAGGTGTAAGCCACCTCACCCAGCCTTCACTCATGTTTTGTGTCTTCTCTGTGTTCACAGTCTTGGTAATATGAAAGCAACACATTTCAGGACTGTTTGTTTCTTTTTCCCCTTTAAATTAAGAATTCTGAGCAGTCTGTGCTTCTTTATGAACAACATTTTACAGAAGGTGTCTCGTCCATTTTTATAGATAACTAATCCTGTATAATAGTATCTTATCTGTTATTTGAGTCTAGCAAATGGGTAAAACCTATCCCTGGTTACCTCACGCACTAAAAGCAGCAGGTGGTAGAATAAAAACCTTATAAAAATACACTCCCTCTTGTAGCAAAACATCTTAATTTCTATGAAAATTGAATGTGTCAAAAGATATGTTTTCTCACAGGGGAAAATATGAAGTTGTAAACAAGATCTGTTCATTAGGAGTAATTGCACAGATGGTGAGACAGCTACAGTAACCTGTGCTTTCATATGGTGCTTTCCTTGTTTTCTTTTTGCAGTTCTGTAGTAATCACTTGTCAATGGTCTTAACTTTTGTGTTAATAGGAGAATATTGCCCAAGCCTTGGTAGCTCTGGTAGCTCATGCCTGTAATCTTATAATCCTAGCACTTTGGGAGGCTGAGGCAGGAGGATTGCTTGAGCCCAAGAGTTCAAGACCAGTCTGGGCAGCATAGTGAGATTCTTTCTCTACAAAATTAATTTTAAATAAAATCAGCTGGATGTAGTTTTTTGCACCTGTAGTCCCAGCTACTCAGGAGGCTGAAGGAGGATTGTTTGAATGAGCTCAGGAGGTCGAGGCTGCAGTGTACTTCAGCCTGGGTGATAGAGGGAGATCCTGTCTCCAAAAAAAGGGAAAATACTAATTTTTAAATTTAAAGATATAAAGTATTTAATTATAACCTATGTCCACATAATTCATTATCCTCAAATAATTCATTTTTTTGCCAGCATTAGATATGACCGTGCAAAACAACAACAAAAAGCCCGGGTTAAAACCTATCGGGACAAACCTAATGTTAGAATGTTGGAATGTGGCCGTGTGGTAGCTCACCCCTGTAATCCCAGCACTTTAGGAGGCCAAGGTGGGCGGATCACCTCAGGTCAGGAGTTCGAGACCAGCCTGGCCAATGGTGAGACTCCATTTCTACTAAAAATAGAAAAAAAATAGCTGGGTAAGGGGGCACATGCCTGTAATTCCAGCTACTGAGGAGGCTGAGAGAAGAAAATTGCTTGAACCTGGGAGGCGGAGGTTGCAGTGAGCTGAGATTATGCCACTGTCCTCCATCCTGGGAGACAAAGTGAGACTCTATCTCAAAAAAAAAAAAAAAAAAGAATTTGGAATGTTGTTCAAAAAAAATTTAGGGAACAATTTTCACATAACTTTTTGTCCAGAATAATACATGTAGTTTTATAAAATAAATATATCATGCCATGTACCATAATAAATTTGGAATTGTATCAGTGACTATACCAACTGTGTATAGTTACTTAAATATATATGCAAAAAAATTTCATGTGAAACTTAGCCTGTGACATGTCAAAACCAGGATTTGAGTATAAAATAAAAAGTTAATATGGTTTAAAATGTTGATTAAAGCTCCTGTGATCTAGTAGAGTGTTTTTTTGTTTGTTTGTTTTTTGTTTTTTTGAGACGGAGTTTCGCTCTTGTTACCCAGGCTGGAGTGCAATGGCGTGATCTCGGCTCACCGCAACCTCCACCTCCTGGGTTCAGGCAATTCTCCTGCCTCAGCCTCCTGAGTAGCTGAAATTACAGGCATGCGCCACCATGCCCAGCTATGGTGGGCATTTTGTATTTTTAGTAGAGGTGGGGTTTCACCATGTTGACCAGGATGGTCTTGATCTCTTGACCTCGTGATCCACCCGCCTTGGCCTCCCAAAGTGCTGGGATTTCAGGCTTGAGCCACCGCACCCGGCCTAGTAGAGTGGTTTTTTTAAAAGAAAGATTTATATAAAAATATTTTTCAGTTAAGTCTTCCAAAACCCTGTAATCTTTTGAGATGTTTTTTACACTTTGCATACATCTTATTTGATTGGTAGTCCCGTTTCAGTTCCTGTAGGTTACTTTTTTTTTTTTAAGGCAGAATTTCACTCTTGTCAGCCAAGCTGGAATGCAGTGGCATGATTGATCTTGGCTCACTGCAGTCTCCGCCTCCTGGGCTCCAGTGATACTCCTGCCTCAGCCTCCTGAGTAGCTGGGATTACAGGTGTGCACCACCATGCCCTGCTAATTTTGTATTTTTAGTATAGATGTGGTTTCACTGTCTTGGCCAAACTGGTCTCAAACTCCTGATCTCAGGTGATCCCACCCTCCTTGGCCTCCCCAAAGTGCTGGTATTGCAGGAAGGAACCACCGCACCCAGCCCCTGTAGGTTACTTTGTGCATTTCATTTGTTGTGGATACCAAAAAGATTAGAATGTGCTTGTTTGGTTTTTCGCTTTGGAGTAAACATATCACAATTGCCTTGCATTGCTGTCGGTGACACTTGAGAGTCTGGAGGGTATGGACTCATCTGTCTTCTCCACCTGCAGCCTCACTTGCACAAGATTGTGAACAGCTCCATGGAGCTCGCACAGACCGCCAAGGAACCCTACAACTACTTCTTGCTGCTCCGGGCGCTGTTTCGCTCTATTGGTGGAGGTAGCCACGATCTCTTGTATCAGGAGTTCTTGCCTCTCCTTCCAAACCTCCTGCAAGGTCAGAGCACTGACTTTGGTTGCCTTTTAGTCTTGTGTGCCATTTAGTCATGTGTCTAGCCACCCTCATTGCTGGGCTTTATCCTCTGTAACTGGTGAGGGTCCTGGTTGCTGGGATGGTATGTGGCACATTGCCCCCCCCCCCTTCCCCCACTGCCCTGATACCCCACTGGGACTTTGAAGGGTGTTCTCTTCAGGGATGGGCTCTTCCCCTCCCTCCTCAGCATCGAATGGGATTTAGGTTTTAGTTGTCCTGGTTAGGGTTTGGTTGCATTTTTATAGTGTTTGGTAAGCAAGTCTAGAAAGTGGTTTCTAGTGGTTTAGGAAGATCGAGGATCTCTAGATTAATAGGGAATCAGAACAAAAAAAGAAAAAGCACGTGGCAAAGTTGACTTACAGTTAGTTTATATTTTCATTTAGCTTCTGATTTGCATAGCCAGAATCCTGTAATTCCTGTATAATTAGGAATGCCTCAAGGTACGTAGTTGACGGGGATCTGGGTTCGTTGAATGCTTATGGGGTGTGAGCTGATTGGAAACGCTGTCCCAGGAATTCATTACACTTCGTGGCAAGGTGAGCTCTTAACAAGGGATTGACTCTTCCATGTATTTCCTTAACTTCCTTAGAGAAGTGACATAGGATACCCAGGAGGCAGCTGGGACAAACGGCAATTAATCCGCCATGGGGAAGGGCCCATAAGCTGGCTTTGTGTTCACATTTAACCCTGTCTCTGGTCATTCCTGACCCGAGCTCCTGTTCTGTGTAGTCTGATTTCCTCCTGTGCTCTCAGCTGCCCCCAGGTGTGTTCCTCCCTCCCGGTCTCATTCAAGCTGATCCTGTGCTGGGAACTCAGCCCCTTGCCCTCTTCCATCCTCCTTATCCTTTGGATTTGGGACCTGGTTTTGGTGTCCCAAGAAGTCATCCCTGACAACTTCTCTTCTCCCTGAATTCTCGTCCTTCATCCTGCCTGCCCATGCCGCGCAGGACATGCCTTGCCTCGGGTCCACTGCCATATGACTATCTCTTTCTAGCTAGTCTTGTCTCAGTTAGGAACGGACTCAGTGAATCCTTGACTGTCCTCATGAGTGGTGAGGAGGGTGGACTTTATCAAAAGGAGGCTCCTCTCCATTTATAATATGCGAAAAAGTAGTTTTGAAAACTTCAGAGAATAGACCTCAGCTGTGGTTTAGTGGAAGCCTGATAGTACAACGTAAAAATAACTTAGAATATTAAAAGGATATAATACTATGATTGTAATTTATAACAGTTACATTCGGCCTGTTGTTGCCACTCAGAAGGGGTCATGGATGCAGTTATGGGACAGATGTTACAGGGTGCAGTCTGGGGGCACAGAGGTCTCCCCGCAGTCGTGCTGGCATGCATGAGAGAAGGAGGGGCAGTTCTTTTGTGCGTTTAACCTGGTCCCGAGTCCGGGGAGCGCCTTCCCTCTCTGACGGCTGTACCCCCTTCCCTAGGGCTGAACATGCTGCAGAGTGGCCTGCACAAGCAGCACATGAAGGACCTCTTTGTGGAGCTGTGTCTCACCGTCCCTGTGCGTCTGAGCTCGCTCCTGCCGTACCTACCCATGCTCATGGATCCCTTGGTGTCTGCGCTCAACGGATCTCAGACATTGGTCAGCCAAGGCCTCAGGACACTGGAGCTGTGTGTGGACAACCTGCAGCCCGACTTCCTCTACGACCACATCCAGCCAGTGCGTGCAGAGCTCATGCAGGTAAGACTTTAGTGAGGGTGTTAGCTGGGCTGCTTCCCCGGAAGCAGTAGGCCGGTATTGGGCTCTTTGTACTCAAGGGTAGGCTCTCTGCAAGATGGACTGATGCAACTCTCTGCTTACTTCGTCTGCGCGAGTCTTTTGATGGATAGAACTATGTAAAGAAGGCTGGTGTTTTATGACTGTAATCTCTGTCCTTTGGGAGGCTGAGGAAGGCAGATCGCTTGAGCCCAGGACTTGGAGACCAGCCTGGGCAACATGGTAAAAACCCATCTCTACAAAAAATACAAAAATTAGCCAAGCATGGTAAGCCCCACCTATAATCCCAGCTACTCGGGGCTCAGGCAGGAGGATCACCTGAGCCCAGGGAGGACAAGGCTGCGGAGGGCTATGATTGCACCACTGCACTTCAGTCTCGGTGACAAAGTCAGACCCTGTCTTAAAAGAAAAAGAAAATGTGTAAAGAAATGTTGGTATTGAATGGACATTGTTTTGCAGCATTGCCTGTTTTTCAGAGAGCTTTCACGAGGGTTATATTCCTAATAAGTTGATGACTGATGCAGCTGTTAGGGTTACTATATGGCCGTTATTGTTTCCAGCAAGAACCTCTCTATCCAGGAAAAATCTTCAGTTGAATAGTAAAGGGATATTGACTCTAAAGGGAAGGTACAGGCATCTGCTCTACCCTATCTGAAGGGAAAAAGAGCAGCTAATAAAGGAAGTTGTTTTGAAGACATTTGTATTTTTGTTTATTAAAGTTCATATGTTGGTTGGGCGTGGTGGTTCATGCCTGTAATCCCAGCACTTTGGGAGGCTGAGGCAGGTAGATCACTTGAGTCCTGAAGTTCAAGACCAGCCTGGCCAACATGGTGAAATCCTGTCTCTACTAAAAATACAAAAATTAGCCAGGCATGGTGGCAGGTGCCTGTAATTCTAGCTACTCAGGAGGCTGAGCAGGAGAATTGCTGGAACCTGGGAGGTGGAGGTTGCAGTGAGCACAGATTGTGCCAATGCACTCCAGTCTGGGTGACAGAGTGACACTCTGTCCCCCCCCCCAAAAAATTCATATGTTAAAGTTAGGTTTTTCCTTCATATTTTGCTGTTACTGATTTATGATCTGATTGGTTATCTTTAGAGGATTAGGCTGTCTGTTTCAAAGCATCTGCCCCTTTAGTAGCAGGTATTTGGCCCCAGATAGGAATAAGAATGCCCGCTTTAGATGATGGAGGCTCAGTTACTCCTAGGAGTCTCTCAACAAATTAGAGACTGCAGGTAGGACTTGAGTTTGAGGTTGGGAGATTTCCCTCCCTTCCTGAGAGTTGGGTCTTGGGCTTTATCTAGGCTGTAAGAAGATGGCATAGGGGCCAGGCGCAGTGGCTCGCACCTATAATCCCAGCACTTTGGGAGGCTGAAGCAGGAACATTGTTTGAGCCCAGGAGTTCCAGATCAGCCTGGGCAACATGGTGAAATCCCATCTCTATTAAAAATACAAAAAAATCAGCTGGGTTTGGTGGTGCACGCCTGTAGTCCCAGCTACTCAGGAGGTTGCGGTGGAAGAATCAGTTGAACTCAGGAGGTTAGACTACAGTGAGCCATGATTGAACCACTGCACTACAACCTGAGTGACAGAACAACACCCTGTTTCAAAAAAACAAACGATAAAGATGGCATGGGGTGGTTCAGAGTCCCTGCTGGTTACCTGGAGGATTGACGAGAGCCTGCCTTTAGAACAGTAGTGTTGGTTCTAGAAGGCAGACTCTATGCCTGACCTAGGGTGCATGAGCAGCATGTGGGAGAGGAGGAGGAGGTGGTTCTTAGGGCTTCTCACCATCCATGAGAAGGCATTCAGCCCAAGAGAGACACACAAAGCCACAGGAACCACCACAGGCCTCCAGGTGAAAAGCACAAGACCTGCCTCTCCCAGTCGCATCAGTCAGCTGAGGCCATTTAAGCACATGGGGAGGGCATGCTTGTTTCCAGGGTTGCCTCCTCCTAGGGACACCCAAGGGTTGGGTGGGCCAGGTGGAGAGTGGATGCGGCAAGGGGTCTTAGGCCACCTTTCTGACAGTTATTAAAGAGAAGCATGTTTGAATCTACAGGAACGTAAGAGAAATTGGAATTTTGCTTGGTCTAGAGAAAGGTACCAAGATTTTATGTTAAGGAATATTGCTAGACATGAATATTTGGCATTGTTATGGAAGGTGATTTAAGAAAATAGATTAGGCCAGGCACGGTGGCTCAAGCCTGTAATCCCAGCACTTTGGGAGGCTGAGGTAGGTGGATCATGAGGTCAAGAGATGAGACCATCCTGGTCAACATGGTGAAACCCCGTCTCTACTAAAAATACAAAAAATTAGCTGGGCGTGGTGGCGCGTGCCTGTAATCCCAGCTACTCGGGAAGCTGAGGCAGGAGAATTGCCTGAACCCAGGTGGCAGGGTTGCGGTGAGCCGAGATCGAGCCATTGCACTCCGGCCTGGGTAACAAGAGTGAAACTTCGTCTCAAAAAAAAGAAAACAGTTTTACGGCCAGGCGTGGTGGCTCACGCCTGTAATCCCAGCACTTTGGGAGGCTGAGGCAGGCGGATCAGTTGAGGTTGGGAGTTCAAGACCAGTCTGGCCAACATAATGAAACCCCCTCTGCACTAAAAAGAAATAACAAAAAAATTAGCCAGGGATATGGTGGTGCACCATATCCTACTCAGGAGGCTGAGGTGGGAGGATGCTTGCTTGGACCTGGGAGGCGGAGGTTGCAGTAAACCAAGATTGTGCCGCTGCACTCCAGCCTGGTTGACAGAGCGAGACTTCATCTCAAAAAAAAAAAAGGAAGAAAATAGACTTACATAGTGAACTGTAGTAATTTTAAGGACCTCTGATAATTAGATGAAAAAATGTGGAGAAATTTAGAGGGTTTTTTTTGAGTGTGCATGTTTCTTTATTTTTTGAGATGGAGTCTCGCTCTGTCACCCAGGTTCGAATGCAGTGGTACAATCTTGACTCACTGCAGCCTCTGCCTCCCAGGTTCAAGTGATTCTCCTGCCTCAGCCTCCCGAGTAGCTGGGACTGCAGGTGCCTGCTGCCACGGCTGGCTAATTTTAACATTTTTAGTAGAGATGAGGTTTCACCATATTGGCAGGGCTAGTCTCCAGCTTCCTGACCTTGTGATTGGCTCACCTTGGCGTCCCAAAGTGCTGGGATTAGAGGCATGAGCCGTCACGCCCGGCCGAGTGTGCGTGTTTCTTAAATGCAGGGTCCATATTAACTTCATCCCAGTAGTCCTGTAATGCAGATGCCTTTGTGATCATGTTTTTCCTTTAGCACCCTTTCTGTTGTAAGATTCGAAGTGTACAAGACAATCGATACTATGTTTGTAAGTTATAAAGCTTAATAAATAGACTTAACATGAGAAGTTGCCGTCCCACCCAGGACTGGAATTTCACCACTAAGTCGCATCCACCCGCATGCTCCTCCCCACCCACTTTTATACAGCATGTGCCGAAACAAGATACTGCTTAGTTTTCTTGCTTGGGAGCTCTGCGGCACTTATAACATGCTACTGTTTATGTTCCAGGAGCCTGGGTGAACATTTATATTTACACATTTATTTATGAGGACGTCAAATTTCCTTGGAAGAATATGCAAATTAATAACGTTGGTTTCCCTAAAGAAGGAAGAACCTTGTGTTTGGGGGAACAGAGGTGGGAGGAAGGATTGTTGCCAAGCAGTGTTTTATCACTTTGAGTTTTTTTTCGACACAGAGTCTTGCTGTGTTGCCCAGGCTGGAGTGCAGTAGCTCAGTCTCAGCTCACTGAAACCTCCTGGGTTCAAGCGATTCTCCTGCCTCAGCCTCCCAAGTAGCTGGGATTACAGGTGCCTGCCACTGTGCCCGGCAAATTTTTTTATATTTAGTAGAAACGGGATTTTTGCCCTCTGGGCCAGGCTGGTTTCAAACTCCTGACCTCAGGTGATCCACCTGCCTTGGCCTCCCAAAGTGCTGGAATTGCAGGTGTAAGCCACTATACCTCCCTTTGAGTTTTCATCCGAACCTTGTGAAGGCGTTACCTTAAGAGGACCTTAATGAAAGCACGCTGATTTTCAGGCTCTGTGGCGCACCTTACGCAACCCTGCTGACAGCATCTCCCACGTGGCCTACCGTGTCCTTGGTAAGTTTGGCGGCAGTAACAGGAAGATGCTGAAGGAGTCGCAGAAGCTGCACTATGTTGTGACTGAAGTTCAGGGCCCCAGCATCACTGTGGAGTTTGCTGACTGTAAAGCCTCTCTCCAGCTCCCCATGGAGAAGGTAAGCTTGGAGCCTTGTGACAGTGTCCTTTCATTTTAAGCCTTGTGAAGATACTATGTTTCAGTCTCTGTGAAAACGTTAATTAGGCCTGTGTGTTTTGGGAAGGCAATTTCTGAATAGAACCAGATGTATCAGATGATCAGCCTGGTTGGCACGGAACTTTTCCTAACACCAGGAGGCCAGTGGAGGGGTATCACCTGGGAACTTGGGACTCTGGAGCAGCTCCCTCTCCTGGTGACCAGGAGGAGACGTCAGCACATCCCGCCATTGACTGCATCCATTCTGATGCCCTGCAGGCTTACTGAGAACCTGAGTAGTGTCCATGCCTGCCTCTCTTTGCAACCACATGCAGTGCCTCACTTTCACCGAGTCTTGATCCAGATGCAGCTCACGCTGTCTCATTCCTAGCACTCGTCCTACTGCTGACAGTTCCTGGCCCGTTGGGGACCCTCATTTTATTGTGTGAAAAGCAGACAGTGCCCCCGCACGCTGGAGTGTCCGGCCGGCTGCCATGTCCTAGTCTTGTGTCAGCATCATCTCGTCGTCACGTGGGCTTTTTCCCAACTCTATCACCAGCCCTTCCCCACATGGTGTCAGCACTTGTTTCCATGTCTTTGCAGGACATCATCTAGCAGTTGTGTATTGGGTATTTTTTTTTTTTTAAGGATATCATGGTAGTCTTTTGAGCGGATCTGCGTGAGTTGGGTGTTTCAGTAAGCTGACTGCCTGCTGGGGTCCTGAGCCTCTCACAGATCTGGTCTTCAGCCAGCATTGGGTGGCCTTCCTCCCTTTGCTCTGGCTAACTCTGCCTTGCCCTGTTGCATCATGGTGTAGCACTGGGCCTGTTTACCTCTGTAGAAGATGTGTGCCTACGTAGTGGCTTCTGTGTTCATAACTAAACATTGGGGAGGGAGATGCCAGTACAGATCAGCATCACTCTGGACTTGTTTTAGGTCATCATCTCTCGACCAACTTCCTCAAGCCTACGCCTTTTCCCCAGCCCTCCCCAACTCCCACCTGATGAAGCACTGTTCCCTCTGCAGCCTCAGGGTGGGTGCAGTCTCAGCCTCTAACTCAAACCTTTATCCACGTACTTTGCAAATGAATGCAGCTTTCCTCCTAAGAGAATCACATGGCTCAAATTCTGTCTTTTTTGAAATTAGTAACATCCTTGTTCCCGCAGTAGTTTCCCACATCTTAGGTAATTTCCTTGAGATAAAATTGTGCTTGCTTAGCTGCGTCCGTGATAAGGTCAGTATTATTAGTGCAAACTAAAGTGTCTTTTATTTGACTCTATAGACTAAGAGCTCCCCCTCCCCCACCAAAAATCCCTTTAGAAGTAGTTTTGCCCCAAAGCAGCTGAAGTCTGGAAGAAATCAGGTTTTTGCAGAAAGGTATGAGATAGGACCTTAAGGGTCCAGGCTCCCTTACAGAGGCTCCCCATGGTTCCTGTCAAGGCCTTTTTTTCTGAGCAGGACATCCTGCTGGCCTGCAGGCGGGTGCTGGCTCCAGCACACCCTGCAGAGCTAAGGAAGCCCATGGGTAAAGGGAAAGATTAGCATGGCCAAGCCACACGCCAGTGAATTTCCATTAAACCATTCAGTGCTCTTGGAGCACTTGGCAGTCCTTGATTCTTTTTGGCAGGTAGTTGGCTCATAGGTTATATTGATTCTTAAAAATAAAATTTTAGAAAGTATCACCATTTATGACTGTTAACTGACCAGATCACAGACAATTCCACAGGACCCAGAAGAGCACAGACAAGCCAGAGTTTATCCGGGGAGGAGCTGTTGTCATGTTATGTGCACTGTGTGTCTCCGAGCCTGGCAGGGCTGAAGGGGAGGGCCTCTTTCCCTGTCATCGGCCTCTGCTGGTTCCTCACACAGGGTCTGGGTAAATTGTTAACAAAGATTTGTTATTTGATATATATGTATGTCATTATTGTTAAGGTGAACGTCTTGGCTGTTAAAGGCTTCAGATTACTTTGGTGTGTGATTGTGTCTTCGCCACTATCTCAGTCAACCCCATTGGAATGAATAGAATAAAAATGTGTGCATGTAGTTATGTAGGCTTTCTGAAAAAAAAAAAAAAATGACGTAAACCTTTTTCTTTCTAGTTTAGTAAAAGCTTAAGGAAGCTGTCTTTCAGTTTCTAACCTACACACAGCAAAGTCTGCTTTGCAGAAAGTTCATTAGTCTCATTATGACCTTGATGAGTGTGTGTGGGTGAGACAGAATCTGGTTTAACCCAGCAAATCTACCGCAGGAGGCTCTCCAAGTTCACTTAGTTTCTGTAATCTGCCATTGGCTATTTGAACATGAAATTGTTAAACTCCATCTTGCATTTTATTTTAAACTGTGCAGTTATTTATTTCATAATCCTTCTACTGCCTCTTTTGGAAGCTTCACCTACTGAATACCTGTTAGGCTGCATTGGCCCACTGTGTTCTCTTCAAAAGAAAATACGCTTGAAGCTGGTGCTGTGGCTTAGTTGGTTAAGGCACCTGTCTAGAAATATGCATTAAGAGTCTTCTGGGTGCTGCAGATACTTTCATTGAAAGCTTTTTACAATCATGTAATTTCAGCACAAACTGCAGTTTCTTTGTGTCTTGATCATAGGCCATTGAAACTGCTCTGGACTGCTTGAAAAGCGCCAACACTGAGCCCTACTACCGGAGGCAGGCGTGGGAAGTGATCAAGTGCTTCCTGGTGGCCATGATGAGCCTGGAGGACAACAAACACGCACTGTACCAGCTCCTGGCACACCCCAAGTATGTCGGCCATTTCCTTCCCTGTGATTGGGTGGATCCTGCTTTAGGAATTGGGACTGCAGAGGGGCTCCCAGGTTTTTGGTGCTAGGAGCAGGCTCCTTTAAGTCCAGCAGATGCCATATTATCTACCTACTTCTCCTTCATGGGGCCTTAGAGAAAATGGAAAAGAGAACTGGGTATTTGAGAATCAAAAGACATCGCAGTTGTCACCTGCCTTTATTTTGTCTTGTCACCTCCTCTATTAGTTTGTAAGTGTGAAGAAATCAAAGGTCATGTCCCTTCTCCCCCTGCTTTGTCTCAAAGGTCATGTCCCTTCTCCCCCTGCTTTGTCTCACATTCTGTCCACAGCAGCTGGCATCTGAAAGGCATCCAGTAGACCCTCTGCATTTTCAGTTTGCAGTGATCTTTCTCCAGATATTTCTTATGTCTATATCTTTATTTTACCTCTTGAGACTGTGCATGACCTTAATGTAATGATCTTTTGAGGGAACACATATATACCATCTTTCTGCGTTCTAAGTTTCAGGGGATGGATTTTTCTTGTCAATTTTCACATTCCTCACAGCATCAGAAGTGATGCTGAGTATATGGTAGGTGCTCAGTTGTCTAAAGGACATTGAAGAGAGAGGAGTCAAGGTAACCGAATGCACAAGGAAGTAAAGCAACATGAGTAAGAGCCAGCAGAACAAATGGAAGGCAGAAATCGCCGCACAGGCTTCAGGTGTTAGGATTATCAGAACTAGGTTGTAACTATGCTTAAAATGTTTCAATTAATGAAAGAGAAACTTGAAAATATCTCCAAGACATAGAAACCTATAAAAATTGCCCAAAAAATTTAAAGAACCTTCAAGAAGTTATCAAATACTTCTCTAGAATGCATGCAGAGAGAGAAAAAGATGGAAAATTCAATAAGGAGAGTAAGAGACATGAAGAGTAGAGGGAAGTAATATCATTTACTTGAAACCCTGAAAAAAGAGGAGAGAGACATAATGACTGAGAATTTTCCAGAACTGATGAAAAAGTGCACAGATTCAAGATGTTCAGTGAATCCAAAGCAGGATAAATAAAAAGTAATCCACATAGGCAAACTATAGTGAAACAGCTACAAATGAGAAACAAAGGGAAAATCTTAAAAGATGGCACAACAAAAAGATGACATTCAAACGAATGGTCACTTGGAAGCTGTGAAAGCCACTGAACCGTGGAATAAATCTTTAGTCTGAAAGAAAAGAATTGCCAACTTAGAATCATATATCTGGTGCAATATGACCCATGAATAAGGATGAAAGATGTTTTCACATAAAAACAGAAATCTGCCACCAGCACATCTTCAGTGAAGAGCATTCTAAAGGATGAACTTCATTCAGAGAGAAAGTTTCTCCATGGAAGATTAGAGATGGGAGAAGGAAAAAACCAAGAAAATGATAATTCGTGACCAAATATAAATGGGATGCAGCTAAAGTGATACTCAGAGGGAAACTTATAGCCTTGACAAATCATAAGAGACCGGGAACCAGCTGCATTTTTAAATCATAATAGACTGGGAACAAGCTGCATTTTTGTCATCTGTCAAATACACAGAATGTGGCAGATGGATACAACCCAGCTTTGAAAAGCAGGGAGCTACTGACACTTCAGCCAGCATGGGCGTGTCATCTCAAATGTCATGCCAAGAGAACGAAGCCAAACCCAAGATTGTTAAGTGACTTCGTTTATGTGAACGTCGTAGCAAAGACAAAACAGAGATTGCAGATCAGGGGTTTCCTGGGGAGTAGTAGGAGTGGGGACTGATGTTTTGGGGTGAAGTTTTAAAATTGCATTGTAGTGATGGTTTACACACTGTACACATTTACTGAAACCCACTGAACTGTATAATTAAAATGCATCAATTCCATGGCCCATGAATATACCTCCGGAAAGCTGTTAAAAATCAGCATAGAAAAGAACAAATGTTGAAACTTGAGTTTAAAAATCAGAAAAAGTAAACAAACACAAATGCAGTAGAATGGCTCAATAAAGCCAAAGTTGGTTCTCTGGGAAGATCATAAAATTGAAAAGCTTCGGTCGAGCACGGTGACTCATGCCTGTAATTTCAGTACTTTGGGAGGCTGAGGCGAGCAAATAACAAGGTCAGAAGATAAACACCATCCCTGGCCAACGTGGTGAAACCCCATTTCCACTAAAAATACAAAAATTAGCTGGACATGGTGGTGCATGCCTGTAATCCTAGCTACTTGGGAGACTGAGGCAGAAGACTCAGTTGAACCTGGGAGACGGAAGTATAGTGAGCTGAGATTGCGCCACTGCACTCCAGCCTGGAGACGGAGTGAGACTTTGTCTTAAAAAAAAAAAAAAAAATTGAAAAGCCTCTTGTGAGACTGACGTGGATTAAAAAAGAGAAGGTGTTGTTAACTGTATTAGAAATCAAGATCTGTGAGGGCCATGCCACAGTGGCTCACGCCTGTAATCCCAGCACTTCGGGAGGGCGAGTCAGGTAGATAGCTTGAGCCCAGGAGTTCCAGACCAGCCTTGGCAATACAGTGGCACTCTGTCTCTACCCAAAATACTAAATAACCCAGTCTCTAAATAAATAGATTTAGAAAAAGAAAAAAAGGTCGGATGCAGTGGCCTATGCCTGTAATCCCAGTACATTGGGAGGCTGAAGCAGGTAGATCACCTGAGATCAGGAATTTGAGACCATTGAGACCAGCCTAGCCAACATGGCAAAACCCCATCTCTACTAAAAATACAAGAAAAATTAGCTGAGTGTGGTGATGGGCACCTGTAATCCCAGCTACTTGGGAGGCTGGGGCAGGAGAATTGCTTGAACCTGGGAGGCAAAGGTTGCTGTGAGCCCAGGTCGTGCCACTGGGTAACAGAGTGAGACTCTCTCCAGGTGTTGCTGAAATTAAAGCAGAGAAATTACCTCACCCAGGCCTGTCTGAATAAGAGGGAAAAAGGCAGATTAAAAATTTAAAAAGAAGTCCTGGTGGAGTCATCAGCTCAGGAGTTGGGTGTTGTGACGCCGGATCTGATTTGTCTTGATTTGTCTTTCAGCTTTACAGAAAAGACCATCCCCAACGTCATCATCTCACATCGCTACAAAGCCCAGGACACTCCGGCCCGGAAGACGTTTGAGCAGGCCCTGACAGGCGCCTTCATGTCCGCTGTCATTAAGGACCTGCGGCCCAGTGCCCTGCCCTTCGTGGCCAGCTTGATCCGCCACTATACGATGGTGGCAGTTGCCCAGCAGTGCGGTGAGCACGGGGACACGGTGGGGCACAGGAGTGGTTATTTCACTTCTTTGGGTGCTTTGAAAACTTGCTCAGGATGTTTTATTGTTCCAGGGAAGCTGAGTTTGGCTGATTGGTTTTCAGCTTTTATTTTCGAATTTTCCATTTACTATGTTGGTGATTGGTATTTCAGTAGTGGGCGCTGTATCAGCTTGAAAGTTATTCTCTACCAAGTTTTGTCTGTAAAGTAGACCCAATTTAATAATACTTCTGTGTTCAAGCGCTTTTGGACATTGGCTTATGAAACAGTTTGTGGTCATACTCACTGCTCGCCTTCCCCTCTGCCTAGCGGTGTTTTCCAAGACCAGCTTTGCCCTCCTTTCTCCATCACCTGCTGTCTCCATCACTTGCTCTCTGCTCCCTAGCCCGCTCCTTGCAGTCTCTCTGCAATACCTGCTTCTGCTCCCAGGATCCTCATTCTGCCGTTCCTCCTGCCTGGAATGGCTGCTCACCTCCACTTCAGTGGCTCTCATGCTCTTGGTGGTGAAGGACCGCTTGTATTTGTTCATTTTTATTTCCAATCCATTGTAAGTGATGTCCTTGTAAAAGACAATAAAAATGTCACGACGCTGCCAGTTGCTACATAAGTTTCTGAAAACTTAGCATCAACTTTGGCATCTCCTCCCAGACCAGTGACAGTTTGTCTGCAGACACCGCTGGAGTAGCACTGCCCAGTTGGTGTCCTCAAAGCCCCTCACCCTTAGGTCAGCCAGCAGAGCACATCGAACTTTGCCCTTTTAGCTTTTCTTGGCCTGACCGGTCAGTACTGTACAATTTAGCACTTTGTTTCTCACTGCCTTCCACGTTAACAGTGTCTCTCTGGCAAAATTCAGCTTCTCAATGACTTCTGCCTTGGAGCTGGGTACGTCTGAGGCGTTAACCTAATAATGCTATGACCGACTGTTCTCTGCCATAGCTGGGTGCCGTTGCTTTTTATTAATTTTATGTTAGGAGTATCTGGAGCATATTGGCCTATTTAATAATTTTTTAAGTGACGTCATTGTGGTTCTCTTTATTTTTTTTAAATTGTTTTGTTTTGTTTTTTAGACAGTCTCACTTTGTTGCCCAGGCTGGAGTGCAGTGGTGCAGTCACGGCTCACTGCAGCCTCAACCTGCTAAGCTCAAGTGATCCTCCTGCCTCAGCCTCTTGAGTACCTGGGACTACAGGCGTGTAACACCATGCCTGGTTAATTAAAAAATTTTTTAAGTGGAGACTTGTCTCATTATGTTGCTTAGGGTGGTCTTGAACTCCTGACCTCAAGTAATTCTCCTGCCTTGGCTTCCGAAAGTACTGGGCTTATTTAATTATAAAAGTTTATAAAAATGGCATGAGCCACTGCGTCTGACCCCTGTGGTTCTCATTTAAAACTAATATATATTTAAGTTACGACAGAGAAATATCTGAAAATGAACCAGTGTATCATGGAAAACATTCAGAAAAATACAGCCTATCAGACCACTTAATTTATACATAATTGCAGTTTAACAGAAGCTGGTTTAAAAATCTCAGTTCTGGCTTTTTTTTTTTTTTTTTAAGACAGAGTCTTACTCTGTCGCCCTGACTGGATGCAGTGACACGATCTCTGCTCCTCTGCCTCCTGGGTTCAAGCAGTTCTCCCACCTCAGACTCTTGAGTAGCTGGGATTACAAGCACTTGCCACCACACCTGGCTAATCTTTGTATTTTTAGTAGAGATGGGGTTTCACGACGTTGGACTAAGCTAGTCTCAAACTCCTGACCTCAATGATTCACCCGCCATGGCCTCCCAAAGTGCTGGGATTACAGGCGTGAGCCATCGTGCCTGGTTTTATAGCGTTTCTAACATCAGGGAAAACATCGGGCAGTTCTGCAATTTGAGGTACAAGACTGTTTATGTAAATGAACTCTCACGTGCCTTCCCTCACTCTTTATTTAGGTCCTTTCTTGCTGCCTTGCTACCAAGTGGGCAGCCAGCCCAGCACAGCCATGTTTCACAGTGAAGAAAACGGCTCGAAAGGAATGGATCCTTTGGTTCTCATTGATGCAATAGCTATTTGTATGGCATATGAAGAAAAGGAGCTTTGCAAAATTGGGGAGGTGGCCCTAGCTGTGATATTTGATGTTGCAAGTATCATCCTGGGCTCCAAGGAGAGGGTGAGGAAGAGTTGAGGAGTGTCTTCTGATTTGGAGGGTGTGTGTGTGTACCTGAGGGTGGTCTTTCTAAGGTGGCCTAATAATTGCAGTCACGTGTTGTGGTTGGTTCATCTCCTTTCCAGGCCTGTCAGCTGCCCCTGTTTTCTTACATCGTGGAGCGCCTGTGTGCATGTTGTTATGAACAGGCGTGGTATGCAAAGCTGGGGGGCGTGGTGTCCATTAAGTTTCTCATGGAGCGGCTGCCTCTCACTTGGGTTCTGCAGAACCAGCAGACCTTCCTCAAGGCACTTCTCTTTGTCATGATGGACTTAACTGGAGAGGTAGGTGACGGGGGCCCCAAACCTAACCATGCTGTTTTTGAAATGGTGGTTTCCCAAAGAATAGTTAGTGTAAGACCCTTCTGCAAAGAAGCTCTCCTAGCAGCGTGGTGAATTTGATATCAGATTTCATTTCAGCGTTTTTACTAAAGGGACAACTGAAAGCTCCCTTTGGCCTTCTGTGGCTATCTAAATACCTGCTTGCTTTGATAAAGAACAGTTGCAGGCCAGAGTATGTACCACAGTGCATCTGGAAAGGGGAATTCTGCTTCTCATGTGCTGTAAAAGTTTCCAGAGGAGATGCATTCTTTTTTTTTTTTTTGAGACGGAGTTTCGCTCTTGTTACCCAGGCTGGAGTGCAATGGCATGATCTCGGCTCATGGCAACCTCCGCCTCCTGGGTTCAGGCAATTCTCCTGCCTCAGCCTCCTGAGTAGCTGGGATTATAGGCACGTGCCACCATGTCCAGCTAATTTTTTGTGTTTTTAGTAGAGATGGGGTTTCACCATGTTGACCAGAATGGTCTCAATCTCTTGACCTCGTGATCCACCCACCTCAGCCTCCCAAAGTGCTGGGATTACAGGCGTGAGCCACCATGCCCGGCCAGGAGATGCATTCTTAATAAACCTGTATGCAGATATGACTCACACCAGTAGAGCATGGCGACCATTGCCAGCTTATCTGGTGAACGCAGTGGTCACATCTGGATCCATGTTTTCTTTTCTGAGTAACACGAATTACCAACCATAAGGAGACTTAGGGACTAAAGCACCAAGTGGGTGTTGTGATGTCATCTCATTAAAGCAGCTGGCGAGAGGGGCATGGACCCCCAGTGACACAGTGTTTATGGCAGACGAGTGTGCAGGAGACGGTGGGCGCAGTGGGCGGCATCATCCTGTTTTCATTCTAAGGCGTCCCTGACTTGCAGGTTTCCAATGGGGCAGTCGCCATGGCAAAGACCACCCTGGAGCAGCTTCTAATGCGGTGCGCAACACCTTTAAAAGATGAGGAGAGAGCCGAAGAGATCGTGGCCGCCCAGGAAAAGTCTTTTCACCACGTGACACATGATTTGGTTCGAGAAGTCACCTCTCCAAACTCCACTGTGAGAAAGCAGGCCATGCATTCACTGCAGGTGTTGGCCCAGGTCACTGGGAAGAGTGTGACGGTGATCATGGAGCCCCATAAGGAGGTGAGATATCTGTCACCAGAACCAAGATAATTTCAACAAAACTGTTGATAATTTTTTTAAAATTTGAGTTGAGATGATACTCCATTTATAATTTTGTGTCCGTGACACAAAATACAGTCGTCTGCTGTTATTTGTGGAGGTCTTGGTCTTGGTTTCAGGACCCTTTGTGTGGGTACCAAAATCTGGGGATCTCTCTGTTGTAAAATGGTGTGATATTTGCATGTAACCTATGCAATCCTCCATTTATTTTATTTATTTATTTTTTTCTTTTTTAATGCTTTTTTATTCTCATTTATTTGTTTTGAGACAGAGTCTTGCTCTGTTGACCAGGCTGGAGTGTAGTAGTGCAACCCTTGCTCACTGCAGCTTCAAACTCCTGGGCTCAAGCTGTCCTCCTGCCTCAGCCTCCTGAGTAGCTGGGACTAAGGATGCATACCACCACACCTGGCTAGTTTCTTAATTAAAAAAAAAAAAAACTTTTAAAATTCTTTCTTTAAGGAAATTATCCTGCCCAAAATGTCATTTTCTTCTTTTCAATTAAAAAAAATTTTTCCGACTAGTTACTTTTTATAAAGATGGGGGTCTCACTGTGTTGCCCAGGCTGGCCTTGAATTCCTGGGGTCAAGCAATCTTCCCACCTAAGCCTCCCAAAGTGTTGGGATTACAGGTATGAACCACTGAGCTTATCCTTAAATTTTTATGGGTACATAAAAATATGTGTAATCTCCCATATACTTTCAATTAGTTCTAGATTACTTATAATGCCAAATACAATGTAAATGCTATGTAAACAGTTGTTACCTTGTATTAGTTTATTTGTATTTTCTTGTTACAATATTTTTTATTTATTTTTTTCCTCAAATATGTTTCCTCCTTGCTTGGTAGAATCTGAGGATGTAGAGCCACAGACACAGAGGGCTGGCTCTACCATTGCACCTGCTCTTTATGACTTCAGATATGCAAAAAGCTGTACTTAGAGTTATGGCTGTATCAGCGATTGTTAGAATAGAGAGACTAGAAGCCTGCTTTCCTGAGTCCGTATAGCACAGTCTGGTAGTTTTATACTTGTTCTGTTATGGTTTTGTTTTTTCTTTTGCATTTATTTTTCTTATTAGAGTGAGAGAGGTTAGCCTGTAGCTTTAAGAGCTAACATATCTTACTTACATGCCTCTCCAGTTCCCAGATTTTCGCATGAAACGTATTTCCCCTTCCCTAATTAGAAGATACCTGTAATAACCTTGGATCTCACACATGGTTTTTGAATTTTCAAAAAGTCTTTGCGTCCCAAGGGGCAGCTGGTGAGTGTTGCCTCCTCGGCTTCCTCAGGTCCTGCAGGATATGGTCCCCCCTAAGAAGCACCTGCTCCGACACCAGCCTGCCAATGCGCAGATCGGCCTGATGGAGGGGAACACATTCTGTACCACGTTGCAGCCCAGGCTTTTCACAATGGACCTGAACGTGGTGGAGCATAAGGTGTTCTACACAGAGGTAGGGGGGTGGTGGTGCGGAGTGGTGTGGATGGTGATTACGTGTGTCTGCTAGCCTGTCTTTGTACGCAAAGACTGGTCAGGCAGCGTTCAGAGAAGGCTTGGGCAGGGACCCACAGGTAACCCACTGACACCTGGCACAGCAACCTGAGCAGGTATGTTGCGTCTGGCCTGGGGCCGAGGGGAGGTATGGCCAGCAGAGATGCAGATGTCTTCTGAGTTCTCTACAGGAAACCTTGCTTGAATTTCGGGTCTCAAGGTTGAATTTAAAGATGAAGCTGCACCCAGTTGCTTTAATCACTCTCATATCAGCTGGCCCAGCACAAGTGCCAGTTTACTGCATTCATTAATCACTGAAACGTGCCGTGCTCATAGTTCTGGCAGCACCCCCTAAAGTGTAGGGGTTGATCTGTTCATTCTCATTTTGAAGGTGTGGAAACAAAGGCTTAGAGTTTGCTGATTACCCAAAGCCACAGGGCAGGTGAGCTGGAAAACTTGGGTTTAAGCCAGGACTGTTACGTAGACCACACACGGTTCCTGATCACTGCAAGGTCCAGTGGGTTCTTATTTTACTTTTTTGGTGGACTTGATTTGCCCTTTGACCCAAACACAGACCCTGGCAGATGGCATCTTATGAATATTTGTCACGGTAAATGTTCCAGTGTGGGGTGATATTAGACTGACAAACAGGAATGAAACTGTAGATGTTGCCAAATTATAAGCAAAATTCTTAGAAAACAGTAACAGTCTGGTGATGAGATACAATTTAAAATTTTTGGGATGTGAATTATACATGCGGAAGCATTGTTAGAGTGTAACGTGGCAAAAAAAAAAAAAAAAAAAAAAAAAAAAACAGAGGAAAGCAAATTCTTCCAGGTTCACACTGTCTGAATTTCTGATTATGAAAATTTACCTCTTGATGTTTTATGGTCCTGTTTTTGCTTGGGCGTATGGTCATAGGATCATATGGTCTGGTTCTGATATTTATACCTTATCATTTGTAAGGCTTGACAGAAGGTCAAGATGTTTAGGAAATGCATAACTTCCCTTGGCTGATGTAGAGACAAATGTGTTTTAACCTACATGGAAAACTCCTCACTGCACTTAAGACCAAAGGCTGGCAGTATTGAGGGCATGAAACTGTGTCTCTCAGTGCCCTGGCTGCATCAGACCATGTGCGATCTTTTGCAAAGCATGGACTCTAGTCCTTTCCCTGGAGATTGAGGGACAGTTGATTTGGGTGAGACCTCGGAATCCACTGTCTGAAAGCTTTCCAGGTGATGCTGCGTGGGGGTTTTGTTTTGTAGTTGTGTCTATCTCTCTGTCTCTGTCTGTCTCTCTCCCTCTCCCTCCATACTTGAGCACATATATACATGTGTGTTCTTATACATGAGGGGAGTGTTTTTGAAGGTTATGTAAGGCTCTAGCAACCGTGTTCCTCTGGGCAGTGGAATGGGATGGGTGGCTTGAAGTGCTTTTCACTGTATGTCCTTTTTCTGTTGCTTTAATCTTTTACCAGGTTGGAATCTTTTAAGGGAGGAAAAAAAAAAAAAAAACCAGTAAGCCTATACTAATTTTCCAGGATATAATTAAAGAAAAGGGGGAAATAGTGATAGAGCACCATGTCTGTTATTTAGATATTAGATATAGAAATATTTATTTGTGTGGTAAAATGTCTGAAGGGCAGCCAGTGGAATTCCCAGTGATGTTCAGCTTCCTGCTTTATGCTTTTCTGCACCTGAAAAGAAAAAAAGTATGTTCACTTAAATATTTGAATTCTAACCCATTGTTTCTTGAACATTGGCCCGAGGCACTGGGGAGGCTAATCTGAACCAGGAAGAGATGGCCCCACCATCACGGGATTTGTAGTTAGATGAAGTGACCCTCTGTTTAGAGGAAAAAACATTATGGTATCAGAGGGGGTGAGAAAGTGTCTAAGAATTTTTTTCACTAATGAAGTAAACTGAGTTTTGCTTTAGAGTAAAGAGGCTCATTCATATATTGGATACTTACATTCTTGAGGGTTTGAGCTTAGTTTGTCAGTTGTTGATTGTGCGGAAGTGTGTGTGGAAGATTGCTGTGTTGTTATTTGCAAGGTTATTATGTCTTCACAGGAAGAATGGGCTAAATGAAATTGTTTTCTCTTTTGCAGCTGTTGAATTTGTGTGAGGCTGAAGATTCAGCTTTAACAAAGCTGCCCTGCTATAAAAGCCTTCCATCACTGGTACCTTTACGAATTGCGGCATTAAGTAAGTTAACGAAAATCAACAGGGTATAAAAGTGAAAGGAGACTGACCACTGGGGAGCTCTATAGAAAAGAAAAAAAACGGGCCTTTTGTTGTTTTCTAAGTTTTACGACTTTTTGTAGTCTTTTTAAGATGAGATCAAAAAATATTTTTTTATGTTTATCAAATTGTATAATGAGATGCCATAAAATTATATGTATTGTTAGGATTCAAATAATTGTGTGCTTTACAGTAAACTTTGTTGTTGAATCAGACTTTCTGGTTTAAAAGATTGTTGTATCATTCATACGGTGTCCTGTCTATCAGAATCAGAGTATATATATATATATATAGTAAGGAACACGACAGCCTTAGAGGCTTCTCATGACTCAGGCATTTGTGAATCCTGCAGTCTCTAGGCTGTCACTGGGAAACCTCAGTTATCATTGTCAAGCGCAGGAATGATACAATGATCTTAGGAAGATAGACTAGATATGTAATGCCTGACATAGAAACAGTCATTTTCTCTTTTGCGGGGGAGTGAATACAAACTTCTGTACTAATATAAACTTTTTTAGTTGACTCTCTCTTGCTTTGTTGATTTTTATGTTCTTAACAAAATATTTCCAGAATCTTCCTTGAGTTTGAGGTGGAGAGCTGAGAGGCAGACCATAATACCTGAGCTAGAGGATGGGGGTGGAGTGTTCTAGACAGGGCAAGCCAAGGCGAACAAGGGGACCGGGGTGACTGGCAGCTTCTTACTTCTCCTCTCAGGGTCCCTTCTTTGGGGACCTCTCCTGTGCCTCCTTCCCATTAGCCACTCTGGGTGCTACTTTTGCTAGAACGAATGTTAACTCTCACCTCACATAGAGGATTGAGGTATGTCTCCTTCCCTAAGAATGTTTGCATTTTGAAAGTCTTAAAGCCTTTCACCCTCAAAACTGGGTAGTGAAGAAAGACTGGGCTGTGTGTGTCAGTCCCTTGCATTGCCTGTCACCAGAGGTCCAGAGACCATGCCATCAACCTTGTTCAGATGGGACTGCCCTGGGGCCTAAACCTATGAGGGGATCCTGGGATGGGGTGTCAGTGGGGTCTCTCTTGTTCCCCCTCAAGCCTTTCTTCTTATCTGGAGATGTAAGATTTGTGGCTTTTCTGGCAGGCTGCACTTCAGTCTTAGATTTTACTCAGCATGTGGATGGAAGACCATGCGTTCTTTTGTCTTTCTCAAAGCCAAATACTTGGAAAAAGGGTTTGTGGTTCATATTTTTTGTTGGTTGGTAGAAGCCTTTAGAAAAGAAAATTCAGCCAGGGGCAGTGCTCGTACCTGTCATCCTAGCACTTGGGGAGGCCAAGGCAGGAGGATCCCTTGAGACCAGGAGTTGGAGATCAATCTGGGCAACATAGCAAGGCACCTTCTCAACCAAATAATAAAGAGAAGAAAATTATTTGGGTATCTTTCTGGTTAATAATGAAATTGTCTTGATTTTTCTCCCTGAAGATGCACTTGCTGCCTGCAATTACCTTCCTCAGTCCAGGGAGAAAATCATTGCTGCGCTCTTCAAAGCCCTGAATTCCACCAATAGTGAGCTCCAGGAGGCTGGAGAAGCCTGTATGAGAAAGGTGAGAGAGAGAGAGAGTGAGAGAGTGTGTGTGTGTGTGTGTGTGTGTGTGTGTGTGTGTGTGTATGTGTTCTGCATTAAGAGTTCTTCCTGTTCATTGCTATCTAAACAATGAATGCCTAAAAGACTTTAGGCATGTGGCTATTACACACTAGACTATAATAAGTCTACACCTGTTTCATAGTCATACTGAATTTTTGAAAATATTAAACAGTAGTCTTGTCTTCCTCATTTCATCAACATTTCTGAAATAGTATATGATTAATAATTCCATTTTCCTAAGGGAGAACAGAAACGTGCAACTGAAGTTAAATATGAGCTCTGGTCTATTATGACGTATTCTCAGTTGTCTATTTTTCTTTACAACTTTTTTAATAGTTTTTAGAAGGTGCTACCATAGAAGTCGACCAAATTCACACACACATGCGACCTTTGCTGATGATGCTGGGAGATTACCGGAGCTTGACGCTGAATGTTGTGAATCGTCTGACTTCGGTCACACGGCTCTTCCCAAATTCCTTCAATGATAAATTTTGTGATCAGATGATGGTAAGCCAAATGCATTTAAATGCTCTATAATACCCTAAAAAAATTAAATTATTTTTAAAATAAATAATGCAGCTGGACACAGCGGCTCATGCCTCTAATCCCAGCACTTTGGGAGGCCGAGCTGGGTGGATCGCCTGCAGTCAGGAGTTTGAGATCAGACTGCCCAACGTGGGGAAGCCCTGTCTACTAAAAATATAAAAATCAGCCAGATATGGTGGCGTGCACCAGTAATTCCAGCTGCTAGGGAGGCTGAGGCAGGAGAATCGCTTGAACCGGAGAGGCGGAGATTGCAGTGAGCCAGGACTACACCACTGCACTTGAACCTGGGCAACAAGAATGAAACTCCATCTCAAAAAAAAAAAACATTAGCTAGGCCTACTGGCACCTGCCTGTGGTCCCAGCTTCTTGGTTTGGAGGCTGAGGTGGAAGGATCACCTGAGCATTGGAGGCAAAGGTCTCAGTGAGCCGAGATGGCACCACTGTACCCCAGTCTGGGTGACAAAGCGAGACCCTGCCTCAAAAAAGTAAAATAAATAATGCCTTCAGATGGCTTAAGATTGAAAAGGTGTAAAAAGATATACTGCAGAGAGCCTCCCTCCGACCCTGTCCTCCAGCTACCCAGTCCCCTCCCTGAGACAGCCAAGGTTAAGACTTTGTTGTGTATCCTTCTAGAAACATTTTATATATATAGGAGGACATGTGTATATATATTTTTGCTATAAAAGGAGGTGTAATATATATATACATGATCCTTGCTTTTTCCATTTCACACCCATCATTTCATATTAGTATTCCACCTTATGGCCACATAATCTCTCATGACATGGACTTGCTGTCATTTTTTTATCCATGGCCTCACTGGTGAACATTTAGATTGTTCCCAGCCTTTTTATTGCATTGAAAAACCTGTTTGTAATTTTGTAGGTGTTTATCTGTGGTGTACATTCTAGTGGTAGAATTTCTGGATCAAAAGAATATGCATTTTAATCTTTCAACACCTTGTCAAATTGCTCTCCAGAGAAATTTTTACCAGTATACACTCCTGCAAAACAGATAAGTGTGTCTTCTTCCATACAGTCCTGGGTAAGGACATCAGAATTCCTTTGGGTTTTTAGAATTACCAGAGAAGTAATCATGCAGGTAAAAACCCGTTTGACAGTGTTTAAAATTGAAATGTAAACAGACGGAGGATTTCATTTGTTAGCTTTCTTTTGCATTCAATTTTGCTTCTGGTAAATGGATTTATAAATAATAAACTTATGCTTTCATGGTCTACCACTACAAATATGAATATATTTTTCTTGCTTATTTTCCTAAGTAGCCTTTGACCATTTGGCTTTTTTTTTTTTTTTTTTAATGGAGTCTTGCTCTGTTGCCCAGCCTGCTGGAGTGCAGTGGTGGCACCATCTCGCCTCGCTGCAACCTCCACCTCCCAGGTTCAAGCAATTCTCCTGCCTCAGCCTCCTGAGTAGCTGGTATTATGGGCATGCACCACCACACCCAGCCAAATTTTGTATTCTTTTGTAGAGATGGGGTTTCACAATGTTGGCCGGGCTGATTTTAAACTCCTGACCTCAAGTGATCCATCTGCCTTGGCCTCCCAAAGTGCTGGGATTACAGGCCTGAGCACCACACCCAGCCAACCATTTGACATTTTAAGATACTGGAGCTACTTTTTTATTTTTGGTATACCTTTCCCCTAGCTATAAATAGGAGTTTACATTTACTGATGGATAGATAATGTAGAGATTGCATTATGGGGGGAGAGAGAGAGAGAGAGAGAGAGAGAGAGAGAGAGAGAGACAGAGACAGACAGAAAGACACAGGTATGGATACATTATGTGTGATTCAATGTATCACAGTGCATACCAACATTGTATTTATCTACATGTGGAGTGTAGAGAAATATCTCATATATGAAAGACATATAGCTTTTTACCTCATCTATATGCTAGTTTCTTCATATATACAAATACCTAAATAATGATGACCCAAATACCTAAATTGTAAATGGTGCCCTAATAATATATAATTGAAAAACAAAGTATAATATGGAAGTGAATTGTCCAAATTGGAGGAGACTTTCTCCTTAATATATTTCTCCTTCCAAATACATGTAATACGCATATGTACCTATCAGTTTCCATGCATATATTTGCAAGAATGGCTAAAATAAATACATAAAGTTCCATCACTTCCTAATCAAAACACATCCTATAAACACTTTATCTTACATCCTGTATTACAGCTGAAGTGCTTTCACACATGAGGCCCATGAGCTCTGTGCGTCTGTTCAAATGTCCTAACGCTTTTTTTTTTTGAGACGGAGTTTCGCTCTTGTTACCCAGGCTGGAGTGCAATGGCGTGATCTCGGCTGACTGCAACCTCCGCCTCCCGGGTTCAGGCAATTCTCCTGCCTCAGCCTCCTGAGTGGCTGGGATTACAGGCACGTGCCACCATGCCCAGCTAATTTTTGTATTTTTAGTAGAGACGGGGTTTCACCATGCTGACCAGGATGGTCTCGATCTCTTGACCTCGTGATCCACCTGCCTTGGCCTCCCAAAAGTGCTGGGATTACAGGCTTAAGCCACCGCGCCCGGCCCCTAACGCTTTTCTGTACATCTCCTCTTGAAAAGTCATCTGTCATTTCTTGCCACCTTTGCGTGCTTGCTTGAAGCAGTTTTGGTTTATTTTTATTTTTGAGACAGTGTCTGGCTCTGTTGCCAGGCTCGAGTGCAGTGGTGCGATCTCGGCTCACTGCAACCTCTACCTCCCAGGTTCAAGTGATTCTGCTGCCTTAGCCTCCCAAGTAACTGAGTGTACAGGTGCCTGCCACCATGCCCAGCTCATTTTTAAAATATTTTTAGTGGAGATGGGGTTTCACCATGTTGGCTGGGCTGGTCTTGAACTCCTGACCTCAAGTGATCCATCTGCCTTGGCCCCCCAAAGTGCTGGGGTCACAGACCTGAGCCACTGTGCCTGGCTTGTTTGTTTGTTTAGTTATTTATTTTGAGTCGGAGTCTCACTCTGTCACCCAGGCTGGAGTGTAGTGGTACGATCTCAGCTTACTGCATTCTCTGCCTCCTGGGTTCAAGTGATTCTCCTACCTCAGCCCTTCAGGTAGCTGGGATTACAGGTGCTCGCCACCACGCCCAGCTAATTTTTTGTATTTTTAGTAGAGACGGGGTTTCAGCATGTTGGCCAGGCTGGTCTGATCTCAAGTGATCCACCTGCCTCAGCCTCCCAAAGTGCCAGGATTACAGATATGAGCCACTGTGCCTGGCATGTTTATGTATTTATTTAATTTTTTTTTGAGACAGTCTCACTGTGTTACCCAGGCTGGAGTGCAGTCTTGCAGTCTCAGCTCACTGCAACCTCCGCCTCCCGGGTTAAGGTGATTGTCCTGCCTCAGCCTCCTGAGTAGCTGGGATTACAGGTGCCTGCCATCGTGCCTGGCTAAATTTTTGTATTTCTAGTAGAGGTGGAGTTTTGTTTTGTTGGCCAGGTTGGTCTTGAACTCCTGACCTCAGGTGAACCACTGTTCCTGGTCTGTTTATTTTTCATCTTTAGTCAAACCTTTCAAATGTGCTGTGAGCCAGGATTTTTTTGAGTGCCATATGAAGACAACTGCCTTAACGTCTATAGTTTCTGACCAAGGCTGGTGGTTTTTCTGCTTAAAATAAATCACATGGGTTTTGTGTTAATGGTTCGTTAAGGTGAATTTTTCCTCCCTTTCCTGCTTTCTGAGTGGTTGAAACTGGAGTAGTTTCCATCCACACATTTTCATCTAGCACCCACCTAGACCGAGTCCAGCATGGACTTAATGTTGACAGTGCCATTAGGATTAGTGGCTGAGGTCTTCCTGAATTACTCTGTCTGCTGTCCTCTGCCAGGGACATGGTAAGAGACACACTCATTCGTAATTTGTCATGTTCTTCAGAACCAAGTTCAGTCACTGCTGGAGCTTTTGTTTTCCCTCATAAGCCTTTGAGTTTAATAGCTTAAGCCTTCAGCAGTATTTTAAGAACTAAGACACCTTACTTTTAGGGTGGGCATTTATGGAAACGACCCTGAAAATTTACCTTTCTTTAAGAGTTTTATAGTTTTAGCTCTTACATTTAGGTCTTTGATTCATCATTCCATTCGTTTTTGTATATGGCATTAGATAAGGGTCCAGCTTCATTCTTTTGCATATATTACTCAGTTTCCTTGTTTAAGATTGAACTACTTGACATATGATTATGAAGTCTAATATGTGGTTAGTTGGTTTTTCTGTTTGTTTTTTTGAGAGAGTCTTGCTCTGTCTCCCAAGCTGGAGTACAGTGGCGTCATCATAGCCCACTGCAACCTCCACCTCCTGGGTTCAAGTGGAACCCAGGCCTCCTAAGTAGCTGGGATTACAGGCATGCGCCACCATGCCCGGCTTATTTTTGTGTTTTAGTAAAGACAGGGTTGCAGCGTGTTGGCCAAGCTGGTCTCAAACTCCTGGCCTCAATTCATCTACCTGCCTTGGCCCCCCAAAGTGCTGAGATTATAGACGTGAGCTGCCAGACCCAGCCATGTGGTTGGTTGTTCTGGTTATTTCCTCATCAAACTTCAGATGAATTTTATGTACCCATTTGTGTCACTTTATTCCTTTGAGGGAAAAAAAGAATGTTGATGTGGCTGGCTGTTGTCTACCCCTTTAATTCTGTTACTCTCATCTGTGTCTTTGTGTAAGTAGGCATTCTAGTAAGGTGTAGGACTTACACGTTTATGTTCTGGTGGTTAACATCCTTCAGGGAATGTTGTTGGTAAAATGTTGTTAGTTGAGTGCTTTGGAGAAGTGTATATTATCGTATGCATTTCTCAATGCCAGCGTTCCCTGGAACGCTGACTGTGCCCGATGTTGGTGTTTCATGAAGACCAGTTCATTGGCTCTGTAAGGTTGGGAAACACAGCCTCTCAAAGTTTGACGTGGACTGTAAAGATGTTAAAGGCTCAGGGAAGGTTTGTCTTAGAGAATAGTATTTAGGTGTCCAAAGCGTTGTTTCTCATTCCTGTTTTACCATGGAAACCTCCACAGGCAGTGCCTGTAACATGGGTGTTCTGAAGTACTGCTTTAAACAATACAGGATAATAAAGATGCAGCCGTTATTGAATGCTCTTGTCGTGGTTTTAGCTTTAAGCCCTGGGTATTTGTCTGCCTGGTTTTGCTGGACACAGAGGCTGGAGCTTGGCTACCAGGTGCCTGGGTTAAGCTAAAGTTGGAGGTCTCTCTTCCCATGCACTTAAATGCAGAGTCTCTTGCTGAAGCGTGGCCCTCACTCTGCAGAAGGAATTGCTGCCCTATGGCATTCATTTGCACAGTCCCTGACCAAATGGGGTCCATGTTTATCTGACCAGCCCCTTCCCTAAGGTTCCCCTTGTGCCCACTGCTCCGCAGCCAGTCTGGCTGCCATTCCTCCTCTGGTATCAGAGCCTTTGTTCTCCTCTTCTCTGTGCTCCTCTGCTTCTGGCGTTCCTGCATTCTCAGCAGGAGGACCCTGACCCCCTCCTCTCTCACACAAAGCTGGTTCCTGTCTTCCTCTCACAACACCGGAATTGTAGCTACACACAGCAGGCATCTTTGTGTTTACCTTTTTCCCTATCAGACCACGGGCTGCACAAGAACAGGGACATCAGGACAGGGATGATGTCAGCCCTTCATGTCTGTACCATGACACCCAGTATGGGAGCCAACACATCCAAACTCTCAGTGAATGGCTGCGAAACAAGTTAACGGAAGTAATGGAAGTAAATTGGCAGGGCCTGGTATTGGAACCCCAGGAGTCAGGACATTGCCTTTTGTGTCACAGCAAGGACAGCCTTGTCATTCTGAAACATGAACAAATGCCAGTTACTCTCATCACTAGTAAGACGGTTGAGCTGTTTTAATAATGTAAACCCTGCAGTTCTCACACTAAACACGATGGAAATGAATGATTACATATGAGTTTCCACCAGAGAGCAATACGTTGGAATTGAAATGCATGTTGTGAAGAAGTTGTGTCTCAGAATGTATTTTTCCAACAGCAACATCTGCGCAAGTGGATGGAAGTGGTGGTCATCACCCACAAAGGGGGCCAGAGGAGCGACGGAAACGTGAGTGACTTGTTTGTTTCTGGGAAGGGCACCAGCCGCCATGCTGGGTCAGTGCTAATGCCGGGACAGTGCTTTCATTGAAGTGCCGGTCAGAAATCTAGTTTGACGTGATTCTAGTCCTTGTAAATTGTTAAACACATTTGATTAGTATTCTAGTTTGCCTTTCTTTCTCTTAATTGCTAAGCATTCCTTTATGTTTCTTTAAAATCTCCCCTTTGGTTCACTTTAATATGACTTTTCTGTTGAGAATTCTGGGGGGCTTGAATGTCAGTATTTCAATTTTACTAGCTTTGCTTTAAACAGTGTATTTTCTAGCCTGTCCTTGGCAGCTGCTGTTTACATGGTGGTGCGTTCCTCAGCTATTGTTTCCATTGCTTTCCATCACGGGGTGGTCGGTAAATGTGTTTAATCATTATTGCCTGATAAAACCGATTAGAGATTTTTTAGGACCTAAAGCCTTAAGGGGAATGTAAGAAGGTATCCCATAAACACTGGCATGTGTGTGTTCAAGGTCTGAATCATCCTACCCGATTGTTTGCCCAGTCATTTGACTAGCCCTTCAAAGTACATTTGTATGGTTTTAAAGGAAAACCCGCTTTAGCTAAATCTTTTAAAGTGTCTGCTGTGGGTGATTAAAGACTTTGTCTCTTAAGAATGCATGCTTTCTGCTGTTTTAAATCTAGTATTATTTGTATATGTTTGTTTTTACAGTTTTTGTTTTTAACTTGATGTCATCGCAGTGGAATTGCCTTTTCCATGCGTTTCCTAACACCTAGTGAAACTTTATTGCTAGGGACTTCCCCATAGTTCTTCAGAGGCATAATTAACGTGGCTTTTTTGTCCTCGTGTGCCTTTGCTGGATGTGTTCCATCCCAACTTGGATTTTTCTTTTTTTCTGGCTTTATTATGCTTTGTTTTGACCATTGTGTGTCAAGGTGTTTTGTTTATGTAAGCCTTGTTTCCTACTGCTTCTAAACAGCCAAGTAAGCAAAACTAAGCCAGGATTTTAAACTTTTTAAAGAAGTAATATGCCACGCGTGACCCTTTTGAAGGTTCGCTATTTATATATGCAGAAAAGAATCAGGAACTCTTCATGGAGGAGAGCAGAGTATGTTAATGAGCCCAGGCTCCTGGAATGAGGGGCAGGTGTCTCTGTGCTTTTCTCCCTCTCTCATCGGTTAGGTACTTCTGCTCTAAATTTTATATTTGTTTTTATAGTAAGCTGTTAATTTTCTGAAACTCAGTTCTAGAATAAGCATTTTAAAAACCTTGTGGGTAGATGAACAACTTCAGTTGAATCAAAAAGATTTTATACAAAGTCCTTAACATGGCCTAGTAAAAAAATAAAATAAGAAAAAGACTTCATGGAAGTTTAAAGCAGATGATTTGGAGTTGGGGGCGCAGTTGTATAGGGGATAGAGTCATGGATACTGGGAAGTCCTTGAGCTCTTCCTGGAATATTTTTATCATCCTGCGATTGTATTACCTGAACATCCGGGGAGAGTCCAGCTCTGTAAGCTTGTCTGTTTGTCTGAAACTGAGAGGCCATGGTGTTTTGGGGCCCAGAGACAGCCTACATAGCCATGGTTTCATCACCTAAACCTGGGACCAGGCCGCATATTTTATGGATGTTACGTAGGATGGGAAACAGATCTTGGAAAGTAGGTTGTTCCTGTTTGGCAGAATCCCCAAAGGACATTGCTCCATTGAGACACTATAATTGAATATATGCTAAATAGTTGACTAAAGAAAGAAATAAAAGCTGCCCTGGAGCTTTGTTTTTTTGTTTTTTGTTTTTTGTTTTGAGATGGAGTCTCTGTCACCCAGGCTCGAGTGCAGTGGCACAATCTTGGTTCACTGCAGCCTCTGCCTCCCGGGTTCAAGTGTCTCCTGTCTCAGTCTTCCAAGTAACTGGGAGCTACAGGCACCTGCCACCATACCTGGCTAATTTTTGTATTTTTAGTACAAAAATTACTAAAGTTTCACTATGTTTGGCCAGGCTGGTCTTGAACTCCTGACCTCAGGTGATCCATCTGCCTTGGCCTCCCAAAGTGCTGGGATTATTGGTGTGAGCGACTGCACCCAGCCTGCCCAGGAGCTTTGATAGCCCTGTGATCAGAGCTCTGCCCCATCACTGTGTTTAGGAAGCTTCCCTTTTTAACCGTGAGCTTACGGGAGAGAACGCATGACCTCGTTTTATGCCTGTTCTCTGCGTGTGCACATATACACGCCTGCATGCACACCCACACACAGAGCTAGTTTTAGGAAGACTGTGTTTCACTTCACACGATAACCCAGTGCCCGTTGGGTGTTGTCATGGCCCAGACCACCTGGACCTCTTCTGACTGTAGCTGGCAAAGAGATTTTTGTTATTTTTTAATATCTTAGCTCTTCATATAACATTTGAATTATTCACTCTATGAAAGACTGTTTAAAATGTGCTTGCATACGACACAAGGTCTTCTAGTTTCTCCCTTTTCACAAGAATCCTGAAGCCCTATTATGAAAATGTGCTGTAGGGAAGAAGTCCACTGTTAGACACTCTCTATCAGAAGGGCTGTGTTTTGACATCGAAGATGAAGATGTGCTTTTTGCTGTTGAGCATTTGTTAATTACTGTGTGCTTTCTGATAATTTGTGTCTTTACTGTCTTGTTAACCCCAATAACCCTTATTGTGTTTGAGTATATGGGAAGTTTTTATGTAAATAACATAAATAGAAAAAAGATGATTTTCCTCCCCATCCTCAGGAAAGCATTTCCGAGTGCGGGAGATGTCCCTTGTCTCCATTCTGTCAGTTTGAGGTGAGAACAACCTATTAACAGTCAGTTTCTGACTTGCAATGTGAAGAACAGTTTACCTTTTCTTTTCTTTTTTCTTTTCTTTTCTTTTTACCTTTCTGTTGCCTTTTTTCATGCTGTAATTTTTGTTTTGGTTCAGCCTGCCATGGAAGGGGTAGAGGTGAGAACTTGAGTGGAGTTGCAGGAGGGGGTCGTTGTCGTTGCTGGTTTTGCTGTGACTCGTTAGCTGTGCCGTGGTTCTGTACTGGACAGAGTGCGTTGTGCCCTTGAGTGCGGTGACCTGTATTGTCTGTCTGTGGCAGAGTTGTATCAGTATCATTGCTGTGAACTGTCTGATGCCAAGCATGTTTTCTGTTAGGACGTTTTAAGCAAGACTCATAAGTTCGTGTGAGAATTGCAATGTCTGAATTATATTTAAGACTAAATTAGATTTTGCATTCCTAACCTCCATCTGAACACACATAGCTAGCAATCTCCTGAGAGGAAACTCACAGAGTATTATACCTGCTAGAAGTGGGAGGAATTACAGTTTCCCTCACACTACTGACTGCCCTGAATATAAAACCTTACAGCTCACCCTACTCACCCACCCAGTCCCCTTCATCTCTCTCACACACACACCACACACATTGATGCACTCACAACATTGTGCAGTGTTGCACACAACCCGAGCTCTCCCTCTCGTGTAAGACGGGGATGATGGCATCTGTCATTCCTGCCTCCCACTGGTGTTTCGAAGACCCAAAGAAGTGGTTTCTGTGACAGTGTTTTGAAAGTGAAAAAGCAGAGTATAAAAGCGCCATTTTAGAACGTTATATTTTCAGGATGGAACTTACTCTGTCCTAAGTCTTGCAAATTCTGTGGAAGAGAATTCTAGAGCCCATTTTCCTCATTTCGTACCCATTTTCTGCTTTGCCTTTTGGTGTAAAGAAAAATTCTGAGAAGTCTCTCGGGTGCTGCTGAGAGTGAGGCCCTTCCTGACGGGTGCGGTCATCTCCATCTTACCCGAGGATCACAGTGCACACGGTGCAGCGTGGCTCATTGGAATACGTCCTTCCCTTGTGGCCATGTAGAATGCCTTTGAATGACGGGGGCAAAACTGGAAACTGAGGAGGGAAAGCTGGAACAACAACAGGCCACCCCCGAGCTGTGAGACAGTAGGACGTGCAGTACCCTTGGCATATCACACATTTTTCATTTAATTCAGTGGAGACATTGTCAGCTTTATTTTAAGGCCTGGTTCACAAATAGTACCAGGATTAGTTATTTATATTTGTTAATATTTAGTTTCCAGGGTAAATACTTAGGTATTTTTTGAAGAACTTTCTCTGCTAGGGGTTTTGTGTTTTGTTTTTTTGTTTTTGAGTCAGGGTCTTACTCTATCGCTCAGGCTGGAGTGCAGTGGCACGATCTCAGCTTGCTGCAACCTCTGCCTCCCATGTTCAAGTGATTCTCCTGCCTCAGCCTCCAGAGTAGCTGGGACTACAGGTACGCACCACCCTGCCTGGCTAATTTTTGTATTTTTGTAGAGATGAGGTTTTGCCATGTTGGCCAGGCTGGTCTTGAACTCCTGACTTCAGGTGATCCACCCGCCTCAGCCTCCCAAAGTGCTGAAATTACAGGTGTGAGCCGCCACACTGACCTTTGCTAGCTTTTGAGGGCAAAAGACATATGTGCCCTTAGAACTTAGCATATGTAATGAGAGGACCTCGTGATACCATGGCAAAGTAGGGTATCCCCATGCTGTCCTGGCCCCAGGTGGAATCATCTCCACTTCCATGAGGGGGACTAGCATGGCAGCCCTGTAAGGCCACCTCCACCACTCGTCAGCATGCATGACAGCAAACAGCACGATCACATCAGGTGTACACAGTCGGCCCCCAGCACCCCCTCACAATTGACAGGAATGCCACAGGCCACGGGCAGTCATTTTCCTTAGGACACAGCACAGTTAGAACCTAAGGCTGGTAAGTTGTGGCTTTTACATGTTAACCCTTCGCTTCACTGCCTAGCCTTGCCAACATAGTTAGATTGTGGTAGGGTCTGTAGTGACGTTGACCTCTGTCACTTACAAAAGTAATTGACCTATTTATAATTTCTGGTTTTCTTGATCAGGAAATGAAGATTTGTTCAGCAATTATAAACCTTTTTCATCTGATCCCGGCGGCTCCTCAGACTCTGGTAAAGCCTTTGCTAGAGGTTGTCATGAAAACGGAGCGGGCGATGCTGATCGAGGTAAGGGCCACACTGAAGGCTGCTTCTCGCTCTGTTGCCCTCCAGTGCTTGTGGCATCCCCACTTGGTTGTATTTTAAATGGACAGATGGAGCAGCATAAAGGCGTTGGATGTCCACATTTGCTTGTGAGTGTTCGTGTGCTGTAGTAATAAGGGACCAAGTTAGGTAGACAGAGCCTCAAGCTCTGAGGAGAGGAAGGTGTGAGGTACAGTCTTCCCACATGTTTTGTAGGCAGGCAGTCCATTCCGAGAGCCCCTGATCAAGTTTCTGACTCGGCACCCCTCACAGACGGTGGAGCTGTTCATGATGGAAGCCACACTGAACGATCCCCAGTGGAGCAGAATGTTTATGGTAAGAGCTGCGAGAGGCTGGAATCAGGGGTCCCTGCAAGTGTGTGTGAGCCATTGTGCTCTGACATGTTCAGTTCATATTTCACTGTTGAGTGTCCTGGCTGCTTTTCTTACATATATTTGAATATGGGGAACATCACTGCTGCTTGCTTGTGTCTGGGAACCACTCTTTGTAGGACTTTGGTGGTGGTAGCAAATAAATGCTCTGCCAGGATTATAAAATCACAAAGTGTGATTACTGTTTAAAAGTATTTTTAAGCACCCACATCTGTAATCCCAGCACTTCAGGAAACTGAGGCAGGTGGATTACCGAGCCCAGGAGTTCGAGACCAGCCTGGGCAATAGAGTGAGACCTTGTCTGTACAAAAAATATGAAAATTAGCCAGGCATGGTGCATGCCTGTAGTCCCAGCTACTCAGGAGGCTGAAGTGGGAGGATTGCATGAGCCCAAGAGTTGGGGGCTGCAGTGAGCTATGATTTTACCACTGCCCTTCAGCCTGGGCAACTGAGCGAAGACTCTTGTCTCTTTTTAAAAAGAAAAAAAAAGCATCTTTTAAAAAGCATGCATATGGTGCTTTTTTTGGTGAGCCTTCCTCTAGAGATTTAGTAAGATTTTTTAAAGATTTAGAAAGATTTAAAATTCATATCCTCTAACTTTCTATGAGTTTGGTTAGCTTAAAACAGCTTTTCTATTTGTTTTGCTTTCAGAGTTTTTTAAAACACAAAGACGCCAGACCTCTGAGGGATGTGCTGGCTGCCAACCCCAACAGGTTCATCACCCTGCTTCTGCCGGGGGGTGCCCAGACGGCCGTGCGTCCTGGCTCGCCCAGCACCAGCACCATGCGCCTGGACCTCCAGTTCCAGGCCATCAAGGTAGCGCCCCTTCCTCTGGTCCCCCGATGCCCAGGGGTTTAATGGAGACATGGTTCCCTAATTGTCTCTTCTTTGACAGATCATAAGCATTATAGTAAAAAATGATGATTCCTGGCTGGCCAGCCAGCACTCTCTGGTGAGCCAGTTGCGACGTGTGTGGGTGAGTGAGACCTTCCAGGAGAGGCACCACAAGGAGAACATGGCAGCCACCAACTGGAAGGAGCCCAAGCTGCTGGCCTACTGCCTGCTGAACTACTGCAAGTGGGTGCCTCCTCCTGCCCTGCCCTGAGGGACCGGCTCTGTCCTGAAAGCTCAGCTGGAGCCTCCTTCTAGTCTGTACAAAGCTGTGGTCATTGTACAGGAGAATGGGCTATGTCTCTGAGCTGCTTCAAGGCAAGTCAGAGGTGTAGTTGTTAATGAACTTTGCTGTAAGTTAACCTGTCTTTCTTTTGACCCTCCAGAAGGAATTATGGAGATATAGAATTGCTATTCCAGCTGCTTCGAGCCTTTACTGGTCGTTTTCTCTGCAACATGACCTTCTTAAAAGAGTATATGGAGGAAGAGATTCCCAAAAATTACAGCATCACTCAGAAACGCGCCCTATTTTTTCGCTTTGTAGACTTAAATGACCCTAACTTTGGAGATGAATTAAAAGCTAAAGTGAGTCCCACTCTTGCGCTGTAGGAGGCTATGGGTTTTTCATCTGGTTTCCTAGGGAACCTTGAGCCCTTTTCTTTTTCCACTGGGTCTCCCTTGACTAAATAGTAGAGTGAGCGAGGTGCTGTGGCATGCACCTGTAATCCCAACTACTTGGGACCACGGCGGGAGGATTGCTTGAGCTCAGGAGTTAGAGGCTGCACTGAGCTGTAATCACGCCACTGCATTCCAGTGTGGTTGACACAATGAGACCCTGTCTCTTAAGGGAAAAAAAAAATTAGTAGGCTGGGCTGTAAGTGAGGAAATGCCATTGCTGAGGAATGTCAGGTCCATGCAGCAGTGACCCAGTGTTGAAGGATAGTTTGTGAATTTCCTTGTTTTTAGAAAATGGCTTGTTTGATTTGAGAAGAATAAACCAGGTTGACATCTCTTTTCTAGTTTTTAACCTACCTTTCTAGTTGCTCTTTGCATAGAAATCAAGGTTAGTAGTCACAGGCTGGTTGAGTTCTAACTCACTGGTGTGGTATGGCCACGACTGGCTGTTCTGTTTTTCTCCTTCTTCACTTTAATTTTTTTTTTTTTTTTTTTTTTTTTGTAGGTTCTGCAGCACATATTGAATCCTGCTTTCTTATACAGCTTTGAGAAGGGGGAAGGAGAGCAGCTATTGGGACCTCCCAATCCAGAAGGAGATAACCCAGAAAGCATCACCAGTGTGTTTATTACCAAGGTGGTATAACTACGCGCATGGGCGTGAGAAGTAACCGGTCAGATGAACGAATGTCTGTGTGTGTGTTGTTTGTTTTCTTAACGCATTTATTTTTCATGATTGTGTTAATTTATAGCAGACCATCACATTACAATTCTTAGTAGTGAGTTTTTGAAGGCAGCCTTACTTTGGAATGAATTAACCTCCCACATTAATAGATTCTAATCAGAAACGAAATGTATCTTGATGAAAGTTCATGTAGCAGTTATTTTGTGAAAACCCTTGTTGCCAGTCAGCAGAATTTCTGTGTTCTGTTTTCATCTCCAGTTTTGCGAAAGAATCTCCTAATAGCCAGTGAGCCTATGAGACTGTCTGCAGTTCCTGCTGCAACTCCTTCTTGCCAAGTTATGAAACCCTGTGGCAGCTGTAGTCTAGTCTGAAACAAGCTCAGGTTTTAACACCTCTGTACATTTTTACAATGGCTTTACAGTTTGTATTAGAGAGAGTTTTTTGAATTAAATGCCTGTGTTCTGTCATTGTCCCAATACTCACTATATTGATGCTCACCGTTAAAGGTAGTGTTTGCCTTGAGATTCTCGCATTGGGTGTGTGTTGGAATGCTTAGTGAATATTTTCCTCATTAGAAATACAGATGGCTGGTTTTCTTATCCATTTTGTCCTGGGGTCAAGGCAGAGGGGACTGTTGTTTCCATTGGCAGATTCCCGGACCTTAAATAGTGTTTGTCCTTTCAGACAGGCCGCCTTCCTGCAGTGTTGACATCCCACTCTGGGATCAGAGCCAGGCCAGGGGGTTGTTCTTGGTCCCCTTACTGTTATTTGCCTTATTCTGGGCAAGTGTAGGGAGATGGGGCCCAGAAGGACCCCTTCTCCTTTGTCGTCTTCTTCAGGTTGTGCCTCCTGGGTCACATACTGCTGCTAGGGGACTTTGAATGTCAGGATGAGGAGAAAACGAGCTGGCAGACTGGAGTCTGGGGATGCAGGTGTGGGGCTGCCAAGAAGCAGTACATCCAGGGAAGAGAGGACCTTGGGCGGGACTAAAAGGGACCTTGATGAAAACATGATTATCATGGAAGACGTCGGTCTTTCTGTTTTCAGTAGTATTAAGGCCTGGTAGACAGACAGTGGTTAGGATACTTGGTTGAATTGAATGATGCCACCATTATACTTGATTTAGTAGAGACGTGTAGAATATTCCTCAAAGAAGGTACATTTTTTCTTACGTCCATGAAACAATTAAATTATCTGTCAGATGCTTTCAAAACTGTAACAGTTTTTTGGAAGTTGACATTTTTCCAGGTCACATTTTCTAATCATGCAGCAGAAAAATAAGGAACAGACAAAAGTTGACCAGGAAAAAAAAAATCTCAACTACTTGGAAATTAAGAAACTCAGTCCTAAGTCACCTTGAATCAAAGTCTTCCTTTCCACCTCGCCTTCCTCCAGCCCTGTGTCCTGACTCTTAAGCCTCCCCTTTTTTAAATGTTGAAATGAATTTGGTGAATTTCTAATCGATATGTAAACCAAAAAGTCTCTGAGATGGATCTCAATCATTTTAGAAATTTATTTTGCCGAAGTTAAGGATGTGTCTGGGAGAGAGGTTTGTGTCCTACTTTAAAGATGGTTTTGAGGACTGCAGTATTTGAAGGGGAAAATTGGGCTGAAGGAGAAAGAGGGAGGGTGTGGTCATCCACACATTGCAAAAGAAGGGGAGCAGGTAGGGGAACAGGCAGTTCTGTGTTCGTCTCACGCTTAGGAAGTCAGAACTTTATGGAAGATATGGTGAACATGGAGCTGATACCTGTGGTGATCATTAACCTTTTATCTTTAGCTCTGCTTAGGAACAAAAGGAGAGCCAGTTTCTTGCATGACTCAACTTTCGGCTTAATTTTTTCCACTGGGCAGAGCAAATTGGGATCCTAAGGTTTTTTTCCTCCTTTCACATACATATGAAGGAAGATGGATAGGATGTTATTGATTACCTCATTGTAATATTTCATGTTACATACTCTGTGTGTGTGTGTGTGTGTGTGTGTGTGTGTGTGTGTGTATTTTTAAGGCTTAAACCTGTTGTATGACCCTCAGTGAGTGTATGTGTGTCTGTGTGTGTCTGTGTTTAAGCCTTGTTGTATGACCCTCAGTCAGTAACGCAGTTCACAGCTGGAAATGAGTCCTTCCCACTGTCCCCGTGCAGGTCCTGGACCCCGAGAAGCAGGCAGACATGCTGGACTCGCTGCGGATCTACCTGCTGCAGTACGCCACCCTGCTGGTGGAGCACGCCCCGCACCACATCCACGACAATAACAAGAACCGCAATAGCAAGCTTCGCCGCCTCATGACCTTCGCCTGGCCCTGCCTACTCTCCAAGGCCTGTGTGGACCCGGCCTGCAAGTACAGCGGACACTTGCTCCTGGCACACATTATTGCCAAATTCGCCATCCACAAGAAGATCGTCCTGCAGGTATTTTGCAACTCCCCTCCTGTCCTCCATGTGGATCCCATGCTGTGCGCTTGACTCCCTGGCGCAGTGTCAGCCTCCCTGCTGTCTTTTCCCGATATCAGTAAAAACCACGAAAACACAGACACTATATGATTGATTCCACTTAGAAGACCCTAGGGCACTTAAATTCAGAGAGACAAAAAGAGACTGCGGCGGGGCCGGGCCAGGAAGAGGGGGTGGGGAACGCATGCTGACTGGGTGCAGAGTTTCAGCCTGGGAAGAAGCATGCGTTCTGCAGGTGATGGGGCTCGTGGCTGCACCCCCCATGAAGGTGCCTGGCGCCACTGGGCTGTGCACCCACAAATGGGGATGATGGTATATTCTGTGTTTTGTGTGTTTTACTACAATAACAGGAAATTTGAGGGGAAAATAACCCACACTGTGACTATCCATGCTCTCCCTTCCTCATTCCGACTCTGCTCTCTCATTCCTCGATGGCTTTGCTTTTTAAAGGAAATGCCACCTTTTCCATCTCACGCTTCTCTGGCAATTGCATTCTGGCCTCTGACCCTGACATTCCATGGCACAAATTATAAATATTCAAGGGCCTCAGCCCAGTTCTCTTTGCTAAAGACAGTAGGTACTTTTGGATCTGTATCTCATGGGCCTGCTGCTGTGCAGCTGGTATTAAGCGTCTCTTCATGGTGTCGCTTGGTGGTTTGGGCTCTGAGGTTGGGCACCGCGGGTTTGAGTGTTCTTTCCTCTGCTCACACGGTCTGTGCCCTTGGGCAAGTTAATGTCTCTGTGTGAGAATTAAATGTAGTATTACACTCGAGTGCTCAGCATTTGATCACTGATAGCTCCTGTCTTCTGTGAGACCATCTTTGATGGGCTTTCCCCTGATGTGTTTCTCCTGTGAACCTTTGTGGTGTTGAACTCTGGACCCCGATCAAGCCAGGAGCCTCTCACATCCCTCCCATGGCCCCTTGAGCTAGAACTCCAGCCTCGGGACTTCACTGCTCCCCCCCAGTTTCAAACACCCAGGGACTTTTGACCTTCTCTCCTCCTCCCCAGGGCCCACGCACCAGGAGGTTCTGCAGCTTCTAACACCCACCCTGTTCCACCCCAGGACTGTCTTTCTGTGTTCTGTGACCTCACCTCACTTGAACGACTGCAACTGCCATTTTGCAGCACCTCTCCTGCTAGCCCTGTTCACTTTATTTCCCACCCGAAGCTAGAGGGAGATGAGCCATATTCCTCCCTAACTCTGCTGGTTAGACGGGACACAGGATCCCTGCAGAGAGCTGGGTCTTATCTGTCTGCATGCCCCAGCCTAGTTCAGCACGGGCACATAGCAGGTGCTTTGTAAATACTAGAATGGATGTATTCATTGGTCAAAACTAAACAAAACAGAAAGCAACTAAGTTGTTTCCTAATTAGAAAGTCCTAAGAAATGTTTTAAAAAATTGTTTTGGAAAAATACCATGCCTTGATCCCAATGGATTGTTTGTGTTTTCCTGTTTTTTAAAGCCTTCCTTCTCCTCTTCCATTAAGTGTCTCTTCCCTCTTTTAGGTCTTCCATAGTCTCCTCAAGGCTCATGCAATGGAAGCTCGAGCAATCGTCAGACAGGCGATGGCCATTCTGACCCCGGCAGTGCCGGCCAGGATGGAGGACGGGCACCAGATGCTAACCCACTGGACCCGGAAGATCATCGTGGAGGAGGGGCACACTGTCCCACAGCTGGTGCACATTCTGCACCTGATAGTGCAGCACTTCAAGGTGTGTGGGAGGGATGGTGGGCTGCAGGCGTGCATCTTCAGGCACTCGCTTTGAACCTGGACCTCCTCTTGGTCTGCAGTAATAAGGTGGTCATCTTTTAGTAAGGTGACTTCTGGTTCATTGGTTAGTTTCTATAAGTGTATATGGCTCTATCAGCATGGAAATTGCCATAATAGAGTGAATATGTCCCAGGTGTGTGCGTCTTTGTGTCTAAAGCTGCATTTCTGTCCTAAGTACTGTGCTCAGTTAACCCTTGTTTGCTGCCAGATTTGCACCTTACGGTGAGAGAGAGAGTCCTCATTGACTCTAGATTTCCGTAACCAGGCTTGGAAAGTTAATTCGTGTTGCTGGCATCTCCTTCTCTATGGCGAAATCACCCCCTTTGTGGGATTTGTTTATATGTAAATGTTTCTTGTAAATTTGAGGTAGAGGAGAAAGGATTGTGTTGAAAGCAAATTCTCTGATAGCCAACTCTTAGAATTGGAACTTTGCTTTACAATGTCAAGTCTGAAGTTTGATACGTGTAATGAGACTCACCTCCCTGTCTGAAGAGAATTCAGTTTTTTAAGACTGAAGTATACTATTATAATGGGATTTAGTTGGGGTAGGGGAGAGTGATAAACACACATACATAAGGCAGGGAGAATTTCCTCAGTAAGGTTAGATTCAGAATTCTTTAGCTTCAAGTTGGTCTGTGTGTATATGTTGGGGCTGAGGCGCATCAGAGTTGTGTGTGTGTGCGTGTGCGCTCTGGGACCAAGGTCTCGTGTTGCCGGCCCTGTGCCCACAGGTGTACTACCCAGTACGGCACCACCTGGTGCAGCACATGGTGAGCGCCATGCAGAGGCTTGGCTTCACGCCCAGTGTCACCATAGAGCAGAGGCGGCTGGCCGTGGACCTGTCTGAAGTCGTCATCAAGTGGGAGCTGCAGAGAATCAAGGACCAGCAGGTAGGGGTGTCATCAGTGTTCCCCAGTCGCCTTTCTTCGACTTTTCCCTAGAAATCAGTCAGTAAAGCCAAGCGCCTGTATGTTTTTAAGCCGGATTCAGATATGGACCCAAATTCCAGTGGAGAAGGAGTCAATTCTGTCTCATCCTCCATTAAGAGAGGCCTATCTGTGGATTCTGCCCAGGAAGTGAAACGCTTCAGGACGGCCACCGGAGCTATCAGTGCAGTAAGATCGTATGCCTCTGTACGGGTGCTGTGCGTCCTGCTAGGAGTTGGTTTGTTTATTCCCTACATTTAGAATGTGAGCTCAGTGCCCATCTGTGTGCAGGAGAGGCAGCTGGGAACAGCCACGCTCACCAGATTGAAACTCAGGCACACGTTAGTCATGCAGGGGGTTCCCAGGCCACCAGACACGTTTGCATTTGCGTTCAGTTCATACCATTAGAGTTCTGTCAATGATGGTTGATTACTTGCAGAAAGGCATCTACAGAAACTCTTCGAAGGAAGGAGTTGACTAAGAACATGTGCCCATATTGAGATCAATTTCAAAAAAAAAAGACGTGTTCTGTTTTGTGGGGCAGCTGCCTAGAGGGTCCTGGGTATCGCCCCTTGTGGAAGGGTGGCCTTTGGAGTCCTGATCCTGATCTCCGCTGGTATCATGAACCCACTGGCTTGTGGACACAGGCCTGGCTGCCCCACTTTCAGCTTCCTAGGCCTGAGGCTGAGCTCTTCTCACACCCTCACCATCCCCCGTCTTATGTGGCACCCACATCTGCCCTCGGCTTCTGTTAGAAACTTGGCATCGTCTGCACTTTCTCCATTGGCTTCTCCCCACACATCTGATCCAGAGCAAGTGTCACTGACCTTGCTGCAAATAGCCACCCCTCCCCATCCCTGCCTCTGCACCGTGGTCCCAGCCTCCGTCACCCCTTGCAGTAACCAGATGGGAGCTGTTCATCTGCCTCCTTTTTCCTCTCTCTGTTCCTGTTCCTCTCTTTGCCTCCACTTTTATCCTTCCTTGACTTTTCACAGAGCAGTCCGACTACCACAGAAGCCTCTTTTCAGAACTTGAATCAGGGGAAGCTGGGTGAAGGCTATGTGAGACCTCCATAGTGTTTTTATAAAAACATCTTGTGGATCTTACAATCCTTTGAAAATAAAAAGTTGAATCAAGTCAGGTTGCCTCTTCTCTTGCTTGAGCCCTCCCCTTGACCGTGGCCTCCAGGGCCCGAGTGACCAGGCCCTGCTGATGGCTCTTGACCCCAACACCGTCTCAGGGTTCTGGCTCTGTGCTCACTCAGGATGCATTCCCTGGCCTTTTCCCTCCCCTGGGAGCTGTCTCTCTTCTCTTTTCTCGTGGCTGGCTTCATCTCAACCTAAAGACCTCCTTTGCTGACGTCCTCCCGCTTCCTGGGCCTCGCACTTTTGTTCCCCATCACGTGAGCCACTACTTTTTGTAGCTGCTTGGCTGGCTAGCCGTCTGCCCTCCTGTTGGCTCTGTTGGCTTTACCAGGGCAGAGATGACATCTGTCTTTGGTATCCCCAGCGTCCAGACCTGCCTGTGTCCCCAGGAGGTACCACATACCCGCTAGCTGGGTGAACAAGTCAAACCCCGGTTGGAAATTCACATTGCGATTCTCTTCCTGCCTGAAAGGAGGTCCCTTTCCAGGTCTTTGGGAGGAGCCAGTCGCTACCTGGAGCGGACTCTCTCCTCGCCAAGCCCATTGACAAGCAGCACACAGACACCGTGGTGAACTTCCTCATCCGCGTGGCCTGTCAGGTATGGGTTCCAAGTGTCTTGCATCGGGCATCTGCAGACCAGAGGCTACTTACTAACACTCCAGGATTATCTGTGACAGTTTGTCAAAAAAGATACAGACAAACCAAGGTCTGCGAGCTGGTTCTGTCATTTTCATACCAAATGCACTTGATTTTGTGGCAGGTCAACATTTCCAAAATCTATTTGTGTCTTATAATTGATACGATTTTTTAATTTTTTGAGACGGAGTCTCGCTTTGTCATCCAAGCTGGAGTGCAGTGGTGTGATCTCAGCCCACTACAACCTCCACTCAGGGTTCAAGCGATTCTTGTTCTCAGCCTCCTGAGTTGCTGGGAATACAGCTGACCACCACCATGCCCAGCTAGTTTTTGTATTTTTCGTAGAAATGGGGTTTCACCATATTGGCCAGGCTGGTCTTGAACTCCTGACCTAAAGTGATCAGCCTGCCTCAGCCTACCAAAGTCCCGGGATTGCAGCCATGAGCTACCATGCCTGGCCTGATACAGATTTTTTAAAAAAGCATTTCACTCTTTGAGTGATAATAAAATAATGATGTGTCTTCTAATTGACGGCATCTTAGTGCTGGTGGAATATGGTAGGCAGTGATCTTGGCTGATCATTTAACTTCCAGGTGTTCTTTTTGCATCCTGAAGATGGGAGCAATACACAGCTCAGTAAAGGGTGAAATGATCCAACCTACAGAAAGAATGTACATTTAGCTGTTTAAGTGCTTTTATAACTTGGGTTTATTTATCATTCATTTCAATTTTTATCTTTATAGAATTGTTTAGGAATTTATTTCTGAAACTTTATATTTCAAAAATCTATTGTAAATGAAGTTTTCCTAAATCTTAAGTTTTTATTCCTGTTAAACAGAATAGTATATCTTACAGTTCCTTTGAGAATTTCCAAGTACTGAAAAGGATCTGCTAAGTACCTAACCAATACATAATTCCTTGCCTCCCTGCAGTGTGCAGGGAGGTCCTGTGGGGAGCCAGTGGGGCCCACAGGGGGTTGCAGTCACCATGGATGTGCTGCAGATGCAGGGTAGGGGGCCATGAGGGTTCACCAGTCAGGCTGGTCGGGGAAGGTGTCCAGCTGTGTGGAGGTCAGGCGGAAGAGGAGTGGTGGTGAGGGTGAAGGTCTGAGACAGGTACGCGGGCTGGAGCATGGTTGCAAAGCTCTGTCAATGGAATGACTGTAAACTTGGATGCAGTGAAATGCCAGCTCTAACTCGGATGAATTGCTAGGTTAATGACAACACCAACACTGCGGGGTCCCCTGGGGAGGTGCTCTCTCGCCGATGTGTGAACCTTCTGAAGACCGCGTTGCGGCCAGACATGTGGTCCAAGTCTGAGCTCAAGCTGCAGTGGTTTGACAAGCTGCTGATGACTGTGGTAAGTACAAGTGTCTGAAGGGCCGGGGCAGGGCCACCAAGGCCATTATTGTTGGGAACCAGCCCCAGCCCCATACGTGGGTGCCTTTAGTCCTGGCGTGATGAGGGATTGAGAAAAGAAAATAAAGACAGAGACACAAGAGTAGAATTAACAGCATGGGTCCAGGGCACCAACGCAAGCATGGGTACTGTGTTGGCCCCAAACTCTGGGCTCCAAACACTTTTATTATGTGCATGATCTCATTGATCTTAGGGGCGTGGAAGGGGAGGGTAAAGGAGTGGGTAAGACAGCCTGGTGGAGATCCTTCTAAGACATGCTAAACTAGTACTCTGAGGTTATTACTAGTACTCTGACTGTTAGCGGGGTGCGGCTGCATCAGAAGTATAGAGGATGCATCATGGGGCTTTTATCTCCCGAGCACTGAGAACAGAGAGCAATTAAAATCACTCCGTATTCTGAGAACCAAGGCAGAGCCTGAGGTGCTCTGTGATCTCTGCCCTGCAAGGCTTTTCTCCTCCTTGCCAGCTCCCATCTGCAAAGACCTTCCAGGATCTTGTGAGCGGAGGTCCCCTCCCTTTTCAGAGTCTCTATGTTGAGAAGGCATTTGTGGGACCAGAGCAGTATTGCCTGTTCTGCAACCACCCCTCGGTGTTCCCAGTGTTACTGCGCTCTCATGGTCTTTACCTTAGGCCTCCTGTTGCTGCTTGATTTCTAATTAACTGCACCAATAATATATTTTAGTTCAGTGTATAAACTTCACTGTACTCTGAGCCAAACAGGCTTATAATTATTTAGCTAGAATTAACATAGGTCTCCCCCTGGCCATCTTGATCCACAATTATCAGATGCTGTCGCCTGGGCAGGGACTGAATATTTGTGGATCACTCTGGGCCTGACCCCTAAGCCCCAAATCTCCTGTCCTCTTTGACAGTCATGGCCTCTCCCACGTTGCCCTCCACTGCTGATACCAGGGAGGGAGTCTGACTGATAATGGCTTTGCTCTAGAGACTTTAGGAGTTCGAGACCAGTCTGGACAGCACCGTGAGATCCCAACTCTGCAAAAGAGAAGAGAGAAAATTAGCTGGGCATAGTGGTTTGAGCTTGTAGTCCCAGCTACTCAGAAGAGGTTAAGGCAGGGAGGATTGGCTGAAGCTGGGCGGTTGAGGCTGCAATGAGCTATGATTGTGCCACTGCACTACAGCTTATGAGACCAAGCAAGACCTGGTCTCTTAAAAAAAAAAAAAAAGAAAGAAAGAAAGGAAAGAATGGCTTTGGAATTTGAGCTCTCATGCTGGCCCCAAGTACACTTTGGAGTGTTTAACCTTAATACAGTTCTCTTGCATTTTGTGGACTCATTTATAAAAGTTACCTACCAGTTGCCTTGGGCTGCACATTTTAGTTGACTGTTGCAACAACCTTTAAGATGTGCTTTGGATTTTTAAAACAGATTTTAATGATGAAACTATAATTTTTTATCAAGTGCCAAGGAGCTAGTCCCAAAATGCTAATTATTTTATTTTGCTTGCTGGTTTTTTGCTTGTAAAAACCATGATTCTGTACTTTCTGGTGGCAGCAAAAGCTATTCTCTTGCCTTACCCAGATTTTGTTTTTCTAGGTCTTGGCAGAATTTGAAGACTGTTACTATTGAGATGATAAAATCTATTGCAAGCACTTATTATTTTGGACTGTGAAGACCATGTTGCTTCTGTTTTAGCTCTGCTGTGAACCGCGAACTCTATTTTCTGTTTTATTCCGTTGTTTTGGTTTGTTTTTATTAATTTTTACTTTTATTTATTTTCTTTGACAGAGTCTCCCTCTGTCGCACAGGCTGGAGTGCAGTGGCACAATCTCGGCTCACTGCAACCTCCGCCTCCCAGGTTCAAGTGATTCTCCTGCCCCTACCTCTCCAGTAGCTGGGTCTACAGGCTCGTGCCACCACGCCTAGCTTGTGTGTGTGTGTGTGTGTGTGTGTGTGTGTGTGTGTGTATTTTTAGTAGAGACAGGGATTTTACTATGTTGGTCAGGCTGGTCTCAAACTCCTAACCTCATGATCCACCCACCTCAGCCTCCCAAAGTGCTGGGATTACAGGCAGGCATGAGCCATTGCAACCGGCTTGTTCTTACTGATTTTTTATGCTGCCATCATCTGTTGATTTCAGGATACACAGTTTGAAAGATGCTTCTTTTTGGAAGAGTATTTGTTTTGGTTTTGGTTTTGGTTTGTTTTTTTGAGACAGTCTCAGTCTGTTGCCCACGCTGGAGTGCAGTGGCACAATTTGGCTCACTGCAACCTCCACCTCCCGAGTTCAAGTGGTTCTTGTGCCTCAGTCTCCCGAGTAGCTGAGACTACAGGCATGTGCCAGCATACCTGGCTAATTTTTTTTTTTTTTTTGTAATTTTAGTAGAGGCAGGGTTTCACCATGTTGACCAGGCTGGTCTCAAGTGATCCACCCACTTCAGCCTCCCAAAGTGCTGGGGTTACAGGCATGAGCAGCCACTGTGCCTGGCCTGGAATGATATTTGTATTTTTGTATCTTAAGAAAATTAGAAGAGAAAAGCAAAATTCATTGCAGGGACTTTTTTAGGGCTTTACTGATTTTAAAATATTAATATTGGTTAGTATTGAATATTAATACTTTAACCTTTTTAAAAGAGTTTGAATAGATACTTAGAGTGATTTTATGAAGGAATCATTTTTATGAAATCCAGTGGTCATTCTCTAGTGGTTTTTTTTGTTTTTAACTTAGTCTCCAAATAATGAATCTAGTGCTAGATTTTGCCAGACTCCGGTTTCTAGAATTCATTGTCATTGAGTATTCATTTCCTCTGTGGCCTGCGTTCTCCATTCCAGGAGCAGCCAAACCAAGTGAACTATGGGAATATCTGCACGGGACTAGAAGTGCTGAGCTTCCTGCTAACTGTCCTCCAGTCGCCAGCCATCCTTAGTAGCTTCAAACCCCTGCAGCGCGGAATCGCCGCTTGCATGACGTGTGGAAACACCAAGGTGCTGCGAGCCGTCCACAGCCTTCTCTCGCGCCTGATGAGTATTTTCCCAACGGAGCCAAGTATGTGGCCTTTTCCACCAGTGCTTTTCTTTGAGAGTGGACGGTGGGCATGGAGTTTGTTATGAGAGTGCTTATCCTCTAGTTACTGTGTTGAGCACTTTGTTATCGCTTTCCTTTCTACTCTCAAGCTTTCTTTTAAAAATTGACATAAAAACAGAATGGCAGCACTCATCGAATTTAGTCTGCTTTGGAAATTCAGTTCATCATTTGAAGATTATTTCTTTAAGCTACTGAAGGGAAGTTAAAGTATTCAATTGTTGAACATTTTGGCAGGATCAGATTTTGACATGTTATAAATAAGTGTGTTTCGAGCACATGCCGTTAGGTTTTTTGAGTATTCTGCACATAGCTGTGTAGAATGAGAACCAGCCCAGAGGGGGGGCCCACACTATTCTGCAGGGAGAGAAGTGCCCATGCCAGTCCCTCCTGATACCCAAGCAGCCAGCACTCAGTCCCTGACATCAGCACCGATGGGCCCGAGAGCCCTAACCATGTGCCTGGGTCCCTGCCCTGTAGGTACTTCCAGTGTGGCCTCCAAGTACGAAGAGCTGGAGTGCCTCTACGCAGCTGTCGGAAAGGTCATCTACGAAGGGCTCACCAACTATGAGAAGGCCACCAACGCCAATCCCTCCCAGCTCTTCGGTGAGTGTGCGTTTGGCCTGGTGTTCTGTGATGGCTTAATTTGGGATCTGTCCCTGCGCACTGGACGTGCTTCCCTTCGGGAAGGGGCTCTGGTTGTTGGGCAGAACTTAGAGCCACTGGATGTTCAGGCATCTGTTGCGTGGGGCCCTCAAGGCCACCATCCCCTGTAGACTGCACCCCGCCCTCCTCTCACCGATCCTAGCTCTGTGCTCCCTCCTCAGCCTCTAGCACAGGCTTCGGTGTGAGGGACATTGCCAGGGTGCCCCAGTGTCACCCTCAACAGGCACCACAAGAGCTACATGCCAACATGTGGTCTCTGCCTTTAACCACAGCCCACCTGTGAGTCAACCACTCACAAGATGAGAACTTGCTCCATCTAATCGGTGAGGCTCTGGCTGGCCCAGGTGAGATGAAAACTGCCTCCCTCTTAGGTGATAGGGCAGCTGGGTCACTCTGGCCCTAGGTGCCCGGGAGTCACATTTATACATGTGCCCTCAGCTTTGTGGCAGACACATGTCTTCCTAGACTTTGGTTTAGTGTCTCAAATTTTATTTTCTCCTTTATTGCATATTCATTAGGTGAAACTGAAAATACAAATGAAGGAAAACTAAGTACCAGTCACCTGTCAGGCTCTTCCTAGTAGTAATCAGTCCCAGTATTTTAGAGTGATTGTCATTTTTTATACACATGTATGTAATTACCCATATAGATAGCCCTTGTTAGGCAAATGCTTGTCTGAATTTGCCAACTGAATATATTTGGGTGAGTTCATTGCTCTCCACAGTTGGCAGGAGCTAGGAGAATTTGGTTAAAATGGTGTCCATTGCCATCCCAGCTTGCTATCTCTCTTCAGGCAGCAGCCAGGTATGGAGAGTGAGAAGTGCTTCCAGGACTTTTTTTAAGTCACCCTCCATGAGATCCCAGCTTCCATCACAGAGTAGCACAGGTATCTCCTCCCCCTGCTCATTGTCTGAAGGACTCTCATTAAGAAGCGCAGACCTCATGGGCCCTGCCTCCCTCCTCTGTGGGGGTCAAAAGGCCACAGGCAACCTTGGGGTGAGGTGGGCCTGGGGAGCTGGCCACACCGTTGTCCCCACAGAGCATACCCTGTTTACGTCACTGTCATCATCAAGTGTCATGGGTTGCCCGGCTGACAACCAGACTGGCCCTATGTTGAATGCAGTGTTACGAGTTGATCTTTTAACAAAGCTAGCCTGAAATTGCCTCGTAACTGGCATATACTCTTTGGTTGTGCTATTATGTGATCCACGAATACAGATTTAAAGTTTCATGAGTAGGGCCAGGTACAGTAGCTCATCCCTGTAATCTCAGCACTTTGGGAGGCCGAGGCGAGCCGATCACTTGAGGTCAGGAGTTTGAGACCAGCCTGGCCAACATGTTGAAACCCCATCTCTAGTAAAAATACAAAAATTAGCCGGGAATGGTGGCAGGCGCCTGTAATCCCAGCTACTCGGGAGGCTGAGGCAGGAGAATCCCTTGAACACAGGTGGCAGAGGTTGTGCAGTAAGCTGAGATCACGCCACTGTGCTCCAGCCTGGGTGACAAAGCGAGACTCCATGTCAAAAAAAAACAACAGTAGTTTAATGTGTAAGTCAAGATCAAGGTAATTTTCACAATGCCAATTATGAAAGAGAATTTTTCTGTATATTGTATGTTTCCTTTCTAATATTGGGTTTGCTGATTTTTATTGATCTTAGGCCGTTTTCAGAATGAGTGCAAATTGAATTTGAAGATATTTGGCATGTCCTCTAGATAGGCTAGATTGTTTAAAAAATGTTTTTTTCCATCTTTTTCTTATTTTCTCAAACGTATTATAGGACTAAAAACTTAGGGTAATTTGCCATAACCTAAAAAAAAAAAATCCAGAACTGAAGGTAAGAATGTTGTTTCTACTGAGGCACAAAAATCAGTTCTCATTCATGATGATTTGATTTAATTGAGAATAAGGAGTGCAAATAGAGTGTTCAGAATGTGGCCTGAGCCATGTGAGAACTCACAGTATTGACACTGGGATTAATCAAGACTTTTGTTAGAATACATTGTTTCAAATAGCACTTTGTTTCCACTTTGTGTTTCATGGTTGTTACTTTTCTGTAAAACACCTGGCAATTTCTATATCTTAGGGACCCTGATGATCCTCAAGTCAGCCTGCAGCAACAACCCCAGCTACATAGACAGGCTGATCTCTGTCTTTATGCGCTCCCTGCAGAAGATGGTCCGGGAGCATTTAAACCCTCAGGCAGCATCGGGAAGCACCGAAGCCACCTCAGGTGATAAGCTGAACGCTGGGGACCTTTCCTGGGACTCTGCTGTGCGGGCTGGGACTGAACTCTAAAGGGAATGTGCATTCATCAAGTCCTGTTGTTTTACTTCATTACCATTTGCTCTTCATTGTATGGGTTTAAAAAGCAGGACTCATAGTTAAAAATTGACTGTTATTAAGCTGGGTATGGTGGCACGCTGGTGGTCCCAGCTCCTCAGTAGCTGATGCAAGAGGATTGCTTGAGGCCAAGAATTGGAGGCTGCCGGGAGCCATGGTCACACCTGTAAATAGTCACTGCACTCAGTCTGTTGCACAAACTGTCTGTCTGTCTCTGTCTCTGACACACACACACCCCCATCCTCCTGCTTTTAAAGTCTGCAAATGTAAGAATGTAGAAATTTTAAAGTGGTTGGACTTTTATATGCTGCATTCACCACTGAGAGTTACCAGTGCTTGCTATGAAACAGAGATTGCTCTGTCAGAGTTGCTGTTTCTGAAGAGTTAAGTCACAGGTTTCAGAGCTGAGCAGCAGGCTCCAGGAATCTGGATGCTCTGTAGGGGTATGGTGCTGCTTGGCAGGGGCTGTGGTGGGCACGGCTTCTGGGTACACCTCAGAGTACAGGGGCCATGACTGGGACTTCATAGCTGGGTATGGAGAGGCCGGGGCCACCTGCACTGGTCCGTCAGCTCCCTCACCCCTCTCCCTGCTGGGAGGGCTACACTCCCAAGATGCATGGAAGAATATACGTGTGCCTCAAATCCCAGAGCTCTAGTTGCAGAAGAAATCATTGAGGGGTAAAGGGGTAGAACCCAGCACGCCCAGCAAGGCTGAGTGGCTGCCTGATTAAATCAATGTGTAGAGACCCATGGGTTTTTTCTTTCTTGGTACAAGCAGGTACAAGCGAGCTGGTGATGCTAAGTCTGGAGCTGGTGAAGACACGCCTGGCAGTGATGAGCATGGAGATGCGGAAGAACTTCATCCAGGCCATTCTGACATCCCTCATCGAGAAATCACCAGATGCCAAAATCCTGCGGGCCGTGGTCAAAATCGTGGAAGAATGGGTCAAGAATAACTCCCCAATGGCAGCCAATCAGGTGAGGTGGGACGGTATGCCATGTGACCTCCCTTTGAATGAACGAAAATCTTTCTGAAACTTGAAGCAGAACATTTTTTTCTGCTGTAATTGCACTCATAACATCTTCTCTTGATTAAGGTGTATTTTTTTCAGTGCACTTAACAGATGTTAAATAGAAACTCGGTTGCTCATCTTAATGTGGCTTTACTCCTGTTAAAATGTTAAATGAAGACCAAGTCCTGTAATCCCAGCACTTTGAGAGGCCGAGGCAGGCATATCCCTTGAGATCAGGAGTTTGAGACCAGCCTGACCAGCATAGGGAAACTCTATACTACAAATAAAAAATTTAGCCAGGCGTGGTGGCACACACCTGTAATCCCAGCTGCTTGGGAAGCTGAGGCAGGAGAATCGCTTGAATTCAGAAGGCAGAGGTTGCAGTGAGCTGAAGATCATGCCACTGTACTCCAGCCTGGGCATCGTGGCAAGACTCCAAAAAAAAAAAAAAAAAAAAAGTTAACCATATTACCTTTTTATAGCAGTAAATATAAAGCAAATAATAGAGACTCATTTCACTTAGTGAGATGCTCGCAAACTTCTGATTTGTTTTATAGTTTATAGTTGCTTTCTCTCCAAAATGAGTTGTAGCCCCTATGAAAACTATATTGGCATGTCTTGATTTTAAGCATCTAAAGATAAAGCCGTGTTTACCTTCCTGTTTAGGAATGACCTTGTCTTACTGTACCTGACAAAACTGTAGGAGCTTAAAAAATAAGAGCAGATGGTCGAAATACTTTTAACTGTGTCTTTTCTCAAATTTCATAGACACCTACACTCCGGGAAAAGTCCATTTTGCTTGTGAAAATGATGACCTACATAGAAAAACGTTTTCCGGAAGACCTTGAATTAAATGCCCAGTTTTTAGACCTTGTTAACTATGTCTACAGGTAATTACAGCAGTATAAGCAAGTATTACAGGTGTCATTCTATAGCGTGTGCCATGGCCAGCCACCACAGCATGGCTTTCATCTTTTACTTAAACCTGTGCTTAAAATACTCACTTAAATGCTAAATTGTGCGACCTACTTTGGTGTCATTAAAGGACCTTTTGTTGTAATGCAGGGTGAGCCTGCCACGATTTGTAACATACTCTTGGTTTTCCTAGTAGCATTTCAGCAAGTTCATGTCTGCCTGTTTCTGCTTGTTTGCTTATGGCTTGGGGAGGCCACCGTCTTGCCTCTCTCTGACTTCTTGGTGTTACAGGGATGAGACACTGTCTGGCAGCGAGCTGACAGCAAAACTTGAGCCTGCCTTTCTCTCTGGGCTGCGCTGCGCCCAGCCACTCATCAGGGCAAAGTTTTTCGAGGTTTTTGACAACTCCATGAAACGTCGTGTCTACGAGCGCCTGCTTTATGTGACGTGTTCGCAGAACTGGGAAGCCATGGGGAACCACTTCTGGATCAAGCAGTGCATTGAGGTAGGAGGCCCTGGCTTACGTCTGTGGCAGAGGCAGCTGTGGGTTTCTGAGTGGGGGCTCTAAAGCTAGGAGGCGTTCACACACACTAAGACGAATTATCTCCAGCTTAAGCCTGCTTCTGATCTCCCGGAGGAAATCAAGACTTTAGCACAAGCATTCATCTTAAGTGTTTTGGGGCTTATTTAAAATACTTTATCAGAAGGTTGAACAGTATATCTTACTTTGTAGGTGAAGATTCATTTTTCCTTCAAACATAAAAATGTTTAAATTCCATCTACTTGCCCTAGAAAATAAAACGTGTGTATTGTGAATGTTAACTCCTGTTCTTTTTTTTTCTTTCTTTCTTTTTTTTTTTTAAGACAGAGTCTTGCTCTGTTGCCCAGGCTGGAATGAAGTGGTGTGATCTTAGTTCACTGCAAGCTCTGCCTCCTGGGTTTAAACAATTCTGTGTCCCAGCCTCCGCAGTAGCTGGGATTACAGGCATGTGTGACCACGCCCCACTCATTTTTGTCTTTTTAGTAGAAACAGGGTTTCACCATGTTGCCCAGGCTGGTCACGAACTCCTGAGCTCAAGTGATTGCCCACCTTGGCCTCCCAAAGTGCTGGGCTTACAGGCTTGAGCCACCACGCCCGGTCCCCATAATTCTTCAAGCAGGAAAATGAAGCAGCCGGGCCAGGGCCTGACCACACTGTCCGTTTTGGTTCCTTAGGATGAGGAGTCAGGTGCTGGCAACACAGATGTGTTTAACATGCTCAGTTTTATATTATAAAAGTGAGTTCCAGACCCAGAGTAGGATTGGTGTTTCGTGGAAGGCAGGTCAGATGTTCTTTGAATTTCCAGGAGGATTGTGGTGAGCCCCTAGTTTGCTAGAGGTTCAGCCTGTGGCTCACTCATCAGCCTGAGTTTGCTAGGGCAGGTTACTAGTGGGTGCAGGTAGTTCCTGTTCGTTTATCTAGAGTGAATGAAACCAGGTCACCACGTACTGTGTCTCCTGAGACAGCTGATATGGAAGGCGGATGAATTCTCTTTGATGAAAGAGGACCTTCTTTTCCCCTGGAAGTGAGTTTTTTTAATTGACAGAATAAACACAACATGGATGGTAGTAGGGCAGAGCTGGTGACAGTGTCCTCCCACTGTAATTGTGACGTTAATCAGACCTACATAACTGTGGCCTCTTTTGAGTCTTCCAACTTTTATCTGTATAGAGGTTTTTCTAAATTGAAACAAAATCACTTGTATCACCCCTACTCACCTATTTACTGTTTTTGGGGAATAACAGCATGGACCCAAATTTTTAAAAGGTGATAGGCTAAAAGACCAAAAAATAATTAACTAAAATAAGCTGTGAAGCTCAGTTCAGAATGGCGAAACATTATTCATTTTCTTCTCTGAGCATCTTAAGTGCTTTATTAGGGCTACTAGCTCAGGGTTCCCACCACGTGCATCCATCTGTTTATAGGCTTTAGATTCAAGCTCTTTAAGAGTATTACGAGTATACTCAAAAGAGCCTATATCCTCAAGGTTATGTACACGGTACTTTTTAATATCTATGTTTTCTATTCTCTGGCGCAAGGTACTCTGCACCTGGTTGTTTTCAGGCCTTGACCAAATAGCATGAGTGGTAGGAAATAGTTGTGGTGCTGCTCTCAGGAGAGCCTGCTAGCACGTTTCTCGTTTGTGCTGAATGGGCGCTCTCTTGGTGCTTGTGCAACATGCATTTGGAATTTTGCCCACGGCCATACCTGGGCAGAGTTCCCTATTCTTCCATCACTCGTGAAAGAGACCTTCCAACTGCTGGTTAGTCGCCAGGCACTGGGTCAGGTGCTAAAAATACAAAGATGAGACACTGGCTGTGGCAGGTCTATATGAATCGGTCCAGGGACAGGCGCAAGCTAGGGGGTCCTCCACTACCTCCTTTCTTTGCCCAGAGTATCTGCTCCCTCACCGAGGGTTACAGTTCAGGGCCCACTGGCAACTGCTGTCTCTCATTAGGACAGTGGGAGCTGTTTCCGTAGTGTTCACGCACCTCCCTTCCTACTGATAAGTTTTCTCTGTTGTTACAAAATTATCTTAGAGAATAAAGCAGATCACATTACTCTTTCCATTGTGCGTGGCATAAAATCCAGCCTCCAGGCTCTGATCCCCAAGTGACTGGCCTCTTGCCTCTCTCTGCATCCCCGTCCTGTCCCTCTCTCCCTCCATCAGTCTCCAGTACACTTTCCATGTTCTTGAACTTGCCTCACTCTCGCCACTCAGGCTAACGTGCAGCTCCCTTTAATTCTCCATCAGTCCACCCTGTTTCCTGGCTGTGTTACCACAGTGAGCACATTTCTGTGATGTGTCCTTCCCTCTGACACTTCAGCTCCTTGAGGCCAGGGATGCCATGTCTGTGCAGTCGACAGACGAATCTACAGGGCCTCCACGGCACCCTGTGGATGCTCAGGGAATATTCGCCCAAGATAGCAAGAGTGGTGTGGCCAGGCAGTGTGCGTAGGACCCGTGGGGAAGCACAGTGCGACAGGGAGTGGCCCAACTGCAAAGGGAGGCAGAGGACCTCGCGAGTCACACGGGGGAGCCTTCACTGTCACCTGAGGCTGTAGGAAGCCATGGGTGGGTGGGCCAGGGTAAAGGGCCACTCTGTGGAAAGAGTTGGGTCCAGGAGAATGAGTTTGGGGGTGAAGTGGGAGCAGGCACCTGCCTAGGTATTCAGGAGGTAAGAGTGGCAGGGCCTGCTCTGTGCTCTGAGTGAAGCAGAGGTCTTCTGTGTGGGGATGATGCCTTGGAGGGGACAGAGGAGAGGAAGCCTGCCTAGTCAGGAAGAGGTGGGGAAAGGTGTCACAGTTGGTCCTGCAGAGTCAAAGGTGCCTGAGTGAGGGGCATCTGGGAGAGAAGTCTGGATGCCCCAAATGCCATGCACACACCTTGGGTCTGTCTCCTTTCTGCACCCCTTGCAGCTGCTCCTGGCCGTGTGTGAGAAGAGCACCCCCATTGGCACCAGCTGCCAAGGAGCCATGCTCCCATCCATCACCAACGTCATCAACCTAGCTGACAGCCACGACCGCGCCGCCTTCGCCATGGTCACACACGTCAAGCAGGAGCCTCGGGAGAGGGAGAACAGCGAGTCCAAAGAGGAGGTGAGGCTCCGCTCCACTGGCAGACCCCATCCTCTCGAAGAAGTTTTTGTATCAGCTTTAGATCTTTTTAGAGCATGAATAAGGTATAAAAACCTGTCTACCTGAAAGCTCCAAATGTGGTAACTAAGTTCCGCTAGATTTTTTTTTAGTTAGAATTGAGAAGCAGCTTGCACTGCCATGCGGTTTTGAGATCGATCCCTTTACCATGAGCTAGTACTGCTGAGAACAGAATATTTTCCTGTGCTGTGATGTTTCTCTCCTGGTGAGAAAAGCCCGTGTTCAGTCACAGAAAGCACTGCTTGGGGGGAGTGCTGCCCATCACACAGGGGCTGGGGCACTAGTTGGTTCCTCCAGCAGTCTGCTCAGAACCCATGTCTCTGCCTAGTCCCAGGACAGGCAGCAAGGAGCCTTTGCTCCTCCAAGAACCCGTACCAAGGCTGATGCTTTAGTCTTGGTGGCTTCCTGTGCTCCATGAGGAAGTGGCTGCCACTGTTCCTGACAGTGATTTTTGTAGGCTGTGCGTCTCCTTAAGGTCATTGGTTTTTGGAGGCTTGGTCTGTGTAGAGCATTGCATCTTAGGAGACAGTCACCCCGGACTGCAGGCGGCCGCTGCACCTTCTTTGCTCTTAAAGGGTGGTGCATTCCCTCTTCCATGTACAGGATGTCTACTCATCAACAATTACGAATTGAAAAATTTTATTTCTGCTGTTTCTAAAACACTAGATTATCTTTTCTTTCTGTAATCTTTCTGTATGAAATAAATTGCCAGCTCTGAAGTTCTTCATTTTCAAGGGCACACACCAAATTGTTGATACCCGACTTCAGGGAATAGTTTGATTCTTAACTGACTTCTCCAAACCTTCAGACAGAAATAAGGTGTATTCCTCTTAGGGAATGGTCTTATAAAACATAGCACTGACGACACACTCCGCCGTGGCCCTGAGGGTGTTCTCAGTCTGAGCAAGCCAGGCAGCTGGGTGTCTGCATTGCATTTGGAGAAATCATTGGCTAGAATTCCTGTTAATCTTCATCATTTTTACCATTTAAAGTTTACTCTTTTAAATTTTGCTTTTCACAACCCAAATATGAAAGCACAATGGTGGCTTCTTGATAGTCATTTTTAAAAAGAGAGATCTGTTCTACTTAATCTGGGCTTTGTTTATTTTAGGATTGAAGATAATTTAAATACTTCTAGGAAACAAGCACAAATTTTATTTGCCAAAATTGTAACAAGAAGTCTACAGAAGGTATGTTTGTTGGGTTTTCTTTAAGCCTTTGACTTTCTGGTTTTGCTTTCTGCTTTGTTTCTTAGGACGTAGAGATAGACATTGAACTAGCTCCTGGGGACCAGACCAGCACGCCCAAAACCAAAGAACTTTCCGAAAAGGACATTGGAAACCAGCTGCACATGCTAACCAACAGGCACGACAAGTTTCTGGACACCCTCCGGGAGGTGAAGGTCTGTATGCAGCTTGGAAAGGATTTGTTGCTTTCCTCCCTTGGGTAGCTCAAGGCCTAAATCAGGATCATTCCACAGTGGTGTAAAATTTTCTGTTTCTTTTCCTTTTTGCAATGGGATATTGCTCTGTCGCCCAGCCCGGAGTGTAGTGGCACCGTCACAGCTCACTGCAGCCTCAATCGCCTGGGTTCATGTGATCCTCTCGCCTCAGCCTCCCGAGTAGCTGGGACCACAGATGTGAGCTGCCACACCTAGCTAATTTGTTAATTTTTTAGTAGCCACAGGGTCTTGATACATTGCTCAGGCTGGTCTTGGATTCCTGGACTCAAGTGATCCACCCACCTTGGCCTCCCAAAGTGCTGGGATTACAGGTGTGAACCAGAGATTTGGGAGTGTCACAGTGTCTTCTGGGAGAAAATAGGAAAAAAAGTTAATTTCTCCACCACCATCTCTTGGAAGAAACAGTAAACCTGTGTACAAAAATGTTTGAGGAGACATAATAATGTTGGATTATTTTTCAAGTGCACTAAAAGCAGAAAATGAGAAATGAGTTAATTTGCTAAATCAAGCCCACTTTGTGGAGCTGGGGGTCTCCAGATGCATTTGTGTTTGAAATCTAGCCAGTAGAAACTCTGGCTTCTGCAAACTCTCAGGTAAATTATGGGTCTGATTGTTTTTTATGTCATGACCTTGAAAGACTGGTTGAAGCTTTACATACATACTTTTGCTTTTGATGAGGAGCTGTTTTTCTATTCTTTCAAGAGGTGGGTGATGATTAATTATTCTTTTCAGATCAGGAGCTAGGTGGGAAAAAAGCATGAACTGCTTGCTTCTCACAAGTAATTTTTACATTAAAATCTTTTGGAGACCTAGGCTGAACTTGTGCATTGGATCAGTTTTTGAACTTGTGTCTAAGTGACACCATTGTCATCTTGAATAAGGATAAAATACTTTTCTGTGGGGTGCAGTGGGAAGCAGAGCAGCCTGATACATGTGAGTGACAGCTCTCATGTTGTGGATCAGACGCTTTTTTTTTTTGGAGACGGAGTCTCACTCCATTGTCCAGGCTGGAGTGCAGTGCCGCAATCTCGGCTCACTGCAACCTCCGCCTCCTGGATTCGAGTGATTCTCCTGCCTCAGCCTCCCAAGTAGCTGGGATTGCAGGGGCATGCCACCACACCCATCTAATTTTTGTATTTTTAATAGAGACGGGGCTTTGCCATGTTGGCTAGGCTAATCTTGAACTCTGGACCTCAGGTGGTCTGCCTGCCCCAGCCTCCCAAAGTGCTGGGATTATGGCCCCTTAATAGACCCCTGTCCCTACTGCCGCCACCACCAGCAGAAAGGGCTGTAAGTACATGTCCCCAAGCCCAAAGGCCTTCCTTGGCTGGTGGTCACCATGACACGTCACCGCATAGTTCCTGACCCATCAGGTGCCTGCGCCTCACTTTTATCCTCAGCTCGTGATGGGAGTGCCATCAGGAGAGGAAGCTCTAGTAATATGTCACAGAGGGGTCGGGGTATTTGGTTTTACTCATTAAGCTTTTTATCTTGGCTGAATTGTCACAGCTGCTTGCCTCGGCATCCTCTGTGGGGCCGTGGCTGCTGTCTGGATGTTGCGTAGACTCTTAGCGAATCTCACAGAGAATCTTGCCCATGGGTGTCCCCATGGTCTTCTCTTGATCTGAGCCTTCATAGCCTGAGTCACAGGGCCCATCCATGTCCCCCTTAGTAAGAGGATTGCTCAGGCCAGGGCTGCATATGTTGTCAGCCATACTGCCCCCAGATGTGTGCCACAGAGGAGACCGTCGAACTCAGTGCCCAGCAGAGGTGGGCACCCTATCACCCCTGAGCCAGGTGTGCTGCCTGCTTGTGGCATTTCCCCAGGCAGCTCTGGCAGACCTGTGCCCACCTCTTAGAAGGGTATGGCTCTTGGGGTACTTGGGTGTGACTTAATTCTTCCCTTCTCCTTGCATTCTTTTGTGTCCCGTTTTCCTCATTCACCTTTTTTTCATTTGATCTCATTTCATCATTTTAGCATCTTTTTACTGAGAGCCTGCTCTGTACCAGGTGATGTTCTGGACACTGGAAACACAGTGGTAGCTGATCCTCAACAGGGTGTGCTTTCTAGTGAGGGGAAATAATGAGCAGAAGGAAGTGCTCATTCCTTGGGAGGCGAGACAGGTGCTGGGTAAAGCAGCCAGGGCTGGTGGGGATTGGAGAGGGTAGAGTCGTGTTATGTTATTTTCCGTGTATTTATGGGAGTTAGATTTTTTTCATGGAGCCAGATGGGGTTACAAATCATTGTGTTTCTTGTTTGCATCCTGACATTTTCCTTCCTGGAGCTCCTCTACTTTGAGAAGTGGTCAAGTGCCACCGGCTCATCTTAGACCCTTGGGTTCTAAATCCAGAGAGGGTGATCCTCACCCTGGGCACACAGGCTCTTTCTCCTCTGCCCTTTTTCTGCGTCTGGCCATTGTTCTCTGTGGGAGGCCTGTGGAGGCAGTGGCCCCCCACTGGGCTCTTCTGGTGCTGCAAGGCCACCATGGGGTCCTCACTCCTGCACCTCTTTGGTACGGTACGTACATCACAACAAGCCACAGACTTGTGGAGCAGGAGCGATCGTAATCCTCCGACACAGCCCTGAACGTCGTAATCCCGAATATTGAAATCCCTGAAGATCAACACTTCTGACCTCTAAAATCCCAAAAATACAATGCTGGAAAAAAATAATTTAAAAATTATTTTATAAGAAACACAGACATACTTCAAATAATACTTTACTAGGTAGGCTTTCTTAATCCACTGAAAATTAATCCACAAGGCTCCACCCCCACCACCGTCAATGTGGCACCCACAGGCATCTCCTTAACCCATGCAGACAGTAACAACTCACAGTTCCTCACCTGATGCAGCTGTCCTATGATGATTTTCAGGGATTTTGATCTTTCAGGATTTCAACACTCAGGGTTATGGCAGTTAGGATTGTGTCTTTTGGGATTCTGATGCAAACCCCATGGTTGGAGTTGAGCAGCTTTATCAGTACGTCAGTGACGTTGGTTCTCCCCAGCTCTTGGTCTCTGCTAAATTGACGTGGAGCTGAGAGGCCCCTGATAGGCTGGTCAGGGTGAAGTGTGTGGCCATGTGAGGGGAACTGTGGCCACTTATCACAGTCCTCCTCACAGGGAGCCTGATACCAGGCTCAGCCTGGGTACTGAGTTCAAGGGTCTCCTCTGTGGCACACAATTAGGAGCGTTCTTTACCTAAACATTTTCACCCATCTTCCTTGAAAGATTGGTATCCTTGCTGTCTGTTCTTAGTAGAAACATGACCGTGCCAGTGGTTTCCTCTCTTGGGTTTGCTGAAGGAGAGATGGAAGCGTAATCATGTCCCTGGAACTCTGTCTCTGCACTGGGGCAGCAGGCACTGTGGCTGTCGGCTCATGCTCCAGACCCTGGTGCCACTGCCTGAAGCCACGTAGGGTGTCTCCTGTGGGCTAGAGCAGCTTCAGGCAGACTAGAAACCTGGCTGTTAATAAGGACTGTTGGCAGCTAATTCAGATCAGATCTTCCAAACAACAGGCCTGGGACGAAATAAACACATCTGTGGATTTGCTGTGCCCCCTGGGCCTTGGTTTCTACCTCTGGCTCTCATCATCCAGGTTCCCTTCCAGTTCATTCTATTCTCTGTTCAGTTGCATTCTGTTTCAGTCTGTCTCGGTCATTATCTCCTGTCTCTTGTCCACTGCCAATTGCAGACACTGAACTTTCAGTTGCTGATTTGTTCTTCATAATAATACCTTTTGGCAAGTAGTTTATGTCATATACATGTGTTTTCATGTTCCAATTTTCAGTGGCCGGGGTCTCGGTGACATCTGTGTCCCTCTAAGTTACTCCTTCAGCCTTATCAGTTTTTGTACTTCTTGGATATGATGGGATCGGTAGTGTTAGGAAATGCCCTTAAAAACTGAGGACAAATGCAGGCGCCGTTGCTGAGGGATGCCTGGGCTTGCTGCTAAGCACACCGTGGCTTTCTGGGAGTCAGGATCCATGGGCTTTTACTCCAATATGGAGTAAAAAAGAAGATTTCTCAGATCTTTGAAAGTTCAGAAGTGGAGGAACATCTGATAATGTATGAGAACAGATCAGGGTCATCTTCTGAGCCTGGGTGTGCAAGGCACCTCTAGCCCATGGCCATCTCAGCCTATCGTCTTTTTGTCCGTAGACTGGAGCGCTGCTCAGCGCTTTCGTTCAGCTGTGCCACATTTCCACAACGCTGGCAGAGAAGACATGGGTCCAGCTTTTCCCCAGATTATGGAAGATCCTCTCTGACAGACAGCAGCATGTGAGTGTATCTTTAAAATCCTGTTTTGGAGAAATGTAGTTTCATCTTTTGGTAAGTATTCTTAAAAGAACACAGTCTTGATCAAGTTTTAGAGGATGAGGAAACTGCTGGCTGTCACTCGAGTGCATTAGGAAAGGTATTCTTAGCTGCATCAAGAGAGACAGTGAGACGCTGATTTTTGAATGAAGCTATGGATGACATGCGCTTTGGTTTCAGGCGCTCGCGGGCGAGATAAGTCCATTCCTGTGCAGCGGTAGTCACCAGGTACAGCGAGACTGCCAGCCCAGTGCGCTGAACTGCTTCGTGGAAGCCATGTCCCAGTGCGTGCCCCCGATCCCCATCCGACCCTGTGTCCTGAAGTACCTGGGGAAAACACACAACCTCTGGTTCCGGTCCACACTGATGCTGGAGCACCAGGCTTTTGAAAAGGGTCTGAGTCTTCAGATAAAGCCGAAGCAAACAACAGAGTTTTATGAGCAGGAGAGCATCACCCCACCTCAGCAGGTGAGGATGCGCCTCAGATTGTTCATTACCTCTTCCCTGCCAGTGTCCTCACACTTTAAATAAGTACTGCTCCCAAATGATTTCAAATTACAACACAGTGAAGCTGCATTTTTAGGAAAACAAAGTCTTTGTCCTGAGCACTGAGGAACCTTGCTTTGTGTTTTCAGGAGATACTGGATTCCCTTGCGGAACTTTACTCCCTTTTGCAAGAGGAAGATATGTGGGCCGGTCTGTGGCAGAAGCGGTGCAAGTACTCGGAGACGGCGACTGCAATTGCTTACGAGCAGCACGGGTTCTTTGAGCAGGTAAACCTCCGGTAACTGCCTGGCTTGCATGTGCAGTGAGAGGCCATTTCTGATGGTTCTTTAGTAAAATCTTCTCAAGTTCTAGCTCACTTTTTTTATGAGATGGAGTCTCGCTCTGTCACCCAGGCTGGAATACAGTGGCACAATCTCAGCTCACTGCAGCCTCCACCTTCTGGGTTCAAGCAATTCTCCTGCCTCAGCCTCCCGAGTAGCTGGGACTACAGGCACCCACCACCATGCTTGGCTGATTTTTGTATTTTTGGTAGAGATGGGGTTTCACCATGTTGGCCAGGTTGGTCTTGAACTCCTGGCCTCAAGGTGATACGCCCACTTGGGCCTCCCAAAGTGCTGGGATTATAGGTATGAGCCACCGCGACCAGCCGGAGTTCACATTTAAATATGCTTTAAAACGTGAATCTGTAAAGGCCCTGTGACTGAAGTCTGCATTTAAGAGACACTTCTGTATATGACATGAGCTAAAAAGCACAGTCTCAATAAGTCCCGTGCATTAGATGCCAGCGTGGATGCTTTTTACCTCCCATTGTGGGTCCGGTTAGAAGTAATAGGTTTCGTTTAGTGCTTACATTTTACTCTTCATTCTGCCCTTTGGCATGGCGTGGGCCACTGTTTCAGGGTGTGATCCCAGTACTGTGTAGGGTGCCGAGCCACAGAAGCTCCAAAAGCAGATGTGGCCTTGTGGCTCCTGCTCTGATCACTAAAGGATGGAGAAATTAATCCTGCATCTGGACAGCCTCCCCTTCCATCTGTACAGGGAAACCCACCTTCTCTGTCTCTGTGAACAGAGAGCTGTGGGTGTTGAGTGGTCCTGCAGAAGAGCCCCACACACTCTCAGGTCTGTGATTCAACTTGCTCTACACAACTGGGCCATGGCGGTGAAAAGGTGTTTCTTAGCCAGCTGCAGGCTTGTACCTGCAGTTCAGTGACTTAGGGAGGCTGAGGCACGAGGGGCCCTTGAGCCTAGGAATTAGGAGTTTGAGTCTAGTTTGGCAACATAGCAAAACCCCATCTCAAAAAACTTTTCTAAGTGTTAAATTTAAAAACACAGAAAGAAAAGGTATGTTACTAGTTAAACAGTAGTTTAAAAGTGTTAACTTTTTTTAGGCACAAGAATCCTATGAAAAGGCAATGGATAAAGCCAAAAAAGAACACGAAAGGAGCAATGCCTCCCCTGCGATCTTCCCCGAATACCAGCTCTGGGAAGACCACTGGATTCGGTGAGCCAAACACAGTGCTTGACATGAGCATGAATCAGTTGAGGGAACCAAGGAAACATCTCAGACCTTTTCTTGTAATGAGTGTTTTTTAAAGGGAGCTTTGCTACTTTATGGCCACGTAAAGAAAAGAACAAACAGAAACCTAAGACCAGCATGTAAAGCCTTGAGTAATTAAACATGTCAACTGGAGAAGCAGTAAACTATCCTTGCATCTCCCCTGGCTCCAGTGCTTGAGGCCATTTGCTGAAAAGCAGGTGTTTCGTGGTGGGCAGCAGGCAGGGGGCTCACCCCGCGATGGAGCCCATCTCCGTGTTCTGTAGAAGTTCACTCTTGCTGTGTTGTTCTTCTGTAGAATGGAAATTTGCTTCTTAAAACCCTATCACTGCCTCTTTGAATTCATGAGTGTGCTGGTGACTGAGCTTCTGCCCTCGGATCTATGGTCTTGTAGGTGCTCCAAGGAGTTGAACCAGTGGGAAGCCCTGACCGAGTATGGCCAGTCCAAAGGCCACATCAATCCCTACCTTGTCCTGGAGTGCGCCTGGCGGGTGTCCAACTGGACTGCCATGAAGGAGGCACTGGTACAGGTGAGGCACTGGTACTAGTACAGGATGCCCCAGGGGCATCCCTCCAGCTGCCTGGGTCCTCTTTCCTGAAGCAGCAGGTGTCTTTTGGGAAGATTTCCCTTAGAACAAGCATTTTGGCAGTGGAAAGATAACTTGTGGAAAGGAAAGGTTCTTTTTGATTGTCTTCAATGCCTTTCCTGAATTTGAGTAATGTCTTTTTTTTACAAAATGTGAGAAGTTGAAGATGAGAAATAGTCACAGACTATTAACTAAAGGATGGAATCAAGCCCAGGTTGTTGACTTCTGGGAAATGACTCATTGGATGCAGGAGTTTGTGTTCCTCTGAGAAATAACCAGTCACTTATATCAGTAAAAATACATTCTTCCCTCAGTATCTAGGACCCCCACAGATACCAAAACCCACAGATACTGAAGGCCCTGATAGAGAATCGTGCGTGTAGTATTTGCATGTAATTTCTGCACGGCCTCCTGTGTTCTTTAAATCCTGACTAGGTTACTTAAAGTACCTAATATGGTTTTAATTGCTGTGTACACGGTTATTACACTGTAGTTATTAGGGAATAATGACAAGAAAAGCTCTGTACATGCTTAGCACAGAGGCAGTTTTTTCCCCTGAATATTTTTTATCCACAGTTGGTCAAATCCACACATGTTATGGAGGAACAGTTGTATATATTCTGCTGTCAGAATGCATTTACGATTGCTTATTTTTCTTTATTCTGACAAAACATAAAACTGAGTAAATGTTAGTAGCTTACTTCAACGTTCCCTTCCGTCTCCTTCCCAGACTTCCACTGATCTGAGTATATGCAGCGTCACACTGTCCCGAGGACTCAGATGCATTTCTGCTTTCATAAATTCTTGAGCATTTTATAAAAACTGTAAGGTACTCGCTGCTTGGAAAAAAGCTCAGTTGTGTGAGTGAACACTCTGAGTAATCTGCACTAAATTAATTTCAAATAGTCTTAAAAGGAAAAGGATGTTTAGACAGTCTTTTCTGGATACTCTGCTTTTCTAAATTCTAGTGAGCGGCCAATCTCTGCAGCTATGAAAGCACACCACAGGCTCTTGGCTTTAAGGTCATTAGCTGTTTCAGGAAAAAAAAAAGAGACTGATCAACACTGTTATGACAGGTCAGATGAAAAAAATCACCACTCTGCTACAAAGTCAGCTAGCATTTTTTTTTTATGGAGTCTTGCTCTGTCACCCAGGAAGTACAGTGGTGTGATCTCGACTTGCTGCAATCTCTACCTCCTGTGTTTAAGCAACTGTCCTGCCTCAACCTCCTGAGTAGCTGGGATTATAGGTGCCCGCCACCATGCCCAGCTAATTTTGATATTATTTGTAGAGATGGGGTTTCACCATGTTGGCCAGACTTCTCTAAAGAAAATACCTTTCTTTTTATAGCCTAATTTCTGTTTATTGCCTTGCGTAACTAGTGACCAAAAAACAAGTGGTCTTTTTCCTTTTTGACCCTTTACACTGAGAGAAGGCTCCTCACTCCCTGTGTCGTGTTCTTTGACTGCCAGGTGGAAGTGAGCTGTCCGAAAGAGATGGCCTGGAAGGTGAATATGTACCGCGGATACCTGGCCATCTGCCACCCTGAGGAGCAGCAGCTCAGTTTCATCGAGCGCCTGGTGGAGATGGCCAGCAGCCTGGCCATCCGTGAGTGGCGACGACTGCCCCACGTGGTGTCCCATGTGCACACACCTCTCCTGCAGGTGGGTGCAGCACAGGTCGTGGTCCCTCGCAGCCAAGCACCAGTGTCCAGGCTGAGATCCGCAGACAGCAGATGAAACTCCCTCCCCTTGTCTTGCCCTCTCCCACATAACTCGTCCTCAGGAAAGGAAGGCCACAGTTAAAAGGTTGAGGAAAAAAATGTTGCTTCTTGGAGTTTCTGTGGGATTAAAGGCATCCTCACCAGTGATTCGGGTTTTGAATTTTGCCAGAGAGATTCTTTTCAGTGCCCACTGTGCCACCCTCACAAAAGCTTGCTGAAAATGTCACACCACTCTGTTTTCAGCAAGCTTTTGGCGGGAGCTGGAGGGTTAAGATTAGGAAATGTTTTGAGAAATCTGAATGTCGTGAGTTAAACTCGATATATAAATAGCACAGATTTTTCTAGGCAATTTAAAAAATTACAATCAAACAAGATACAGAGTACTGAAACTAGGTGCTATGTTTAGGAGATGAAAAAGCATTTTAAAACAATAGATTCTGCCTCAAAGGAGCATTGAACCTGAGATAGTAGGCATAACCACAGAAGCAAATTTACAGTTGGGGGTCGACTGTGATTTGGAGCCATGCCCGTATCAGACAGAAAATCAGGGTAACAAGGATTGAGAGAATGGAGATGCTGTGTGCTCCACAGAAGCCAGGGACAAAATTTGTCTAGCCTTGAGGATTGTGGCCAGGGCCTTCCAGGTGAAAGGTGGCATCAGAAGTTTGGTGCCAACAGTGCATCTGGAATTTAAGGGTAGTCAACCTCCCGGGCTTGTAGGATGGTGACTCAAAATGTGTTTACATTTTATGGGTCCAAAGAGGTCATGAGAGCCATGTTTGCAGGTGCTTAGTATGGCTGTGGGGTTTAGCAGGCATGCTGGGAGAAGGCAGGCCTGCAGCAGGGATACCTGGCTGCCCCATCCTCAGACATTGCTGGACAAAGAGCTGGGCAGGGAAGGTGGTAAAGGGCATAGACAGCAGGAAGAGGAGTTTTGAGGACTGCCCATTAGCGAGGTTGGTGTCTGGACCGTTGTTCTCTCACTCTCCTGTCTCAGGAGCCGCAAGCTGAGGTTTTAAAATTGGCGACATTATAAGGAAAGCAGTGTTTGGGGTAAAAAATAAGTTAAATGTGGGAACTCAGGTGTCTGTGTGTAAACGAGAGTGCCTCCTTTGGTAATCGCCCCTTAAGATCTTTGCGACAATCAGACCCCCCGTTTAATATTCACTGACATTTACCCTGGAATCTCTTATGCTGGTCCCATCAGGCAGCCCAGCAAATCATCGAACTTCAGGAAGCTGCACAGATCAACGCAGGCTTACAGCCGACCAACCTGGGGAGGAACAACAGCCTGCACGACATGAAGACGGTGGTGAAGACCTGGAGGAACCGGCTGCCCATCGTGTCTGATGACTTGTCCCACTGGAGCAGCATCTTCATGTGGAGGCAGCATCATTACCAGGGTAAACCGACCTGGTCCGGCATGCATTCATCATGTAATTTTCCAGACGCCCCACGGTTCTGGTTTCGTCTCTGTGTTTTGGTTTGGTTTTGTTTTTCTGCCCCCAGGTTTTCTATTTTGGGGGAGGGGTGACAGGTCTGGGTGGTAACGGTGCAGGGAAAGATGAAGGTGGTAGAAGGGAGGTTTTGTTTTTTTGTTTTTGTACCTGCTAGATTTTTCTAGTTTGGGCAGAATTGCACAGGCTGTGGGGATCAGCACTCTGAACTGTGGCACTCTGCTTTGAAGCTCCCGTCCCAGGACGAGCTGTGCTCAGGTGGCTCTGGGTGGCCTTTTCTGGTTTTCCTGGTCCCCTGCTTATCCCCTAAACCTGCCCAGGCATCCATGTATTTAGAACAGCCTTTGTCACTTTATGGTTTGGTTAGCCAAGATGGTAACGCTCAACTCAAGAATTAGCACCTTTTAGAAGTTGCTTATGTCATAAAATACAAAGTAATGAGTTTATCACAGAGGTCCCCATTTTCATAAGCCATGTGTGTGTGTGTTTCATTTTTTATTTAAGCCTTGTTGTGGAGCGCTTTGAAAGAGGATTGGTGTGGGCTGATGATCCTTTCTTTGCCCTCTAGCGATTGTAACTGCCTATGAGAATAGCTCTCAGCATGATCCAAGTTCAAATAATGCTATGCTTGGGGTTCATGCGTCAGCTTCAGCAATCATCCAGTATGGAAAGATCGCCCGGAAACAAGGACTGGTCAATGTGGCTCTGGATATATTAAGTCGGATTCATACTATTCCAACTGTTCCTATTGTGGATTGCTTCCAGAAGATTCGACAGCAAGTTAAATGCTACCTCCAGCTGGCGGGCGTCATGGGCAAAAACGAGTGCATGCAGGTGCGGACAGGACGCTTGTCCCCACTCGACCTTGGGGTCTGGGAGGACGAGTCCACGTCGGGGCTCCTGGTTCAGATAATAGGGAAGGCGAATTCGAACTTCCTACAAATACAGCCGCAGTAAGGGGGAAACAGTCCTTCCAGAACACGAAAGGGAAAGGAAGCTATTTGACTATGAATTACAGTCTCTTATGGTCTCTGTCCTACCGTATACTTAATGTATATAAGGAAAGAAAAAAATTACACACTACAGAATTATGAGGATCTAAGATAGATTTTTTACTATGTCCAGAGGAATATTAATAAGATCAGTAAAACCAACTAGATCTATAAAGCTTTGGAGCAAATAAGACCCCTAAGTATTTAGGATTAACTTTAGCATTAGTGGTTCAGTTTAAATTCTGAACATCCATCAATAAATATTCATGTAGGCAAATCTGTTGTCATCTTACACTCATCAGTGACTCATAGGACTTAATACCTAGATTAGTATTTTTATGAAGTTTTCATATTCTTGTTCAAAAATTTCAAGAACTTTTTTTCTACTCTTTTTGAACAGGGCCTTGAAGTTATTGAATCTACAAACTTAAAATACTTCACAAAAGAGATGACAGCCGAATTTTATGCACTGAAGGGAATGTTCTTGGCTCAGATCAATAAGTATGTATGATATTAAAAGAGGATAATAGAAAAAATGCATCAGATTATGTAGATATTTATAACCTGAAGTCAGTGTGAAGCTCAAGCTAGAAATTGCTGTGATTTAGTGACAGTCATTAGATACGATTTTTTAGGTATTGCACCTCTGCAAAGACAGTAACTTGCAACAAATTGATAAGCCTGTTTGATGTGTAGTATTTTGAAATCTTTTCTAAAATGAGCTGCTTGATCACAGAACTGCTGATAACATGGATTCATTCCCCACCATTTACAGAGCTGATTCCTTTTGTGGAGATGATTCTTTCTTTAAGACCAGGTGTCAGTAAAGGATGGCCTGGGGGCCACATCCAGCCATTGCCTGTTTTTGTCAGTGAATGGTACTAGAACACATCCCTACCCACCAATGTTGCCTGTGACTGCTTTCGCCCTACTTGCAGAGTTGAGGAGTTGTGATAGGAATTGTATGGCCCGCAAAGCCTAAACCATTGGCTGTCTGGCCCATCACAGAAAAGGTTGCCAAGCCCTGGTCTTGAAAAGTAAACAGAGGAGATTATGTAAATAGCTTGCAAATGAGGTAGACTCACAAGATGCTGCCTGTTAACCTTGTTTGTGTAGGCTCTAGCGCCTGCCTTTCACATCTTCAGTAGACAGGACTTGAGTGTTTGGCTTATTTTTAAATTGGGAAGCAGTTTTATCTTTTTTTGTAATGTTTTAAATTCATGTGACAGGCACAACCATTTGAAAGTGTACAATTTAGTGGGTTTTAGTATATTTACAGTGTTATACAGCCATCACCAGTAGCTAATTCTAGAATTTTTCCAACATCCCCAAAGTAAACCTCATATTTATTAGCACTCTCCTTTGTCCCCTCCCCCTTTCTCTTGACAACCACTAATCTGCTTTCTGCCTCTGGATTTGCTTATTCTGAACATTCATATGAATAGAAGCATACATTATGTGGCCTTCTGTGACTGTCTTCTTTCACTTAGCAGGATGTTTTCATCCATGTGCTATCATGTGTCAGTACCCCATTCCTTTTCATGGCTGAATAATATTCCATTGGCTATCCATACATTTTATTTATCCATTCAGCAGTTGATGGACATGTGGGTTCTTTCTACTTTTTAGCTACGTGAGTAATGCTGGTATAAACACTGAATATGTGGCTTCGTGTGAACATGTTTGAGTTCTCTTGGGTATTTACCTGGGGGCAGAATTGCTGGGGCATATGTTACTTCTCTGTTTATCTTTTAGAGACATTGTCAGTCTTCCACAGTTGGCTGTACCATTTTGCATTCCCACCAGCATTGTTCTAGGTTTCTAATTTCTCCGCATCCTCACCAGCACATTTATCTGGTTATAGCCATCCTAATGACTATAACATATATTTCGCTGTGGTTTTGAATTGCATTTTCCTAATGGCTGATGATGCTGAGCTTCCTTTCTTGGTTTTTATTGTTAGTTTGTAATTCTTTGTATGTCTGGATAAAAGTTTCTTTCAGTTGTATGATTTCCAGGTATTTTCTCACATTCTATGGGCTTTTTCACTTTTTTGATAGTGTTCTTTAATATATAAGTTTTTCATTTTGATGAATTCTACATTATGTATTTTTTTCTTTTGTTGCTCATACTTTTCACATCTCATAAGAAATCATGCCCTAATTCAGGATCAGAAGCATTATGTTTTCTTCTAAGTGTTTTATAGATTGAGCTCTTATGTTTAGATCTCTGATCCATTTTGAGTAATTTTTGTATGTGGTATGAGGTAGGAGTCCATATTTATTATACTCCATTTAGATATCCTGTTGTTCCAGCACCATTTTCTGAAAAGTTTAATCTGTCTCCATTGAATGGAGATAGTGGTCTTGACACTCATCAAAAATCAGTTGAGACAAGGCCCAGTGGCTCACACCTGTAATCCTAGCACTTTGGGAAGCTGAGGTGGGAGCATCAGTGGAGCCCAGGAATTTGAGACCAGCCTGGACAGTCTAGTGGAGACCCTCGTTTCCAAAAAATAAAAATCAGTTGACCATTTTTTGTGGGCTTATTTCTAGACTCTCACTTCTATTTTATCAATCTACTATGTAGAGTCCCTTATATTTCCATATGAGTTTTAAGTTATTTTCATGTGTTTCTGCCAAAATGGTTGGAATTGAATCTGCATTGAATCTGTAGATCAGTTTGGGAGGTATTTTGCCATCGTAAGCAAGTTTTCCAGTTTGTGAACACAAGATGTCCTTCCATAACTGTAGGTCTTCTTTAGTTTCATTCAACAATGTTTTATAGTTTTTAGTGTACAAGGCTTGCAGTTACATTAAATGTATTCCTCAATATTATTATGTGAATGGAGCTGTTTTCTCTGTTTTCACACTGTCCATTGCTAACACTTGGAAATACCACAGTTTTGCATATCAGTCTTAGATTTCTCAAGCTTGCTGAGTTCATTTGCTCTAGTAGCTTTTCGGTGGTGGTTCTTTTCTGTGTATAAGATCATATCACCCGCAGGTAGAGATGAACTTACATCTTCTGTTCCAGTAAGGGTGCCTTTTATTTCTTTTTCTTCCCGATTGCCCTGACTAGAACCTCAAGTACAGTGATGAATTAAAGAGATGAGATCTTTGTCATTTTCTCTATCCTGGGGAAAGCCAGTCTTTCAGCACTGAGTATGATGTTAGCTGTGGGTGTTTTGTAGATGCCTTTTAGAAGCTTGAGGAACTTCCCTTCTGTTCTGTTTTCTGGGTATTTTTGTCGTGGAAGGATGTTGGATTTTTTTCAAATGTTTTTTTCTGTATCCCCTGAAATGGTTTTTTTTCTTCATTCATTCTTTGAATGTGGTGTATCACATCGATTGGTTTTCTTTGTATTGTTCTTTTGTTTTCCATGTTGAACCACTGTTACTACTGGGATAAATCCCACTTGGTCATGTTGGATAATCCTTTTAATCTGCTGCTGGAGTTGGGTTGCTCGTCTCTGTTGAGGATGTTTGCGTCTGTATCATAAAGCACATGGGTCTGAAGTTTCCTTGCTATGTCTTGTACATTGCTGATGTAACAGTGAAGTGGTGTAACTGCCATGGAAACAGTTTGATGGTTCCACAAAAAGTAAGCTTAACGTTACCATGTGACCAGCATTTCACTCCCTGGTGTACACCCAGAAGCGTTGATACAAACACAGACCTATTCGGGAATGTTTGTAGCAGGACTGTTTGCAATAACCAAGATGTGGAAACAACACAAATGAACAGAAAAACAAAATGTTTATGTTGTTATGTGCCATGGAATATGATTCAGTTATTAAAGAGAATGAAGTGCTGACACAGGCTTCAACATGGATAAACCTCGAAAACACTGTGCTAGGTGAAAGCAGCCAGATTCAAAAGGTCACATGATGTACGATTCAGTTTGCATGAAATGTGCAGAACAGGTCAATCCCCAGAGACAGAAGGCAGACTGCAGGTTCACAGGGGCTGGAGGCGGGAGGGGTTCAGAGCGACTGCTTTTGCGGCAGATTGTGCCACATTGTGAATGAATCAAATGTCCTGCAGTGTGCATTTTTTAATGGTTAGTTTCAGGTTATGTGAAGTTTGCTTCAATTGAAAAAGGTACACGTTTTGGTTTTCCATCTTCTCACAGGTCCGAGGAGGCAAACAAAGCCTTCTCTGCAGCTGTGCAGATGCACGACGTGCTGGTGAAAGCCTGGGCCATGTGGGGTGACTACCTGGAGAACATATTCGTGAAGGAGCGGCAGCTGCACCTCGGCGTGTCTGCCATCACCTGCTACCTGCACGCGTGCCGACATCAGAACGAGAGCAAATCAAGGAAATACTTAGCCAAGGTGAGACCAAAAGAACAGGCTTTGACCAGAGGCCATCGATTGGTTTGGACCAAATTTTAGCTACAATTTACTCATCCATGTTGAGTGTGAGGCATGATTTCATGCCTTGAGTCTTAAGTCATCACTCTTTGAAGCATCTTTCACAGTTCCATTTTAAAGCTGAGAAGACTGAGACTTGGACATTCTTAGTGCCCCAGAACGTCCAAGTGGCAAAGCCTTGCTGGGAGCTCAAGTATAGCACTGCCTGTGAGAGCTCACACCCAGCAGTGGGCTGAGGAGGGGATCTGGAACTAGGACTTCCCTCCTGGATGCCTTCCCCTGCAGGGCTGCCATTTGTACAGCCACAGAGCCTATGTGCTGGGTGGTTGCAGGTTTTCTTTCTGTACGGTGCCCCTGGCATTCCTGAGCTCAGGGTGGGTGTCCCCACCTGCTCACTGAAGGAAGCGCACTTGACATTCAGGTTCCTCTTTCATGTTGGTTCCTGTCTTCCCCAAAGGAGCAGACAAATAAAATCCAGAATTATGTCCAGCAGGAAACCTAAGAGTAAATTGTTCCCTTTCTTCTGTTGTCCATTACAGGTTTGGATATTTTAGAATTCCTCAATTTAAGTAAAAATCAGGAATGTGCACCAGCACATGGCAGTTAAAGCTGACTACAGAGACAGCTACACACACACTGCCTCAGTGCCTGGCTCCAGGTTGCTTATACCCAGCTGTAATTGTTTCAGTTGTCCATGGACACCTGGCTGTCAGCGTGTGGCCTACCTGATGCCAGGGTGATGAGTACCTGAGATTTTTAGCAAAAGTTCATTTTGTTTGGATGAGATCATGAGTGTGAGCTAGTAGGCGGGCAGCCTCCAGGCATCTGCCCGTTGCTGTCTTGTGGTCACTGGTCACTGCTAGCCAGTAGATTAGATCAGTGAGTAATCATCACTAAAACTAAATCAAGAGGCTAGGAATGGTGGCTCACACCTGTAATCTGAGCACTTTGGGAGGCCGAGTTGGGTGGGTCACTTGATGTCAACCCTGTCTCTATTAAAATATAAAAATTAGCCGGGCATGTTGGTGTGCACCTGTAATCCCAGCTACTGCAGAGGCTGAGGCAGGAGAATCGCTTGAACCTGGGAGGTGGAGGTTGCAGTGAGCCAAAATCTCACCACTGCCCTCCAGCCTGGGCAACAAAGCGAGACTATCTCAAAAAAAAAAAAAAGAAAAGAAAAAACTAAAGAGAAAATCTCTGTTTAAATTTTAGGTTAAATATGCTGTAAGATTTATGTTACGTTTAGCAATAACGTTGGCCCTCTAAGGCTATTTTGTTACACGGCCAGTGAAGCTGCTCTATACGGTGTTGTCATGTTGGGGAAAAATTTGCTTGCTTGAGGACTTCAGAATTGTCATTCAGCTCTAGAATTTCTCCTCCTGTCTCAGGTGCTGTGGCTTTTGAGTTTTGATGACGACAAAAACACTTTGGCAGATGCTGTTGACAAGTACTGCATTGGCGTGCCACCCATCCAGTGGCTGGCCTGGATTCCACAGCTGCTCACCTGCCTGGTCGGCTCAGAGGGAAAGCTGCTCTTGAACCTCATTAGCCAGGTGGGAAGAGCAGGGTGGTCTTGTTCACAGGCACAAAACATTGTATCTTCGTCTGTCATTCTTTTTTTTCCCAGAAAGTAAATTTGAATGCTCAAAGCATTAAAAATAAGCTAAAGAGATGGGAAAACATAATCATCTAGATATTACTTAATATAAAGCATAATTAAAAGTTATTAGATCAGAGTTGAAATAGCTAATACGGCAGTTTAGTGTTAAAATCGTTCTTAAACATTTTCCCATAAATAATGCAAGTAAAATAAACTTCTATTAAAATGTACAATTGGGCCGGGCGCGGTGGCTCAAGCCTGTAATCCCAGCACTTTGGGAGGCTGAGGCGGGTGGATCACGAGGTCAAGAGATCGAGACCATTCTGGTCAACATGGTGAAACCCCGTCTCTAATAAAAATACAAAAAATTTGCTGGGCATGGTGGTGCACGCCTGTAATCCCAGGGAGGCTGAGGCAGGAGAATTGCCTGAACCCAGGAGGCAGAGGTTGCAGTGAGCCGAGATTGCGCCATTGCACTCCAGCCTGGGTAACAGCAGCAAAACTCCGTCTCAAAAAAAAAAAAAAAATGTACAGTTGCCGGTTGGTACCCTGAGAATGACAGTGAATTCTGTATCTGATTGGTAGTTTTCCTCTGATTTTTTTGTCATGTGCTGGGTGTTCTTTGGAGCTGCCCGTAAACTAAAACGTGCATGTGATTGTGGCTGTTGCCCTTTTTTCAGTTGAGCTGTATTATCAGGTACCAACGGTTCTTGAGGGCACTAGGGCAGAGCTGGGGAAGTAGACAGGCCAGGGCCTCTGGAAAGGCTCTCATAACCATCTCTTGAGAATGGTTCCAGGATGTCCCTCACCTCTGTAAAGATCCAGGTATAGCGGAAGGACCAGAAATGGTGCAGATGTGGCTACAGCGAGGTTTGGAACACAGCGGCTTTGTGGTTGCTTTTGTAAAATCACAAAGTGCTGCAGGAGTCCATAAAGGTCTTTAGGAAGGAGCTGTGCCCGAGTGCTCCGCCCACTCATTCCTCCAGCCCTTTCCTGTGCGCAGCGCCTGCGCGGTGCGGGCCCTGAATGATGTCCTGGTTTTCCTTGAGGAGGCAGCTGTGTGTTTGCCCCGGCATTCTGTGTAGCGTTTATCCTTAGGATGCAGATCCCACCTACTCGGTCCTGTCACTTGCGGAACTTCTCAGGTTACAGGAGCAGCCGCCTGGGCCTGTCACAGCCCAGATGTTATTCCTTTCTTATTTCACGGGCACATTCTGAGGGATCCAAGTGACATGGTACTGTCCTGTCAGCCACAGCACTCCAGTTCAATAAAACTGGAGTTTCTTAACTGAATATCCCTGCATCTCCTCCCAGCTGCAGTAATGCAGAATAAAGTTATTTAATAATGGAATTAGTTCAAAGTCCACAGTGAATTGTGCCTGGCAGAAAGATTAACTGGTATTTGTATGTTTTTTATTTGCCCCTTTGAGATCTGGGGACACATGCACTTTGCCTTCCTCCGATTTACTGCCTGGAAGGAAAGCATGTTTCCCTGTCACTCACAGTTGCTCAGTAGAGTTGATGAGATGCATGTGTTGATGTGGTTTGGCTCTTTTAAAGTGAATTAAGTATTTTGCTGCTGTTGAACCTGGCCTTGTGCATCAGATTCGTGCTGCAGTATTTGCTTCCTTGGTCCAAAGGCAGATCAGTTTCTCACTTGATATTGGTTATTTTCAGTACAAATTATCCAGAGCTCATTGGAGAGCAGCGCTGTTTATGACATCTTGTCTCTGAGCAGGTTGGACGCGTGTATCCCCAAGCGGTCTACTTTCCCATCCGGACCCTATACCTGACCCTGAAAATAGAACAGCGGGAACGCTACAAGAGCGGTACGTCTCGGGTGGGGCCCGCAGGCCAGGCTGGGAAAGGCTCGTTCCGGGGGGTGCCCCACATCCAGACAGACCACCGAGGCCACCCCCTGCCCTGCAGCTCCCTCCTAGCTGTGGTCAGTCTCTCCTCAGTGGACAGCATAGGGCAGGAAGCAAAGCCTGATCTGAGTCAAGTCTCTCCTTTGCCAGGACGTAAAAGGCATTCATTTATGCAAGTGATTTGATCCAGAGGTAGAAAAAAATATGTGAAATTCTCAGCTTCAGAAAATTGTAACGTTCACCTTCCTCCTTAGTAGTAAGTGCATCCTGATATGCACCATAGATGCCAGGTCTTGTGTGTGTGTGTGTGTGTGTGTGTGTGTGTGTGTGTGTGTGTGTGTGTGTGTGTGTGGTGAGTATCTTCAGCTGTGAAAAGAATCAGCATTGAAGTCAGTCTTACCAGATGTTGGTGAAATTTCACTCACAGTGTCAGACTTTTAATCTCTATTGAATAGCCCTCATATGCAAAGAAACAACTGATTTGGTGGTTTCCGTTACCCACTAAGCACGGTACTTTAAATAATGAGAGGACTGTTGACTGTCCTTGTTTTCAAGGCTGAGTCTCCCAAGGGCGGTGGACCGTGCTTGGTTGGTGAGAGGCGGTGGATGGGGGCTGCATGGCACATTTCAGCTCTGCCTTCTGGGGAGTCAGTCTCCCTAGGTGGCTTCATGTCTTGGTCATTTGAAAATTAAGGTTTTTTAGTTTTAAGACGAAGTGTAGAGAGGTAAATTCAGAAAAAAAAGGGGGCATTAAGGGTTCTGCAGTGTATCTCACAGGGAACATGACTGTATTTTTCAAAAGCAGTACTGGTTTGGTTTTCCAAACCTATTTCCTATTAAGTGCTTTTAGGTTCTCTGAGTTTATAGTAGCAAGGAACGTGTAACATACTGTGAGATATTTTTCCAAACATTTATGTGTAGGATGATCAGACATAACAGAAAGGTTAAAAAGAGTGCTCAGGGAACGCTTGTATACCCTCACCTGGACTCACCAGGTGACACAAGTGTGTTGTCACACCCACTTCCTCCTGAAACACATACATGGGTTTAATTAATGGAACGGATTGAAGTTGTGTTGTAGACAGTTGTGCTGTCCGTCCCCACGTCCCTTGACGCACCTGCGCCTAGAACCAGGGCCTTCTCCTACATAGTCCCTGGGGAAGCGGTCTTGTGAGGATTCACACACCAGCAGGAACCAGCGCTCCTTTGGCCCATGGGTCCTGCAGCGCTCCGAGCCCTGGCGTCTGTCGGTTTTGCGCTGACACTGGCGTTGTGTGTGTTGCTCTCAGATTCTGGACAGCAGCAGCCAAGTTCAGTGGGTAACCAGTCCCATTCTGCATCAGATCCAGGGCCCATAAGAGCAACAGCACCCATGTGGCGCTGCAGCCGAATCATGCACATGCAGCGAGAGCTCCACCCCACCCTTCTGTCTTCCCTGGAAGGCATCGTCGATCAGATGGTCTGGTTCAGAGAAAATTGGCATGAAGAGGTATTTGGCTCTGATCTTGCACATGCTGGCTCCTTGTAGAGGGGACGTGTTGTTCTTTATGTTTCTGTGGCTCTCTTACCTTGAGGTTTGGCTGCCTGGTCCTTTTATATATTTGTTGTCGAACTTAACCATGGACCAGGCAAAGAGCTATCTCTGTGCATTAGTACAGCCTTAAAGATTCGAAGCAGAAGACACACGAGAGGGTGGAATTGAGGAAGCCACTTCTTGCTGTTAAAATGCTGGCCGTGCTCACTTCTCTGTGCTCAGTGACCTGAGTGCCACTGATAACCAGGTGGAGTAGGAGCAGAGGCGTGAGTAACAGGGTTATAATTTCCAGACATGGGAAACTGTAGTTATGTGGGGTTATTTGATAATAATAGTAGTCAGACCGCTTCCTTAATATTACGCTGGCTTAAGCTGATGACAAAATAGTCCACGCCTCACTGCCCAAATACTTACCTGGTTGAGCCCGGTAAGCGCAGGCCACTTCCACGCAGGCCAGCTCCGTACTGCTGTGGAAGTCTCGTGTGTGCACACAGACACGCAGTGAGAATGGTATGGCTACCTGAAAATACGGGGATTTTGTGGCTAATCGCAGATGGGTGTATGATCCAAAAATGTGGGGCTTTTCTGTGTTTGTTTTTTTTTTAATGTTCAAGGCCCTTAGGACTCCCCAAAGGCAAAAGCGCCTGCTCCCACATGGCACATAGGCGTCCCGTCTCTTGCACACGCTGATTTCACGCCTGCTGTGTGCGGGTCCTGGGGGTGGTGGGTGGTGCAGAGATGACCCGGGCTGGGAGGGCCACACTTAACAGGTGCTTTTGGCTGCTGGTCCTGGAGTAGAGGGCTCTGTTTATCAGTTGTCTCTGGCTCTCTTCTACCAGGTTCTCAGGCAGCTCCAGCAGGGCCTGGCGAAATGTTACTCCGTGGCGTTTGAGAAAAGCGGTGCAGTGTCTGATGCTAAAATCACCCCCCACACTCTCAATTTTGTCAAGAAGTTGGTGAGCACGTTTGGGGTCGGCCTGGAGAACGTGTCCAACGTCTCAACCATGTTCTCCAGCGCAGCCTCTGAATCTCTGGCCAGGCGGGCGCAGGCCACTGCACAAGACCCTGTCTTTCAGAAGCTGAAAGGCCAGTTCACGACGGGTGAGTCTGGATTTCCCTTCCCTGTCCATAGGGAGAGTTCTGCATGCTGATTTCCTCGTCTTCAGCGTCAAAGCTGATTGTATCATTGGTTTTCTGACTGCACTGGGCACACTGGTTATACTCTGTTTACAACGCAGACTTCAGAGCACATAGCTGAGACCACACGTTTTTCTCCCTAGTGAGGGGTCCAGGTGTGGAGCAGAAGCTGCCAGGATCCAAAATGGGATAGAAAATGCATGGTTTCAGGTCAGGCCACACTGCCCTCTTGCCTTCCTGAGACCCTTCCTTCACTTGCTTTTGGTGGGAAACAGTGTAGGGTGCGATGGTGGGAGACAGTGTTAGTGTGAACCAGGAGAAGTTGGAGTCCCGGTGAGCTGGTAGGAGATGGGATCCAGTAAGCCAGTGGGAGACAGCGCTGGGTGGGGTGGTGGGAGACAGTGTTAGTGAGCCAGTAGGAGACAGTGTCTGGTAGGCTGCTGAGAGACAGTGTCCGGTGGGCCCATGGGAGACGTGTCCCAGTGAGCCGGTGGGAGTCGGGTCTGGTGGGCCCGTGGGAGACGCGTCCCGGTGAGCCGGTGGGAGACGGGTCCGGATGAGCCGGTGGGAGACGGGTCCGGATGAGCCGGTGGGAGACGGGTCCGGTGGGCCCGTGGGAGACGGGTCCCGGTGAGCTGGTGGGAGACGCGTTCTGGTGAGCCGGTGGAGACACGTCCCGGTGAGCCAGTAGGAGACAGGTCCGGTTGAGCCAGTAGGAGACGGGTCCGGTGGGCCCATGGGAGATGCGTCCCGGTGAGCCGGTGGGAGACGGGTCCGGTGGGCCCATGGGAGACGCGTCCTGGTGAGCTGGTGGGAGACAGGTCCAGATGAGCCGGTGGGAGACGGGTCCCGTGGGCCCATGGGAGACGCGTCCCAGTGAGCCGGTGGGAGACTGGGCCCATGGGAGACGCGTCCCAGTGAGCCGGTGGGAGACGGGTCCCAGTAAGCCGGTAGGAGACGAGTCTGGGTGAGCCTGTAGGATTTACGGGGATAGGGCCCACAGTGACAAGCTAAGTGCAAGCTCACTATGGATTTGGACATCATGGTAGGGAGATGCATTTTCAGTGTTTGTCTGTAGTTCAGGTTAATGCGTTTTCCTAGACCCACAGGAGCTTAGCTCTTGGCTTTACCTCTTATGTTGTGACGTGAGGGAAAGGAGTCTAATTTCCTTCAGCCCAGGTTTCTTCCTTTGTCAAAGAGGGATTGTCACCCCTGTTCCATCATATGCACATCCCATCCATCCATCCCATCCACTCACCTGCATCCCATCATTCCCATGTCCCATCTACTTACCCTTGTCCCATCTTACACACCCACATCCCATTTATTCACACGTGTCCCATCATATGCACCCGTGTCCCATCTATACACCCCCATTCCATCTAACCCCATCCCATCCATAAACCCCCATCCAGTCATACACCCCATCCACTCACCTGCGTCCCATCATCCTCATGTCCCATCTATACACCTGTGTCCCATCTACTTACCTCATCTCATTATACATGCCCACATCCCATTTACACACATGTCCCAGCGTACCCACCCGCGTCTCATCTACGCACCTGCATCTCATCATATACACCCGTGCCCACCGCTCTGTGCAGAGGCACAGCAGCTTCTTGTGCTGTCTGGACCACATTGCTTCTTACTCGTCACTCAGCCTCCGTCCCACTGACCTGAAGGCACCCTAGCAGGGAGTGTGTGGCAGGCTCTCCTGCCAGCTCTCACTGAGAGTTCCTGGTGCCAGGATATGACTTAAGCTGCCTGAGTAGCTTCCCCAGCCTTTCACCTCTGGAGTATCAGCACATGAGTGATTGTCGTGTGAAAACGAGATTTGTCTGGCACAGTTTCCCAGAAGTGAAAGAAACATTGAATCATTCACATTTACAAGCTTAATTACTGTTTTTTTTAAATAGTAGAACAGACATTTTAATTTTCATTTCTTCAACTTATTCTTTAAATTAACTTCAGTTTTTATATAAAACGTCCCGAATGGCAGTCCATGAAACTATCTGGTTTAAACAAAATATGGGCCCTAAAACCTGAGCTCAGTCACTAGCCCAGGTAAAAGAAAGAGATGCTGTTCTGTGACCTTTTTCCTCTTAAGAATGTATGCCAAACAGTTTAAAAATATGCTAGTTGCCTTGATAACAGAACACAAAGCAGCAACTCTGTTCTAATTGTAAGATAAGTTTAAATTTGATTTTTATTTTTAAGATGAAGCATTCTCTTTGACAACCCAGAAACAGAGTCCTTGCTGACTCTTTGGACACACACCTAAAACAGTTAAAAGTGATGCCTCAGTTTTCAGTAACAAAGTAGGAAAAAAAGAATATGTTCTTGCTGATTGTGGTGGCTCACGCCTATAATCCCAGCACTTTCGGAGACTGAGATGGGCGGGACACTTGAGCTCAAGAGTTCAAGACCAGCCTGGCCAACATGTTGAAACCCAGTCTCTCCTAAAAATACAAAAATTAGCTGGGTTTGGTGACACACGCCTGTCATCCCAGCTATTCAGGAGGCTGAAGTGGGAGGATTGCTTGAACCTGGGAGGCAGAGGTTGCAGTGAGCCAAGATCCCACCACTGCACTCTAGCCTGGTGACAAGAGTGAGACTGTCTCGAAAAAGATGTTCTCAAGCTGCAGTTCAGTTTTTCTGTCCTCTTCTCCAAAAAATCTTATTTTACTACCAAGCCACTCACCAAACTATAAGGAAAGACCATTTTTCAAAAAAAAAAAAAAAACGCAGAAAAAGAAACAGGTACTATCACCCAAAAGACTGCTGTTGCAAAAAAAAAAAAAAAAAAAAAGAGTGGGAAGCCAAATTCCCATAGCTTGTTAGAGAAGATCTTTAGAAAGAATGCAGAAAGTTTAGAGTAGAACCATTGTGGTAAAGACAGATTCAGAGTGCAGATAATTCAGCTCGGAAATACATTAGGCTTTCTCCTAGTCCATCAGAGGAAATAAAAACGTGTTGCTGGAATTAATATTAAAATTGTCCCTACACACAGAAGGTAAAAAGAGAGAACATGGAACAAAAATAGCAAAGACAAGTCCCCTTGAATCTAGGCTCTACTGCCCAGGAAAGTTGACTAGAACTTAGATTCTTCCTGAACCAGTATCACTAGATTCTAGGTTTGCCTGAAACCAGTGGACCACATATTCCGTAATAAATATCAAGTGACCCACAGTGTTTGTGGTGTTAAAAATTTTCTTTAATTATTATAAGTAGAAACTTACTCTTCTGAAAAGCAGTAGGTCAAAATGACACTGGACCCATCCAGTCAGTTACAGAGTAAAGGGCTCCCTCCAAAGAGGACTGACTTGGCTGAAACCTAGGCTGGAAGGAATCCAAGTAACAGGGAGTAAATGAGATCAGGCTCTCAGCATCATTTCCGTAAGGCTTTTCTACCCACCCCAGTTGTAATGAGTAGTACCAAGGGAGCTCCAACAGAATGTCTTAGAGGGATGCTTCCCAGAGACAAAAAGGGGGTGCTAAGTTTAACTCTTGACCCTTCTTCTCCTTACTTAAAACTTGGAGAAGAAAATAAATCTAATTTTTAACTTTTCAGAGCTTTGGGCACATTATAATATTTAATATTCTATAGTTTCATTTTCTGAACCTTTGGCTTATTTTTTTCTCAACTTACATTTAAAAAATTTTCTTCATTATTTATATGGAAAAAAGAAAAAAAATGTATGACCACACCTTCATGAGTAGTACCACATGAAAATATAAGCCTTGTTCTTCCATATCTTCTACACAGGAAGAGTGAATGAATAGTACCGTAAATATCCTGCAAGGTTACTTTGTGTACTTGACAAAAGATAAGGGAAAACCAGTCCACTTCCATATCTTGAGCAGAGTTAACTAGTCTTCAATCTCATCTTCCCAAATATCTCCATTCACATCCAAGCATGAAGCAGCTGGTTACAACACAGTGAAGCAGGGTTGGTGAAATGTTTGTAAGGGTTTACTAGAAAGAGAACCCATGCCAACCCAACAGAAATACTACATACAGCCAGCACATGGCATCCTGTTACATCCATCTAACTTCTCTGTGGGAGTTCCACAGCATGGCACCTCTTTGAGTTCTCTTCTAGCCAATCCTCACTTTCCATCTCTTCCAGTACGTTCTGAGTCACCCTCTTACCTTACCTGTTTCAGAAATCTTGTATTGGCCTCATCGGCTTTCAGGTATTCATTTTGTAAGTCTGTTAATTCCTCTGTGGTCACCTTACATGGAGAGGCCCCATGGTAGGGCAGTCTGCACAAGGTACCAAAGGCAAAATTGCAGCTGGAGCAGATGCCCATGGTACAGCCAGGCCCCTGCATCACAGGCAGCTGGCCACACAGGCGGGGGCATTACACTACATCTGCCACCAGGTCCAAGGTGGACAGGAGGAGGAGGCAGCAGCCATGACAGGCAGGTAACTCTGCTTCCACTGGTTCTTTGACCTGACCAGGAGTGGCCGCCGAAGGGCACTTCAGTTCGGGGCAGTTGATGCGTTGAACCTGGCCATGTCTGATCTTCCCTTTTTTTTTTTTTTTTTGAGACAGAGTCTTGGCTATGTTGCTCAGGCTAGAGTACAGTGGCTCAATCTTGGCTCACTACAGCCTCCACCTCCCAGGTTCAAGCGATTCTTCTGCCTCCACCTCCCAAGTAGGCAGGATTACAGGCATGCACCACCATGCCCGGCTATCTGATCTAGATTTAAAAGCAGTCCTTCAGACAGGATTTGCAGTTCACATGCCTCACTCCATGAAGTACGTGCATTCACTACCTAGCTTCTTACAGAAACAGATACCGTGCAGGAACAATGTACTATTAAAGCATTTTATCTGCTGAGCTTGATCAGAGTCCAAGATTTCCTGGATCAGACTTGATAGTGATTCCGCATCCTGCACGGCTCTCTCATCCACAATTTCCTCTTGGTCTACATGAGACCCAGCAGCTCCTCCACAGTCTAGGAGCTGTGCTGGGAGAGATTGACCTGTCCTCTGCACTTTCTTCTGAGAACCCCTCTTGAGCTCAGAGAGAGAGAGAGACACTATTCAGATGCACCAGGGTCTGTTGCTTCAGAAACTGCACCTAGGCCAACAGGACCACGCTGCCACAGGGTTCTTCCCATAGGTGGTCTAAGTGCTTGCATAGAGCAAATAGCTGAGTTGGTGGCAGCCACTCGCCACTAAGTGTGAATGATGGTAGGGAGGAGGATGGATAATCTGGTGGCAGTTCAGAGTTCAGCACAAGTGGAGGGAGAAAGCAAAGGGTGTATTCAAAGCCACTACTCTGAAGGCACTCATCTGAATGGCCGCTCACAAATACCTTGAAGTTCTGCAACAAACCCAAGTAGATCCTGGTTTCTCCACCTTGGATGGGCTCTGCTTTTCCAGATTCATCTCCATCGTCAGTACTTGCCAGGGCCAGCAGTTCACCCCCTGAGCTTCTCAGTCTTCTGACAACATCTAATTTTATGAGTAGCTGTTAATAACAATCAGAAGAAAAGGATATAAGCACCACAGTCTGTATTTCAGTTTATTTATTTTACTTTTTTATTTTTTTCCACTCTGTCGCCCAGGCTGGAGTACAGTGGTGCAATCTCGGCTCATTGCCACCTCTGCCTCCCGGGTTCAAGCAATTCTCCTGCCTCAGGAGAGTAGCTGGGATTACAGGCACCTGCCACCATGCCCAGCTGATTTTTTTTATTTTTAGTAGAGATGAGGTTTCACCATGTTGGCCAGGCTGGTTTTAAACTCCTGACCTCAACTGATCCACCCACCTCGGCCTCCCAAAGTGCTGGGATTACAGTCGTGAGCAACCGTGACTGGCCATGTATTTCAGTTTAGAGCGGGGTTCATGCAGATCCCATTCATTCTCCAGCTGGTGGAGTTGGGACCGCAGAAGCTGGATAACCGGCCAAGATGTGGAGTTCGTACTACCTATACTATGGAAATCCTGCCATTTTGGGCAGACTGGAAACCACGACCCCAGTGAGGGAAGCCCCTCCCCCACGGTGTTTCCCTCCAGCCTGGGAATCTCCTTTCATCCTTCTAGGCCACACTGCACTCCAGCCTTGGGGCCAGCCCTGGTCTGGGTTCAGCATGCCACTACTGCTGTCTCTAGCACTTGCCACTTGGTGTCACATGGGCACCTGACCAACAAGTATGGCAGGCCCTGCCTAGCTCTCCACCCCAGCACTGGGATCAAGGGGCCCTGTGGGGGCCTGTGAGCTGTGGGCCAGCCTGGGGCATCCTGAAGGAGCAGGGCCCATATGTTTCCCTTCCACCTTAGTGCCCTGAAGGGTCCTGGCCAGGCTAGGCTGGGGGCACCCTGTCCCTGGTTTGGGGGACCAAGGCCTACTGGGCAGTCCCGGCCCGGCCCCCTTCTCTTTCTTACCTGCCCAGAGCTTGGTCCCTACCATACCTTCCAGCTGCTCTGCAGTGCCCTGCCTAGTGCTTTTGTAATGATCTTTATCACATTCTTTCTTTGCTGATGGGTTAAATTATAGAATAAGTGGTTCACATTTGTGATAATTAAAGTACCTTCTAAAGACTATTGTGTCTTAGAAGACACAGTTAATATTAAATTGGCCAGGTGTGGTGGCTCGTGTCTGTAATCGCAGCACTTTGGGAGGGTGAGGCGGGTGGATCACAAGGTCAGGAGTTTGAGACTATCCTGCCAACATGGTGAAACTCTGTCTCTACTGAAAATATAAACGTTAGCCAGGTGTGGTGGTACATGCCTGTAATCCCAGTTACTCAGGAGGCTGAGGCAGGAGAATCGCTTGAACCGTAGAGGCAGAGGTTGCAGTGAGCCAAGATTGTGCCACTGCACTCCAGCCTGGTGACAGAGCAAAAAAAGACTCTGTCTCAAAAAAACACACACACAAAAAAAACCTTAAATCACATGAAAGAAAGTCTTTATCTCCGTGATCAGAAAGGACACTCGATAGTGACAGCATGACCAGGGTTGCATCTGTCTGAAGTGCCCGCATGCCCTGCAGTGGCTCCCATTCATGTTGTATGAGTTGGGCGTTGAGGGTGACACTGGGCTCACCTTAGGTTAACCCACAGCTGGGGGAGGTGCTCTTTGGAAGTAAAACACAAGCGCAGTCCTCCCCATCTTTCATGCAAAGCGCTTTCATGTCTCAGGCTTGTTCTTGAAGTGCTTGTGATGTGTGGTCTTTCACCCTCTGAGAACAGAAGAGTCTAAGATGAAAGTTTTATGGAAATCATATTTTACTTAAAAGAAATGGTGATATTCAGCATGCTTTTATCTTAAAATGTCCACATTATTATATCAAAAAAGTAGAGAATCAGAAATGGAACAGATAATCTGGCTTTTGATGTTAAAAAAAAAAAAAAATCACAAAACCGAAACTGGGAAAAGCCAGCAGGAGGGTCCTGACTCATCTCGGACTGCAGCAGGGTTCATACACGCATAGCCAGCGCTTGTCCACCTCCCGCTCTCCTGTTCACAGGGGTGGCAGTTTCAGTCTCTCTGTGCTCCGTTCATGGAAAGCAGTCCGATTCTCTAGTAGAGCTGCCTGTGTTGACTACCAAACACATGTCAGTAAAGAGGTGGAAAAAGAAGTGGCACACTCCATTTATGCCACAAACGAAGACTTCCCTTCATGTGGGAACTTGTACACAAGTATTCAGAGCATTTGTTACTTTATTTGTAGTAACTTAAAACTGGAAACCATGCGGATGCCCTTTCAGAGGGTATTGAATGCATTAAGTATACCCGCCCTCAGCAATGAAGAGTTAATTACTGATACATTGTAACGTGGGTGAACCTCAAAGAAATTATGCTGATGGCCGGACACAGTGGCTCATGCCTGTAATCCCAGCACTTTGGGAGGCCGAGGCAGGTGGATTACCTGAGGTCAACAGTTCGAGACCAGTCTGACTCACATGGTGAAACCCTGTCTCATAAAAAAAGAAAAAAAGAAATTATGCTGAGTGAAAAAGGCCAACTTGGAAAGGATGTGTACTGCAGGATTCTTATTTGTGAAGCATCACCAGAAGGGATTCTTGGTGGCCAGGTGTTTGGAATGCAGGGGAGAGGTGAGTGTGGCCATGAAGGGTGACCTAGGGCGTCTTGTGCTGATGGTGCAGCTCAGCAACTGATTGTGCTTGTGGCTCTGCGAGGTGACACACGTGACGTGACCACACAGAGGTGTGTGTACACACACACATGCGCACACACATGCACACGTAACTGGTGAAGTCTGAATAAGCTCTTTGGACTGTGCCAGTGTCACCTTTTGGTGTTGGCATCACACTGGGTTGATAGGACGCTGATGTGGGAGGAGGGGTTTAGGAACATGAGATTTCCTGCTGGGAATTTCAAAGTAAGAGTTAAAAAAAAAAAAAAAAGAATCTGATCAGAGTTTGGTGCCACCTTTTGGTCCTGTGTGGAGAGGGAACAGTGAGGTGGCCTGCATCCTTGGCGGTGGCCTCTGTCTCTGTTGCAGCTTGCTAGGGGATCTCACCTTGGTGCTCACCTTGGATCTCACGTTGGTGGCTGGAGGTGCCTCTCCAGCCACCTGCCCGTGTGGAGTCATGGCACTGTGAGGGATGCAGAGGTGGGAGGTGCCAGAGCTTAAAATGAAAGGGAAACGAGACAAGTGCTGTGGAAAAAACACACAAGAAAATACATTGGCTTTCATGAAACTGATGACATTTGTGAATAACCAAATTCACATGTGGACTGGGATAGTGAGGTCACTCAAATAGTGGGGTGTTATCACGCGCGAGCAGGGATGGTCAGGTCACTGAATAGTGGGGTTTTATTACGTGTGGGCAGGGATGGTCAGGCCACTCGAATAACTGGGTTTTATCGTGTGTGGGCAGGCATAGGCCACTCAAATAGCTGGGTGTTACACCAGGCACCTCCTGTGGGCTACCGCACTTGATTTCATCCTTACATGGTAGGTGTTAAATTATTCCCACTCCTGTTCGTGGGCTAGAAAAACGAGGCCCTGAGAGGTTTAGCAGCGTGCTCCAGGCTCTGACCTGGTGTGTTTGCCACAACGATGCAGCCAGTGTTCTCTTTGGGCTCAGGACGCCAGCCCTGGGGCAGCCTGGGAACGGTGCCTCCTTGTGGCTCCCACAGGGCCCCTGCTTTGCTGTAGAAGCTGTTGGGTTCATCCCGACCTCTGGTCGCCCTGGTGAGTTAGGGTGACTAGGCTCCTTCCAGCACTGGTGCTCATCTTGGAGGAAGTCAAGGTTTTTTACAGAAAGTTTTAATATAATTGATCTTTTAAAACATTGAGTTTCAATAAAATTTGAGAAATACATTGACCACAGATTTTTTTTTTTTTTTGGAGACGGAGTTTTGCTCTCGTTACCCGGTCTGGGGTGCAATGGCGCGATCTCGGCTCACTACAACCTCTGCCTCCTGGATTCAGGCAATTCTCCTGCCTCAGCCTCCTGAGTAGCTGGGACTATAGGCACGCGCCACCATGCCCAGCTAATTTTTGTATTTTTAGTAGAGACAGGGTTTCACCACATTGACCAGGATGGTCTCAATCTCTTGACCTCGTGATCCACCCACCTTGGCCTCCCAAAGTGCTGGGATTATAGGCGTGAGCCACCGCACCCGGCCCAACCAGAGATTTTTGAATTGTTTCAGCGAAACATGTTTTTGGCTTTTGCCATTTTGGTATCTTGCGTTAGTTCCTTCTCATGGTTCATTTAGAATCTGGGTGGCTCTTTCCTCTGCTGTAGACTCACATGGATTACAATATTGGCTTTGACATGAGGCCTTAGGGCTCCATGTGACACAGGTGCTCAGAGGTGGGGCTGCCATTGAATACTGGTCTTCGGGCCCTGGTGACACGGGCTTCTGGTTGTTGGGATTCACAGGCCGCCCGCAAGCTCCTGTGTCTCCCAGAGCCTGAGCCTCACGCACTGAGGTGGACGTTTGCCTCAATGACACCATTGCCAAAAGGGCCTGGGGCTGGGGACAGGGTTTCAGGCGGTTCTTCTTTTCCTCTTCCTCTCCACATGGTGGGAGGTCCCTGACAGAGCTTCTCTTGTTCTTTCAGCCTTTTGGGGAGCAAAGGACATAAACTGTTTTGCGTCACACCATGTATCAAACATGTCATTCATTGCTGGTGGCAGCTTGAGCATTTTTATTTTTTATTTTTTGCAGTGACTTAGAACTGGCCCAGATGACTAAAAACGTTTTTAATTATGTTTTATTTTGAAGATTTTGACTTCAGTGTTCCAGGATCCATGAAGCTTCATAATCTTATTTCTAAGTTGAAAAAGTGGATCAAAATCTTGGAGGCCAAAACCAAGCAACTCCCCAAATTCTTCCTCATAGAGGAAAAGTGCCGGTTCTTGAGCAATTTCTCAGCACAGACAGCTGAAGTGGAGATTCCGGGAGAGTTTCTGATGCCAAAGCCGACACATTATTATATCAAGATCGCGCGGTGAGTAGGCCAGCATGGCAGGTGGAACTAACCACGGCTTCCGTGGACGTGGGGGCCCGGTAGAGCTCTGGGGTGGACCCTGTGTGGAATTTGGGACACGGATTCCGTGATGTGGGAGAACATAAGACGATTCTAGGATTTAAGTGGTCAGGCACTTTAGAAGCTCTGCCCACACTGGCCGGTTGTTTAGCTGTCCTCAGTGCAGTTCGGGTTTGCATTCAGCAGACCTGCTTCTGAGTCACCATAGAACTTGACAAAACATAGTGTGTCCCATCTTTTGTAAACCCTTGAAGCACAGTATTCAGGCAGAATCAGACGATTGTAATGTTTCCCAGAGCGGGCTGTGTCTCATTTGAAATGCAGAAAGGGCTTTGAAGCGGTTTCCCTTAACAAAGTGTTTCGTGTTTATTTCTGAACCAGACACAGCTCTGCTTTCCCATACAGCCAGAGGTTAGCTGCCCTTTCCTCCAAATCTGGCTCCTGTGCTGGCCAGCTGTCCCTCCGCCTCAACTTCCATCTCTGGCTGCTGAATTTAAAATACTGCAACTCCATTTCCACATGTCAGGGTGAGACAGGGTATAGATAAATTGATAAACGACCACTGACCTACGCAGTCTGGTTCCCGTGACAGTTCTGACGACTCTAGTTTCTTCTCAAGACAAGGACTGGTAACACACGCAGGGTGTGCGCCTCACGCTTCTCGCTTTGGTAGGTTCATGCCCCGGGTGGAGATTGTGCAGAAGCACAACACCGCAGCCCGGCGGCTCTACATCAGGGGGCACAATGGCAAGATCTACCCATACCTCGTCATGAATGACGCCTGCCTCACAGAGTCGCGGCGGGAGGAGCGTGTGTTGCAGCTGCTACGTCTGCTGAACCCCTGTTTGGAGAAGAGAAAGGAGACCACCAAGAGGCACTTGTTTTTCACAGGTAGGTGTGAGAGCCACGCTTCGCAGGGTCCACAGGCAGCTCACCTTAGCCTTTGAGGGTCCACCCGCGTCCCCAGTGAATGTTCTAGTCTGTGCCGAGCAGGGAAGGCCTCAGCAAGAGGAGCAGCTCCAGACTTTCAGGCTTCTCACTGAGAGATGAGAGCTGTGTCCATCTTTTCTCTAAGGTGAGCTTGTCCGACCTGTGGGCTCCATGCAGCCCAGGACGCCTTCGAATGTGGTCCTATGCAAATTCGTAAGCTTTCTTAGAACAAAAAAAAATTATGAGATTTTGTTTTGTTTTTTTTGAGACAGAGTCTCGCTCTGTCACCCAGCCTGGAGTGCAGTGGCATGATCTCAGCTCACTGCAACCTCCGACTCCTAGGTTCAAGCAGTTCTCCTGCCGCAGCCTCCTGAGTAGCTGGGATTACACACACGTGCCACTGCGCCCAGCTATTTTTTTTTTTTTTTTTTTTTTTTTTTTTGCAATTTTTAGTTGAGGCGGGGTTTCACCATCTTGGCCAGGCTGCTCTTGAACTCCTGACTTTGTGATCCACCCGCCTCGGCCTCCCAAAGTGCTGGGATTATAGGCTAGCTGCCACACCCGGCCCAGATTTTTTTTTTTTTTTTGCTATTTTTTTTTTTCTTTTTTAGCTCATCAGCTGTCATTAGTGTCAGGGTATTTTATGTGTGCCCCGAGATGATCCTTCTTCCAGTGTTACCCAGGGAAGCTGGAAGAGTGGACACCCCTGTTCTAAGGCCTTTTGCACTCTATGCAGTAGGCTTTTGGGAGAGCCAGTGCCTGCCAGTGTGCTGCTGTTTTACTTCTCCTCCAGGGAGCCTGGGGGACCCAGCCAAGTCTAGCCTGGGCGCAGCAGCATGCACCAGGTTTCCAGTGCGCCTCGAGCCACGTCACACGCTGCAGTCTCAGGCCCTCCCTGAGTTTCCTCCCTGGGTGAAATGCAGGACTCGGGGAAGTCTGGCTGCTTGGTTAGGGCCACAGAGATTGTCGGGCACAAGTAGCTGATAAGACGCAACTCTGAGTGAAGTCATTATCTTTGCGTTATCATGAGTGGTCTGACTCTACGCACAGCACATAGATGCGATGCTTATAATGTTCTCCAGAGGCGAGAATCACTGTGATGACATTTTAGTGTGTAATCCCTGAGGTCAAGAGCCTGCTGCAGTGCATGTCATCTAGTCCTGTATGGGAACTTTCTTTCACCACCTAAGCTGTGATCCAGCCCCTTTTGACCTGAAATCTCTGACCCTTAAGTTCTATATCTCAAAATAAGTAGATTTTTTTTTTCTTGAAAGCCTGAAGAAAGCTCAAAATGCATCATGGAAAGCTGTGTGTGTTTTAACACACAGGCAACATGACCTTTAGTGTTGATCCCAGCTGTGGGTTATTGATTTCTCTGCTTTTCAACATTGGTTAGAACGGCCTGGCAGTCCTAATGTGTGTCCTGGAGTCATGTGGGGATTTCTCTATGGGTAGAAGCCAGGACAGCGAGACGTCAGCTGTGGCTTAACTGACATTGGACAGAATTAGCCACTTGGTTCACAGAAGTCAGAATCATCTGTGCACCTCACGCACCCCTGACTCCACATCAGAGGTTACAGCAGCCTAGACATGGCCACCATTGGGACCCTCACTGGGGAGGCTTAATCTGCCGTCTTCTGGAAACGAGGTGTCTGAATCTTAATCTGCAACGAGGTATCTTAATCTGCAACGAGGTATCTGAACAAGAATTCCTGAACCTAATATCTTCATAAAGTATTATCTCAATTAATCCACAAGCAACCCTCTGGAGTAGGTACTATTATTCTACTTTTATATCAAGAAACTGCACACAAGTCTGTTGCTGCTCCCCAAGGTGACATCACTGGGAAGGCAGGCTCTGGAGTGGCTGCCCAGCGCTCCTGCCACCTCCAGCTAGCTCAGACAGGAGTGATTTTCGGGCAGGTTAGCATCCTGTTGGGCGGGCGGTTCATTAACTGCATCTCTGATACCGAATGGTCATTGGGAACAGTGCCGGTCACCATGTGTGGACAGGGATTTACACGTTAATGGGGCTGGATGATCAGGTTGACGCCAGTGGCTTTCCCTATCTGGACAGAACACACAAGATGACCTCAGGGATGATTTTTTTGCTTCTCCAAAGATGAGGCATAGCCGTCCTAGGTGCTGAAAGACAAGGTTGCGTCATTAGCCAGCAGCTGTCTCAGAGCAGGAGGGCTGGACTCTTCCCATAGACTCTGATTAAGGAAAGCCTCTAAGACTGAACATTAGGCAGAGTCTGTTTATTTATTTTTTTGAGAGGGTGTCTCACTCTGTTGTCCAGACAGGAACGCAGTAGCGCAGTCTCAGCTCACTGCATTCTCTACCTCCTGGGTTCAAGTGATTCTCCCGAGTAGCTGGGACCATAGGCGTGCGCCACCACATCCAGCTAATTTTTGTGTTTTTTAGGAGGGACAGGATTTTGCCATGTTGGCCAGGCTGATCTCAAACTCCTGACCTCAAGTGATCCTCCTGCCTTGGCCTCCCAAAGTGCTGGGGTTACAGGCATGAGCCATCATGCCTGGCCATGTTCTTATTTTTTAGACAGGGTCCTACTCTGTGTCAGTCAGGCTGGAGTACAGTGGCGCAATCACAGCTCATGACAGCCTCCAACTCCCGGGCTCAAGCAGTCCTCCCACCACAACCTCCCGAGTAGCTGGGACTACAGGCTATTCTTTATTTTTTTGTTTTTTTTAAGACATCATTTTAAAATTGCCTTCTAAAGCATTTCTGATTGTGAACACAGGCTGACGGTCAGCTCGTGCCATCAGAGCCTCCTGCCATCTGCTGGGCACATGGATGGTGCAGCTTCCTCCATGGTCCCCCTGAAGCACACAGGGCCGGGTCAGCTCTGCTCCCAGTGGCGCTTTGGCAGTGGAGCTGAGTGCTGGCCCGTGGTCACCCTCAGCCTGCCCTGTTTCTCTTCCCCTCTCCCCAGTGCCCCGGGTCGTGGCGGTTTCCCCGCAGATGCGCCTCGTGGAGGACAATCCCTCTTCACTTTCCCTGGTGGAGATCTACAAGCAGCGCTGCGCCAAAAAGGGCATCGAGCACGACAACCCCATCTCCCGTTACTATGACCGGCTGGCCACGGTGCAGGCGAGGGGGACCCAAGCCAGCCACCAGGTAGCAGCGGGGCAGGGCCGGGCTGGGGGCTCAGCCACCGCCTGTAGCCCTCCTGTGTGGGGCGGTGCTTGGGGACACAGGGGTGCTCAGGAGACATGCAGGCGTTCATTGGGGACCACATCTGTCATTTAAGATAACTTGATTAGACTCGTGAGATAGTAGAGAGACAGCCATTGACCTTAGAGGACGCTTGTTGTGATGGTTTGTCATGATAGGACACGGGTCATTCCTCGACCTTGGAGAGGCCCTTGTCCTCTGCCTGTACTTACAAAGAAGCTCTGAGGTTAGGATTTTAAAATAAGTTTCTGGCAGTCTCATTTGGCAGCCACACCTGATCTGAGGTGAAGGGAGGCTGTTTACAGTCTGCATTCATCCCCTTCACCTAGTCTGCTGCTGGGACCTTAGGCCATGTGCAGTATGTGCACTGTCCATGCTTTCTAAAATACAGAAAGCGATACTCTGGAGTGCGGGGCCCAGCTGTTTGGGTTGCCTGAGCTGGGAGCGTGGCTCCCGCAGGAGTCCTGGGTGGCCCTGCCTGCAGCCCCCGGAGGCCCCTCTTTCACCCGCACGTTTTTGCCCTTGGTAGGAGGCAGGGCGGGCCTGGGCTCTGGATGAGATTTTTGGGGGATTGTGTGGAGCACCCAGCAGTAGCTGTTTTGGCCTCTCCCCAGGCGCACCTGAGGTCCTTTGTGTGGGTCCCAAGCAGGAGAGACCACAGAGGTGGACGCTGTGACCTTGCCCAAGTCTTGCGGGGACTTATTCCAGTTCTCCCGGCTCATGGAGGACTTAGTTTGGTTGAGGAAGGTTGAACCCACCCCGTGCTCCGTGGCCCAGGGCATGGCAGGGCCAGAGGTGTTCCAGGCCACGGGGTCAGGTGCTGCCTCCCAGCTCTGTGCAGGCAGAGGCATGGATCCCTGTTTCTGATCGACATTTGTTGACAGAGCTCATGGCCTCACTTGGGAATCGACGCCAGCACTTTTTCGTGGCACAGGCCACGGCCTGCTCATTCTGTGGAGGGTGGGCAGTTCTGAGGTGTTTGCAGAGAGGAATGGGTTATTCTCTTAAGGCAACATTAACTTTTGACAGCGTGGAAGCCAGTGACAAACACGTGCTGACCTCAGAGTCATCCTGTTTCTAAACAGCATGAGTGACCAACCAGGCTGTTTGTTCCAGGTTAGCAGTTGCCAGGGCCTGTAGGCAGAGGGAGATGCCCACAGCACAGAGGACTCCAGCTTCAGGGCTGCTTCCTCCTCTCTGTGCCTCTTGTTTTTTGTTTTGTTATAAATTCTGCTCCATCATTCTTCTTTCTTTTCTTTTTCTTTTCTTTTTTTTTTTTTTTTTGAGACAGAGTTTTGCTCTTATTGCCCAGGCTGGAGTGTAATGGCACGATCTCGGCTCACTACAACCTCCACCTCCCAGGTTTAAGCAATTTCCTGCCTCAGCCTCCTGAGTAGCTGGAATTACAGGCATGCATCACCACGCCCAGCTAATTTTGTATTTTTAGTAGCTACGGGGTTTTATCCATGTTGGTCAGGCTGGTCTTGAACTCCCGACCTCAGGTGATCTGCCCACCTCAGCCTCCCAAAGTGTAATTCCAAACCTGGAACTACAGGCACAAGCCATCCTGCCCAGGCTTGTTTGGTTTTGTTTTGTGTTAAAGACAGTCTCTGTCTGTTGCCCAGGCTGGAGTGCAGTGGTGCAATCTGGGCTCACTGCAACCTCCACCTCCCGAGTTAAAGTGATTCTCCCACCTCAGCCTCCAACGTAGCTGTGATTACAGGTGTGAGCCACTGCACCGGCCAGGCTGCTGGTCTTCACAGCTCCCACAGTGGTGAGGTGGCTGGTTTTCCAGGCTCCTGTGGAGCCGGGGAGAAGTGAGTGGGAATGGCGCACAGTGAACTGGCAGTGCACTCACTGTTCGTAGTAGGAGTCAGCCTTTTCCTCAGACTGTTGCAAGCCTTTAATTTCTAGCATTCTAGCATCAAAAGTTGATTTTGATGGGTTTTGGCAGCATGCTCACTGCTTGAGGAGCAGATTTTGGAAATCCTTGAGGTCTCAGAAGTGCTTCTTCCCATTTGACAGACGAGGAAACGAGCTGCATGTGTCGTGGGCGGCCTGCCTTGTTCTTGCCGGCGGAAGGGCATGCTTTCTCACTGCCATTCGGAGCATGGGGGTCGGACTTAACTGAGAAGAGACCCCCGGCCTATACCAGGTAGTCAAACAGGAGCTCCATTAACTCAGTAAACTCTTACCGAGTGGCGGTGTCTGCAGTGGTCTGTGAGTCTCCAGTCCAGAGATCAGTCTCAAGTGTGGTGTGTGTGGTCACAGCAGCTCCTTCAGTTTGTGAAGCATTTGTCTTCGGTATACAGTCTTGGTTGGAAGTGGCACTGCTGGTGTCAGCTGTTTTGTTGTGTTAATTGGTCTGAAATATTCTGTGGTCAGCAAGGGTCGAAGTGTTTCGATATTTACCTGCATTCTCGTCAGGTGTCGCGTATCAGGTAACAGGCTTTGGCGCAGACCAGCTGCATTGGTGCTTTAGAGGGGACAGCAGCAAACCCAGAGGGAAACAGAGCCATCTTGTGCCTCCTCGTGTTCAAATAACAATGCATGTGTCAAATCTCTCACTGGAATTTACTCTAGCTGCTAAGTTAAAGACTAATTGCAATTTGAGAGTTTTTGTTTTGCAAAAAAAAAAAAAAAAAGAGTGAGTTAGGTGGAAGTGTCATGGATCAATGTACTTCAGGTCCTTCGCGACATCCTCAAGGAGGTTCAGAGTAACATGGTGCCGCGCAGCATGCTGAAGGAGTGGGCGCTGCACACCTTCCCCAACGCCACGGACTACTGGACGTTCCGTAAGATGTTCACCATCCAGCTGGCTCTGATAGGCTTCGCGGAATTCGTCCTGCATTTAAATAGACTCAACCCCGAGATGTTACAGATCGCTCAGGTAAGCCGGTTTGAACAGCCAGATCCTCTCCTCGAGACGTCGCCTTTCTGTTGAAGTTCCTAAAGTGTCTCCTTCTGAAATTTAGGACACTGGCAAACTGAATGTTGCCTACTTTCGATTTGACATAAACGACGCGACTGGAGACCTGGATGCCAACCGTCCTGTCCCGTTCCGCCTCACACCCAACATTTCTGAGTTTCTGACCACCATCGGCGTCTCCGGCCCGTTGACGGCGTCCATGATCGCGGTGGCCCGGTGCTTCGCGCAGCCAAACTTCAAGGTGGGTCTCCGCATCATCCGATGACAGGCACAGGCCAGAGCCGCTCAGGTGCACGCACGTCACAGCCTTGCGGGAGCTGTTTATCTGCGTCGTGGGCTCTGCGTTTCCCACTGTGGCCAGCACCCCCATGGGTTACGTCCTTCTTTGCTGTGAGGGCAGGGGATGGTTTTCTCTTTGGTTCACTCTCGGCTGTAGTGCCTGGAACAGGCCGGCCCAACACTCAGCAGACACTGGAAGGCATCAAGTAAATAAGCAGATGGAGCCCCAGTTGCAGTGTGGCCGCCTGTGCCACTCAGGTTTGTGCTGCCCAGCTCCAAGGCCTTCTGGCTGCTGCTTCAAGTGGAGGAGGGCATGTGTCCCCAGTGGCTTCCCCAGACCGTCCTGAGGGCACATGGCCTGGCCCAGTGCTGAGGCTTGACCAGCCCTGGTGGCCCTGGGAAGCCGCTGTGGCTGAGCCCTGCCTTGTGAGGAAGCTGCCCTTGGTTCACCGCAAGTCCTCACGTTCTCTCCCTCACGCAGGTGGATGGCATTCTGAAAACCGTGCTCCGGGACGAGATCATTGCTTGGCACAAAAAAACGCAGGAGGACACGTCCTCTCCTCTCTCGGCTGCTGGGCAGCCAGAGAACATGGACAGCCAGCAGCTGGTGTCCCTAGTTCAGAAAGCTGTGACCGCCATCATGACCCGCCTGCACAACCTCGCCCAGTTTGAAGGCGGGGAGAGCAAGGTGAACACCCTGGTGGCTGCGGCAAACAGCCTGGACAACCTGTGCCGCATGGACCCCGCCTGGCACCCCTGGCTGTGACCGCAGCCGCCTCAGCCACCCAGAATGTGAAGGGAGCCCCAGGCTCTGAGCCCGCGGCTTTTACCACTTCTCTCTGCCTCGTTCATTTTATTCACGAAAGTCCTGGGTTGCAGTCACTTTCCTGATAGTTTGTGTGTGAAAGAGGGAGCTGGTGACGACTGTGGGCGAGGCGGTTAGAAATGGTAGAGCTGGAACTTACTCCAAGCTTTTAAATGATCTTTTAAGAAACCAGGACTCTCCAGTCTAGAATTTCTGGGTGAGTCCCTTTTTTATGGTGTCCTCCCTCTGTGAATGTACAGGCGGAACCGTACGGGCAGCTCCCAACCGTCCATTTTTAACACCTCACAGCAACTTCGTGCTTTTGTACAGACCTTTGTAACAAGTGTATAGAAAACCCATTTTGCTTGAGACACAGGAGATGATGAACTGATCGTGCTGGTTTTTCTGAGCACAGAGTTTTAGGTTGTACGCAGCCCGCCCTGGGATTCTCGCTGAGCATTCGGCGTGGATCCATGGGTCGGGTCACCCTGCGGGAGCGCCACACCACATCCACCTGGATTCCGCTGGTGGAGACAGAACTGAGAGTCTGCAGGCAGCTCCTGCGATTTTTATTTCTGGCTCTTTGGATGTCTTCTAGACGTTTACTATCATTGTACCTGAAGAAAAATCACTTTTACCTTCCTAATTTAAAAAGACAAAACAGAAATGTAAGTTCCTTTGCTACTTCAGTCTTTCTGTTCACATTTTTATAAATCTGAGCATTGAGAATGTTCTATCTAAATTTGTACAGTGTGATTTTTTTTTAGAATAAATATTTTATAAAAGGGTTTCTTGTCCATTATTTATGTTAAAATGGAAACAGCTTGTTTCCATGAGAGGTTTCTTCCCTCCCAACGTCCCTCAGCCCCTTGGGAAGCAGAGGCCCCAGAGGCAGCGTGGGCTCCTCAGGGTAGCCTCTTGGTGACGGTGTGCACTGCCCGGGCAGGCACAGTGCTGCTGTGATCACAGAGGAAGCTGTGACTTGGGGCATGGGAAGCCAGCTCAGAGCGTATTCAGTCACAGCGACGAGTAATGGCGGCCCAACCTCAGCAGTGGGTCAGGGTGCTGGGACCCAGAGCCCTCAGCTGTGTTGATGTGTTCCAGGCTGCTGCCATGTAACATGCATGTGTGGAGCGTGTGCAGAGTGTGCCTGAAACATGCCCAGAGGCTCAGCATGAAGCACTCTGCGCCCAGCTCCACCTCCTCCTTGTGCTTCATCCAGTGTGTACCATGGCCACGCCTGCCCTCACGTGGGAGGGAAAGTCCCCGAGGAGCATGTGCCCTCATGCCAGAAACAGAGCAGGAAAAGGGATGAGGTTGCCACTCCAAAGCTAATGTGACCGGCCCTGAATTGGAAAGGACTTGCCTATTGGTAAGTGTGACATTTCTTCCAGGAAGATGACTCTTTACAGGACCCAGGGCACAGGGCAACACGGAGCCCTCTCTGGGCCTCTGCCCCAGGCTGCAGAACCTTCTCCAGCCCTTGACTCTCCTTGCCATTGTTCCAGGTGATCACGAAATGATGCCTACAGCTGAGTTGACTCAAATCCCACCGCAGAGTCAAATGAAAGGGCCATGACCTGATGTCTGTTGGCAGCTTTGGATCATGGTTCTGTTGCTGGGTTACAACCTGGGCACAGGCTGGTTTGCAGTGGGCGGTGCTGGCAGCTGCGGTCAATGTCTTTATGCTGGGCTCTAGTCCTCAGGCCAGAGGGGCTGTTCCCAGCTTGGAAAAGGTGAGAAGCTTGTCCAAGATCTGAAGCAGTTGTGGAGAAACTGGGATTGAACCCCATCCAGCCTGACTCCAAGCCCCCATGCTGCTCCCTGGGCCACAGGTCAAGGCTGGGAGGCCATTTTTGCCAGTCTGACTGGTTTCAAGTTACTTCCCAGCTCCTTGCAAAGAGTTGTCTTTGTGAGACTGTGTCGTGGGTTCTGGAATGATGAGAGCTGTGTTTTGCAAATGAGGAGTGATTGTGTCCTCGTCTGGCCGTGGATGGGTGTCCTGCTGGCATCAGGCCTGAGGGGATACCATGCCCCTCCAAGCATCCTCATTGCATGTGACAAGGTATAGGCCATTGAGTGAGTTGTCTTACATTCCATGGAGCGTGGTGTCTGTGTAGATATGTGGGTGGCATTAGGGTTGGGGGACATTAGTCTTTCACACTGGAGAATGGAGTCTGGAGCTGGTGCTACTGGTGAGGAAGAGGCCTGGCTCCCTGCCAGGCTCACCCACACCCTCCCTCTGGTTGTTGGGAAAACCAACCTTGGAGTGGCCAGAGCGAGAGATACCGCCTCCCCGGTGAAGATCCAGCATCTCCTGAGCTCCGTGTGGAAAGGTCAAAGAGCTGGAGGCGGGCACCCTTCAGGCAGCAACTCAGTGACCAGGAGCCTCAGCTCTATTCCATCCCAGCACAGCATTGCTGGGAGCTGGGCCCGGAAGGCTGCTGGCTCCAGAGTGAGGAGGGTCCAGGCCACGCAGAGACTGCACCCTTATTCTCCAACACCATTTCAAAGCAAGTGCTATTATCAGACTTCTTTTTATTCTTATGGTAAGATTTGTATAACATAAAATTGGCCATTTGAATTCATTTTAAGTGCACAGTGCAGTGGCATTATGTACCTTCACCACCATCCATCTCCAGAACTTTTACGTCTTCCCATTCGGAAAAATCCGTCCTCATTAAACACCCACTCCCCATCAGCCCTTCCCCTAGCCTCTGCCAACTACCATTCTACTTCCTGTCTCTGCGTTTGATGACTCTAGGGACCTCATATGAGTGGAATCATGGAATATTTGTCCCTTTTCTGACTGTTTTCTGTTTTTGTTTTGAGACAGAGTTTCACTCTTGTCACCCAGGCCGGAGTGCACTGACGTGGTCTCAGCTCACTACAACTTCCGCCTCCCGGGTTCAAGGATTCTCCTGCCTCAGCCTCCCGAGTAGCTGGGATTACAGGTACCCACTGCCACGTATGGCAAATTTTTTGTATTTTTTAGTAGAGATGGGGTTTCACCATGTCAGCCAGGCTGATCTCGAACTCCTGACCTCAGGCGATTACCCACCTTAGCCTCCCAAAGTGCTGGGATCACAGGTGTGAGCCATGGCACCCGGCGTTTTGTGACTGTGTTATTTCACTTAGCACAGTGACCTCAAAGCTCGTCCATGTGTGTGTCAGAATGTCCTTTCTTTTTAAGGCTGAATTGCGTCCTTGTCTGTGTAGTCATTGTGTTTATGCATTGGTCTATTGATGGGCACTTGGGTTGCTGCTTTTGTCCACTGTGAATAATGCTCCTATGAACAGAGGCTTGCAGATATTTGTTCAGTTTCCTACTTTTAAAGGCTGTGGTTATATACCCAGAAGTAGGATTGCTGGATCACTTAGGAATTCTAATTATGTGATGAACTGCCATGCTGTTTTCCATAGCAGCTGTATCATTTTACATTCCCACCAGCAATATGTGTGGTTTTCTGTGTCTCCACGTTCTTGCCAACACTCGCGATGCTCTGTTTGTTTGTTTTTGTTGGATGACGTCCGTCCTAATAGGCACGACGTGGTACTTGATTGCGGTTTTGATTTGCATTTCCCTGTTGATGAGTGAGGCTGAGCAGCCTTTCATTTGCTTGTGAGCTAGTTGTCTATCTTCTTTGGAGATGTGGCATTTCTAGTCCTCTACATGTTTTTCAATTGGGTTGTTCTCTATATAGTCTGGATGGTAATCCCTTGGAGACAGATGGTTTATAAATAATTTCTGATATTGTGTGGGTTCCCTTTTCACTCTGTTGATAGTGTCATTTGATGCTCACCAATTTTGAATTTCGACGTAGTTCGATTTGTTTTTCCTTTCATTGCCTGTGCTTTTCATGTAATACCAAAAAAAATCATTGCCAAATCTAACGCCATGAGGCTTTTCCCCTATATATTCTTCTAAGAGTTTTAGTTTTAATGCTTAAGTTAAAGTCTTTGGTCCGTTTCAAGTTAATTTGTAAATATGCTATAAGCTAAGTGCCCAGCCAGATTCTTTCACTTGTGGATATCCGGTTTCCCAGCATCATTTTGATGAAAAGATAGTCCGTTAAAAAGGGTCTCAGCAGCCTTGTCAAAAAATTAGTTGACTGTGTACAGTGTGGAGAGCTGATTTCTGGGCTCTCTGTTCTGTTCAGTTGGTCCCTGTGTCTGTCTGTATGCCACCAGAGTGTTTTGCTTCCTGGAGCTTTTTAGTATGATTTGAAACCAGAAAGTGTTAAGTTCTCCAACTTTGTGCTTCTTTTTCAAAACTGTTTTGGATTTGGGGTCCCTTGCAATTTCACACAAATTTGAGCATGTCTTTTTATGTTTCTGCTAAAATGTTGGGTTTTTTAATTTGTGTGTTTGTGTGTGTATTTCGAGACAAGGTCTTGCTCTGTGGCCCAGGCTGGAGTACGGTGGCGTGATCTCTGCTCACTGCAGCCTCTGATGCCCAGGCTGGAGTATGGTGGCATGATCTCGGCTCACTGCAGCCTCCGATGCCCAGGCTGGAGTACGGTGGCGTGATCTCGGCTCACTGCAGCCTCCGAACACCATTCTCCAAACACCATTTCGAGGCAAGTGCTATTATCAGACTCCTTTTTATTCTTGTGGTAAGGTATGTGTAACATAAAATGGACCATTTGAATTCATTTTAAGTGCATAGTTCAGTGGTATTATGTACCTTTACCACCATCCATCTCTAGAACTTGTACATCTTCCCATTCGGAAAAATCCGTCCTCATTAAACACCCACTCCCCATCAGCTGCTACCTGCCAACTACTATTTTACTTTGTCTCTGTGAATGTGATGACCCTCGGGACCTCATATAAGTGGAATCATGCAGTATTTATCCTTTTCTGGTGGCTGTGTTTTTGTTCTTGTTTTGAAATGGAGCTATACTCTTGTTACCCAGGCTGGAGTGCAGTGGTGTGATCTCCACTCATTCCAACTTCTGCCTCCTGGGTTCACGTGATTTTCCTGCCTCAGCCTCCCAAGTAGCTGGGATTACAGGCACATGCCACCATGCCCAGCTAATTTTTTGTACTTTTAGTAGAGACAGGGTTTCACCATGTTGACCAGGACGGTCTTGATCTCTTGACCTCGTGATCCACCTGCCTCAGCCTCCCAAAGTGCTGGGATTACAGGCATGAGCCACTGCGCCCTGCCTATGATTTCTTTAATCAGTGATTTATGGTTTTCAGTATACAAGTATTTGACTTCATTGGTTAAGCACCTGCCCGTTTGTTCTTTTTAATGCCACGGTAAATGGATTGGTTTTCTTTCGTTTCTCTTTGGATTATTTATTGTTAGTGTACAGAAACACAACTGATTTTTATATGTTGATGTTTGTATCCTACAATTTTGCTGAATGTTTATTCTAATAGTCGCTTTTCTTTAGCCCTTTCTATAATCACGCCATCTGTAAACAGATCATTTTACCTCTTCCCTTCCAATTTGGACTTTTTTTCCCCACTTGCCTAATTGTTCTGGCTAAAACTTCCACTACCGTGTTGAGGACAAGGGGCAAAAACAGGCATCCTTGTCTGCTGTGGGTTTTGCATAACGGCCTTTATTATGTTGAGGCAGTTTCCTTCTATTCCTAGTTTGTTGGAAGTTTTTATCTGAAAGCGTGGTAAACCTTGTCAAATGCTTTTTCCGTATCAGTTAAGATGATTTTGTGGTTTTTCCTCTTTAACCTGTTCATTCATTGACCCCTCCTTGCCACATTCCAGGAAAAAAATCCCAGTTTATCGTGGTGTAGAGTCCTTTTAATATGCCGTTGAATTTGGTTCGCTAGTATTTTAATATGCCGTTGAATTTGGTTCGCTAGTATTTTAATATGCCGTTGAATTTGGTTCGCTAGTATTTTAATATGCCGTTGAATTTGGTTCGCTAGTATTTTAATATGCTGTTGAATTTGGTTCGCTAGTATTTTAATATGCTGTTGAATTTGGTTCGCTAGTATTTTGTTGAAAATCTTGCATCAATATTCACAGGGGCTGTCTGTAGTTCTCTTTTGGCGCCTGGCTTTTGTATCAGGGTAAATCCAAGGTCATGTTCCAAAGCCAGTACTTGATCCTACATCCTAGCTCTGCTCTCAGCAAAGTTATCCTCTTTGAGAGCATAGACATGGGGAAAACAGAGATCTAAGGGAGAACATGATGAAGAATTAAAGGACATCAGAGTAGAGATGGATGAACAAAATGAGAATATCAACAAAATATAGAAATTACTTAAAAGAAGCAAATTCTGGAGCTGAAAAACACAACAAATGAAGTATTCAATACAGTGTTTCAGCAGCCAACTCTGAAACAGGCAAAAGAAAGAATCAGAGACCTTAGAAAACTGATCATTTGAAATCACTGAACTGGAGGAGCGAAAAGAAAATATGAAGCGCCCAAGGGATTTATGGGACACATCAAGATGTCCAATTTAGGCATTATGAAAGTTCTAGAAAGAGAAGAGAGACAGGAAGGGGACAGAGCTTATTTGAAAAAATAATGGACAAAACTTTCCCAAATTGGAAGAAAGAAATGGACATAGAAATTTAGGAAGCTCAATGATTTTCCAACTAGGATAAACCCAGAGGGTCGAGCAAACAGTAACAAAGGTGAAGGTGAAATCGCTGCGTTTTAATAGTATGAAGCTTCAGTACTCAGCTCGTTTGTTTGTTTGAGATGGAGTCTTGCTCTGTCACCCAGGTTGGGGTGCAGTGATACAATCTCAGCTCACTGCGGCCTCCGCCTCCTGGGTTCAAGTGATTCTCCGGCCTCAGCATCCAGAGTAGCTGATTACAGGTATGCACCGCCACACCTGGCTAATTCTGTATTTTTATTAGAGACAGGGTTCGCCATGTTAGGCTGGTCTCAAGCTCTTGACCTCAAGTGAACCACCCACCTCAGCCTCCCAAAGTGTGGAGATTATAGGCATGAGCCACTGCACCTAGCCCAATACCCCACTTTTAATAAATTATTAATAGAATAACTAGACAGAGGATCAATAAGTAAATACAGGACTTTTGAACAACACTACAGATCAACTGGACCGAACAGACATACATAAAACACTCTGCCCAGCAACGAGCAGAATACACGTTCTTCTCAAATGCACGTGGAACATTCTCCAGAGCGGACTGTCTCCAGAGAGATCATGAAACAAGTCTTAATAAATTTAAGACTGAAGTCATACAAAGTATTTTCTCTGACCACAATGGAATGAAGCTAGAAATCAGTAACAGAAGGAAACTGGGAAATTCACAAATATGTGGAAATGAAACAGGATGCTTTTAAACAACCAATGGGTCAAAGAATAAAACACAAGGGAAATTAGAAAATATCTTGAGACAAATGAAAAGGAAAACAACATACCAAAATTTATGGAATGTAGTGAAAGCAGCGCTAAGAAGGATTATTCACCATGACCAAGGAAACTTACAGCTGTAAATATTTACATTAAAAAGAAGGTTAAAAATGGACAACCTACATTATACCTTAAGGAACTAGAAAGAAAAAACTAAATCCAGAGCTAACCACAGTAAGAAAATGAATATTATAGCAGAGGAAAGAAAGGTTAGACAAATGATAAAGACTGTTCAAAAAAGATCAACAAAATGGAGAAAACTTTAGATGATTAAGAAAGACCAATTAAAATCAGAGAGGAGGGGACATTATTACCAATTTTACAGAAATATAAAGGACTATTAGTGTATTTTGAACAACTGTATGCTCACAAATTGAATAATCTAGTTGGAATGGATAGATTCCTAGAACTGTACAACCTACCAAGACCGAATCATGAAGAAACAGAAAATCTGAATAGATTGGTAACTAGTAAGAAGATTGAATCAAAAATCAAAAATGTCCCAACAAAGAAAAGCTCAAGACCAGATGGCTTCACTGGTGGATTCCATCAATACCAGTCTTTCTCAAACCCTTCCAAATAGTTGGAAAGGAAATAATGCTTCCTAACTTACTCTATGAGGCTAGCATTACTGTGATCTGAAACCCAGACAAAAACACTACAAGAAAACTCTAGACCAATATCCCTTATGAATACAGACGTAAAAGTCCTCAACAAAATATTAGCAAATTGAATCCAACAGCTTTTTCTTTCTTTTGAGATGGAATCTCACTCTGTCACCCCGGCTGGAATACAGTGGTGCTCTTGGCTCACTGCAGTCTCCCGGGTTCAAGCGATTCTTTTGCCTCAGCATCCTGAGTAGCTGGGACTACAGGCGCCTGGCACCACGCCCATCTAATTTTTGTATTTTTTGTAGAGACAGGGTTTCACTATGTCGGCCAGGCTGATCTCGAACTCCTGCCCACCTTGGCCTCCGAAAGTTCTCAGATTACATGCATGAGCCACTGTGCCTGGCCCCAAGAGCATAAAAAAAGGATTATTTACCATAGCCAAGTGGAATTTAGCTCAGGAAGGGAAGGGTGGCTCAACATAAGAAAATCAATCAGTGTAGCACATCACATTAATAGAGGGGAAAAAACATGTACATCTCAACTAATACAGAAGGGCATTTTACTATATATAAGCATTCCCCCTGAGATCAGGAACAAGACAAAAATTCCCACTTTTACCACAGCTGTTCAGCATTGTACTGCGAAGTATAAGCCAGAGCTAATAGATAAGACATTGGAGGCATCCAAATTGGAAGGAACAGGCAAAGCTATCTCCTACAGATAGGAAATGGTAAGGAATTCACAAGAAAGCCACTAGAGCTAGGAAATCAATTTTTGCCAAGTTTTAGGGTACAAGACTGACACACAAATGCAGTTATGTTTCTATATACCAGCCACAAATGATACACAAAATAACTTAAAGCAATTGTTTATAATAGCATCTAAAAGAATAAATCTAACCAAGCAGGTGACAGACTCTGTCTCAAAAAATAAGAAAGTCATCCTCATGCACATCCTCCTGTGTATTTTAAAACATCTCTAGATTGCTTATAATTCCTAATACAGCATAAAGGCCATGTGAATAGTTTTTATTCTGTATGGTTTAGGGAATAATGAAAAATCTATGCATGTTCTGATGCAAGTATGGTTTTTTTGTTTTTTTTTTTTTAATGTTTTTTGAGCTGGAGTCTCGCTGTGTCACCCAGGCTGGAGTGCAGTAGTGCGATTTCAGCTAACTGCAAACTTTGCCTCCTGGGTTTAAGTAGTTCTCATGCCTCAGCCTCCCAAGAAGCTGAAACTGGTCTCCAACTCCTGACCTCATATGATCTACCCACCTTGGCCTCCCAAAGTGCAGGTATTGCAGGAACCACCACACCCAGCCAAAAAAATATTTTTGATCCCCGGTTGAATCCACGGATGTGGAATCCACAAATATGTAGGGCTGACAGAACTTTACTACAATTGTATTATTTATTTATTTATTTGAGATGGAGTCTCGCTCTGTCACCAAGGTGGAGTGCAGTCATGCGATCTTGGCTCACTGCAACCTCCGCCTCCTGGGTTCAAGCGATTCTTCTGCCTCAGCCTCCTGAGTAGCTGGGACTACAGGCACGCCCCACCATGCCCAGCTAATTTTTCTATTTTTCGTAGAGGTGGGGTTTCACCATATTGGCCAGGGTGGTCTCAATTTCCTGACCTGGTGATCTGCCCACCTGAGCCTCCCAGAGTGCTGGGATTACAGGTGTACGCCACTGCACCCAGCTTTTACTACAATTTTTTTAAGGGGAAAAAAATGTGCAAAGAAATTCTAAACTTTCTGAATTCCATGTTTTTGCTTGATAGAGCACTTTTAACCGACTACGGTAGTGTCATCAGTTTCCCTTACGATTCTGTCCTTAACTTTGTCCTTGGAAGGCCCTTGCCAGTACTCCTGCCTACACACTTCCTTTCTCGTGGGCTTGCAAAGACACTGGAATCTCATTTCCACACCAAAGTAACAGGCGCCAAAATGTAAAGTCGTGAGTTTATTGCATATGTAACAAAATGAACCTGACCTCCTGGGTCCAGCCTGCTGTACAGTCACTGTTGGTTTTGTGTTTCCAGCTGGTTCCATAACCACATTAAATAGAACTAGTATATCATTAAATACTTTTGATTTTGACATAAAACAGAACATTAGTGTACAACTTTCACAAAATAAATCAGCGATAAAAACAGTGGGAAGGATAGCAGCAATACTTAAAAACAAGACATTACAAAATAAATTAAAAATACATTATAAAGTGGTTGAGAAACAAAAATAAACCAATTTTTAAAATCCATACTATGTTTCGGGAAGGCTGCCATGCGGCACACCTGGCTGCAGATGGGGGGTGGGGGGACATTTTCTCTGCAGAAGGCCTTTCCTGACATCTCAGATTGGTGACCCACCTAATCTGAATTCGAACCATACGGCCGAACACATTAGGGGTCAGAATTCGATCTGGTGGCAGATTCTCTTTTCGGAATTTGAGAGAGCCCTTTTCTCATCGCCCAGGGCCTCCCAGGCAGCCTCAGCTCTTTCCTGCTGAAAGCACTGGTGGAGTGGTGGTTGCTGCATCCCTGAGTGTCGGCTGATGGCCGCTGGTGAGGGCAAGCCTGAAAGGTTGGGCCCCTGAAGCATCTGGGCAGAGGGGCAGGGGGCATGGCTGGATCGCCTGGGACCACCGAGAAGGGCAACACAGAGATCACACATGAATGGGCTTTGTGCGAACCCAAAGTAGAACAGTTGGGAGCTTTACCATTTGCTTGCCATATTGAGTTCTTGGGGGTGGTTCAAAAGGACTAAACCAACCATCAGAGAAACTGAAGGTTCTAGGAGTGCGGTGCCACTGACAGGGAGGCCTGTTTGGAAGGAGTGGACTGGAGCTCTGGAAAGGCCTGCGACACTCACACGACCGATGACAAGGCGGCAAACCCACACGCAGGTGGAAGTAGAAAAGCAGAGAGAGGCTGGGCTGGGATGGGAACGCATGTGTCCACCCGGGCCACCCATGGAGGGCACAGCCCTCTGGCTCTGGGCTGAAGCGACACCCAGCACGAGAGGCAGGGCAGCACCGACCAGCCTGGGGCTGGTGGGTACAGCTGCTAAGGCTCGCCTCCGACTCCTCCCAACAGCAAAAAGGTAGTTTTAAAGGCGTCAAATGCAACATTCCTGCTTCAAAGTCTTTTAAACCACAAGACCCTGGTTTCCTTCCTAATTACTGCAGATTTTGGATACCACCACCAGGAAAATCAGGTAGTTCCTCTGACCTCATCCTGGAGGCCGCTTCAGTTCTTGGATGGACGTCTCTCCCGCCTCCCGCAGGTTAGGCTCAAGATAGAGTGGGCTCTCCGGGGGAGGTCTGTAGTTTTCACTTCCTCACCTTCAAGAGGAAGATGCAAGGAAAGGCTGGATAGAGCCACTGGGGAATGGGCTTCTAGAACGTCCTCAGGAAGCATCATGGTGAATGAGACACACGATACGCCCACCTGGGGCAATGCAGAACTTTTGAAAGAAGCTGAGCCCACCATTTAGCCTGGACTTTCGGCATAAGGGATTGAACTTTCCTCCTGCAGCAAACCTTGTTTGGCAGCCCTTCCATTCTAGAACCTCAGCAGCCCAGAAGGTAGCAGTGACAAAAAGAACAGATAAAACAGTCATCCACAAGGTCCTTCCCAGGCCATCTCAGACCCACAGCGGGATCCCAGAGACTTCGACAGCAGTGAAATGTCTTGCTAATGAATTACCCTGTACTTGCCCCCACCCCAAACAAAAACAACAAAGAAACCATACAGGAACATTGGTTGCTGCTGTTTTTTTGCCAAAGTTCAGCTACTCGACGTGAAGCCACTTAAGATAAAACACTGTTTGACTTTTGTGCAAACTGTAGATGGTGTCAGAAGCTTGGAGTCTAGGCTTGCTTTTGGCCTTGCTCATTGTACGAAGACGTCTGGGCAAGCGAACCGAGTAGCAATCGTCACCGGCTGCCACTGGGAAAGGGGCCACATGAGGCAGTGTGTAGTCGGCCCCCAACCCCCGTGGTCACAGGTTTGCGTCCACACCCTGCTTTTTATAGACAGTATCTTTGGGTGGATTTGCCTCGAGGTTATCCTTTCCCCATTGCTTTTGAGCGAGTTCACACCAAGCCAGCAGCCATGATAACACCACTTTGTTAGTTTAGCTCTTAGTTGCCGCATTGTGGTTCACTAGTATTTTCAGTGACACAGGCGATGTTTCTATGGACAACAGTGGCACAGAGCTCACAGCTTTGGGACTGACTGGTTGGCTCTAGGGCTGGTTTTGGTCTGTTCCTTTATACACTCTGTGACTTTGTGTTTTCACTGAAAAAAAGTCAAACTGGACAGATAATGCGGCAAAAGGAACCCTTGAAAGATCATTTTTCTCGTTTTGTAAAACAAAATTTTCAGCCAAGATACCCAGAAAAGAAATATCCTGGGCCTCCAGGAAAAGCTGCTCCAATTCCTTCTCCTTTCAAAGGGGAAACACGTTTTGACTCAAGCTTCCTACTGTGGCAGAATTCCATTAAGCATACGTTATATAGTTATTTTTCAGTTGGAAATTTCTGCTACCCATAACAGGCTGCTGGGATGTGAAATTCGTAATCTGAGCTCTGGTAAGATATCTAGCAGCTGCTCAAATTGAAAAGGGGCCTCCAGGCTGTTTGTTTTGAGATGGAATAGCTGGGACAGCCACCAGTTTCAAACTCTGTCAACCACGCTCAGTCCCCTAACTGTGAGCCAATGCTCCTGTGAAGAGCTCAGGGCCGTGAGCCTTATCACCACATGGGTTGCAACCATAGCAGAATAGCCTGTGTGACCGAAGCCAAAGGCCCTGGCTGGCTGCATTTTATTGGATGGGTGATGGAAGTGGGTGGGAGTACTATAATAAGGAGGGATGTATGGGTGGGAGCCACCAACAAAAGTCCCCCATCCCCCTCCCGCAACAGAAAGGAGAGAGACAACTCTTTCCCCTCAGATGATCCGGAATTCCAGGGCCTCTGCCAGCTTTGCAGGAGGCGCACAGAAGCTGGATGCTTTTGGTCTGGTGGCCATGAGCTAGACTCTGTTGCCTTTGGTTGTTCTTCACTCCACAGCAAACCCGCAGGTCTCCTCCACGGCTGTCAGCAGCTTCTCGTAGAGCTTCTCATAGGACTCATATGGTGGAATGTCGATCCGGTTAAAGCTGAAAAAGGACAAAAGAATGAGAGTCACTGCATGGGCAGTCCAGCCCTAGGACCAACCTCAAGGCCAAGGACAGGTGGCAAGAAGTGTGTGTGGGAAGGGGAAAGGAATGGGGGTGGGGCGGGGCGGGGTGGCGACGAGTTATCCGTGTTCCCTCTGTGTTTTTCTGCTTCTAATACAAAGATTTTAAATTTGTTTTTGCTTTTTAGTAGAGACAAGGTCGCACTGGGTTGCCCAGGCTGCTCTCAAACTCCTGGCCTCAAGTGATCCTCCTGCCGTGGCCTTCCAACATGCTGGGATTACAGGTATGAACCACTGTGCCCAGTTACCACACAGCAGAGTAAGTCTTGGGCCTTCGCAACCAAAACATAACCAAGTAACTATTTCCTGCTTCTGTCAGGACAGTGCTCTCCACTTGTTTTTGGTTTGTCTGTCTTCTCTGTGCTGGGAATGCCTCCTTGGCAGCCCCTGTAACCCAGACTGGCTGTCAGGCACGTCATCACTGACAACGTACTGCATGTCTGTCTGTTCCTCTGGGACTTGATCTAGACCAAAATGGGGCAGTCTGGAAAATTCCCTGCAAAAACAAAATAGATCCCAAAACTAGTAAGATGACAAATCCTTAAAAGATGAAATGAATATTCAATTTTCAACTCTGTATTTCCAGGGGGAAACTGTTTTCCAATATTTGTGGAAAGAAAAATGTCCTTTAAGAAGCAAACAAAAAAATACAAAATTGTGACCCAGAGGACATGCAGTGACTTCTTCACTTCCTGGAGGTAAGCAATTAGGGACGGTTTCTGTCTCTACAGAGCCGGGTTCCAGGGCAGGCACTCTTTTTTCTGAAGCTTCAGAGGCTACTTTTCACATCCATCTTATTCCAAGCACTAAACTGCTAAGGACAAAAGCCTCGTGAGTAGGCGCCCACCCAATGTGGCGCGTTCCCAGAATGGGACACCACAGCCATCTCGGAGCAGGGCCTTGGCACCCACCACGGTCCAGGACCAGCTGTATTAATCCCCGTTTCATAGATGTGGAAAACCAAGTTAAAATATGAAGCCACGTGCCCCGAATCGCATGTCACGGTGTCGCAGCTAACATTTGATCCCACATTCTTGGCTCCAAGTCAGGAACTTTCCACCACCTTGTGGGGCATCTCAGCAGCATCTAGGGCTGGTTCTCCCAAGGAGATGCAGCTGCTTGTCTCAATGGATGGTTCCAGGACAAAGTGTGTGCAAGTGATTGGATTTTTAAAACATACAGGGAATAATCTATGGAGACTCATTTTTAAGTTAAAATTTAGGAAGAAAACGTCAATAGACAGAGTGCATCTGTCATAAGCAGGATTCCAAGAAGATGGGGACCCAGAAATGTCAGATAAAGTGAAGACTAATACATCCAGCTGAAACACTGGCCATGTACATACACACATGTGCACAAGACCTGGCAGAAAGGAAGACTTGAGCACGCTGGGGTGGTAGCCACGCTCCACTGAAACACCAGTGTTAATTACATGCTCATCACAAAATTAGTTTCATAAGAGACTCTGATAGCCTTTGTGTGGCATGCTGCAAAGTACTTGCCCCATCTGATACAGCGCTACTGCCACTCACTGAGACGTGGCATAAATGAAACACAGTCCTACAAATCAGAAAACAGCTTTAAAAAATAACATTAGGCCAGGAATGGTGACTTACGCCTGTAATCTCAGCACATTGGGAAGCTGAAGTAGGCGGATCACCTGAGGTCAGGAGTTCCAGACTAGCCTGGCTAACATGGTAAAATCCCATCTCTACTAAAAACACAAAAACCAGCCAGGCGTGGTGCTGGGCACCTGTGATCCCAGCTACTCAGGAGGCTGAGGCATGAGAATTGCTTGAACCCAGCAGGCGGAGGTTGCAGTGAGTCGAGATTGCGCCACAGCACTCCAGCCTGGGTAACGAGTGAAACTCCATCTCAAAAAACTAAATCAAGAGAAAATCTCTGAATATGCTGTAGATTTATGTTGTTGTTGTTGTTGTTCGAGACGGAGTTTCAGTCTTGTTGCCCAGGCTGTAGCACAATGGTACGATCTCAGCTCACCACAACCTCCACCTCCAAGGTTTAAGCAGGTCTCCTGCCTCAGCCTCCCAAGTAGTTGGGATTACAGGGACGTGCCGCCACGCCTGGCTAATTTTTATATTTTTCATAGAGACGGGGTTTCACCATGTTGTCCAGGCTGGTCTCGAACACCTTACCTTGTGATCCACCTGCCTCAGCCTCCCAAAGTGCTGGGACTACAGGTGTGAGCCACCACGCCCCACCAAGTTTAGCAATAATTTTGGTCCTCTTATACCTATTTTGTTACATGGCCAGAAAAGCCGCTCTGTACAATGTTGTCATGTTGGGGAAAAAGTCACTTGCTTGAGGGCTTCAGAATTGTCATTCAACTGTAGAATTTTTCTTTCTGTCTCAGGTGCTGTGGCTTTTGAGTTCTGATGATGACAAAAATATTTTGGCAGAGACTCGGTCTAAAACAAAACTAACATGACCGCCTATCCTCCAGGACAGGCCCCAGGACTCAGTGACCTGCCAGCCGCAGTGCTTACCAGGTATGGGCCTTCGGAAGGTTGTCTGTGTTTGCATCTATCAGGTGGATGGTGAACAGCCGGGGCCCTGCCGCGCCTGTAGAACCTTACAAGACAACATTCTAGTTAATGCACTTCAGAGGCACAGTCATGGCGCGTCCCGGCCACACAGCCCCCCACGAGCCAGGGCCCTGACCACATTCCCAGCCCCTACACCCAGGCAGGCTGTCCTGTGAGAGGGCCGTGGAGTTCTCACAGGCCCGGTTTTAGGATGTGCCTGCAGTGGCCATCAGAGTGACAAAATGCAGACTTTTTTTTTTTTGAGACAAGATCTCGCTCTGTTGCTCAGGCTGGAATGCAGTGGCACAATTTTGGCTCACTGCAACATCTGACCGCCAGGTTCAAGTGATTCTCCTGCCTCAACCTCCCGAGTAGCTGGGATTACAGGCATGTGCCATCACGCCCAGCTAATTTTTATATTTTTAATAGAGATGGGGTTTCACCATGTTTCCCAGGCTGGTCTCAAACTCCTGGCCTCAGGTGATCCACCCACCCTGGCCTCCCAAAGTACTGGGATTACAAGCATGAGCAGCCACACCTGCCGCAATTCAGACATTTTAAGAATATCCCAGGGGGCAGAGCAAGGACTGCTAAGGACCCTCCTAAAGTATACTCTGACCATGAGCCTGCTCCAAATAGGTTCCCTGAGCATCAAAGCTATTTATACCCACTCTTTGGAATAGATGACTTGGCTCACCAATTCTGTAGAGCAGGGAGAGGCACCAGGCCCCTCCTTGCTCAGGTCTCCCCAAACTCAGCCCCAGATGAGTACCAGGCAGGCCAGCACAAAGACCGCTAGCTGACAGGGCTGCCGGCACTGAGAAGGGGCACAGAGGCCACTGGCCTGGGCTTTGCTGCCCTTGCTCCTGTATATTCACAGATTTTCATTTCAGACTGGGCTAGGGTCAGTGTTAGGACAGGAATCCAGGAGAGTTGAGGACAAGTGGAGATCCCATCTTTATGTTGGGCAGAGGGTCTTGGAATGCACCCCCCTGGTTCCTGGGGAACCTGGGGCAGGAAGCTAGCTCCTCTCCCTCACAGTCCACACCCTCCCACCCTGATCTCCTGGGGAGTCAGGACAGGCTGGACCAGACATGCCCCAGTGAGGGCCTCAGAGACCTCCTGCAGGGCCCTGGCCACTCTGCCTGGCCCTGCTACCAGTCATTCCCTTCTCTCAGCACCAGCACTCTGGTACTGGACTGTGACCCTGTCAGGTGAGCCCTGGTCACCTCTGACCCACCTTCTAGACACTTCAGGGACACTGGCCTAAAGTCCACCTGATTAGGGGACTGATGAGACCCTTATAATGACAGAGATTCTCTCTAAGCAGGAAAGTTTAGCACGTGGGCCTGCTACGGGCAAGACGATGGTGGCATGGTCACCAAGCCTGGATTCCTGCCCTGGCACACCGCTCACACCTTCCATGTTTCTTTTTCCCCATTGGAGGGAAAATAAATCCCGTGACCTCAGTGAGTCACAGCTTCCTCTTCCATGGAATGGGGCTAATCCCCGCTCAACCAGGCTCTCCGGGTTGTTGTTGGGAGAACTGAAGGAAAAAGGCTTTGTAAATAACAGGCTCCAAGCTCTGGGAGCAGCTGTCATGGTCAAGCTGGTCAAGCAGATGGAGGCTCCCAGATACAAGCGGGTCTCAGCCTCCAACCCCTTTTTATTCATGCTGGGCCCCTGGCAGCAAATCCATAGGCGGAGGTCATGATGGAAAAGAGGCAGGTGCCCTGATGACCTCCTTTGAGCCAGCAATTCAGACGGAATATTCTGTCTTCACAGTGTGTCTGTATGTCTATCAGCATTTACAGTCCAGCTAAATTTCAGTACGGTGACACCCTTCACCTCACTCCTTCCAGCAGCATCCCCCCCAAGCCGTTAAGTGTAAAAGATGACCTGCAGGGAGATCGGCACCTCCGCCACTGAATTCCGCCCCCCACTTCCAGCAACCTGAGTGGCTTACGCAGAGGGAGCATCACGGCACCTTTCGGTGTGTTGTGGCTAAGTAGGGGTTCATGTGCAGCGTCAAGCTTCGGAGCCACTGAGACTGGGGTGGTTCCCCCACAGCTCCTTATCCAGGGTCTTGGCTAAGCTGGGCTCACAGAGTTGGAAAGTGCAAGGCCTCCCAAACACTTCAAAGACCCCTGCTGGCCAGACCCTCTTGGCTTTTTGGAAGCAGTGAAGAGGGGGAACCCCCGTGCCCGAGAGTGGCTCTGCAGTCTTTGCTTACACACGGCCCCTGCCAGGTGGCCACCTCTGCAGCGCAGAGCATTCATTACTGGAGAACACTCCTTATGCTGTGTTCTAGCACACATCTCGGAAAAACATCCCAGCCACCTTCACTCTTCCTGCCCACAGCCCGCAGAGACGTATATCAAATAGCCCCGCCTCCCCATCAGTCACCTTGCAAAGCCTTGAAGCCTTGGAGCGGGACTCGCGTGGACCCAGTCACAAACTGCAACAGCCTGGCCCTCCTTTCTTCATCAAACGTCTCCACCGCTTGCCAGAACCACCGGACGATGTTGCTGTCAGCCACACAGTGCTTTAGCCGCGTGTTCGACTTCCAGTCGTTCAGGTCTATTTTATCCAGGCCGCCTATGATCAGCTGAGGAGGTGCCGAAAGATGAGTTACTCCCAAAATGTATAAACCCACGTCAGGACACGCCTCCGAGGTACCCAACACACACACAAGTGAAAAGTCGGTTCCCAAACAAAGCAGCGGCTGTGTCCAAAGAAAAACTAGACAGTAGTTGAGACAGGAAGAAAGCAACGAACAGGAGACCTGTGGGACATGCCTCCCTCTGCCTCCTCCAACCCCAAGACCACGGTGCACAGCTACTGATGGGGCATCATCTTATAACCAAAGCAGGGTTTCTGCTCTGCATCGGTGAGGAGTGAGTCTCAAAGAACCACCCAGTTCACTGAACAGAGCTAACCATGAGTAAGAGCATGTCCCGGGGTCTCTCCAGGACACTCAAGGACATGTGGAGTTTCAAGTCTGAAGAAAGGAGAATTCAGCAAGAGTTACGTGGGGCTAGGGTAGATGGGACGCGTTTCTGCAACTTGCTTAAAAGTACCCCCTGCTGGGTGCAGTGGCTCACGCCACTATATTCCCAGCACTTTGTAGGGGCTGAAGTTGGGTGGATCGCTTGAGCCCAGGAGTTCAAGGCCAGCTTGGGCAACATGGCAAAACCCTTTCTCTACAACAAATACAAAAATTAGCCAAGCATGGTGACATGCACCTATAGCCTCAGCTACTCAGGGGACTGCAGTGGTAGGATCGCTTCAGCCTGGGAGGTCAAGGCTACAGTGACCCATGATTGCACCACTGCACTCCAGCCTGGGCAACAGAGCAAGACTCTGTCTTTAAAAAAAAAAAAAAAAAGACACAAAAGTTCACCCCAGAACTACTGCCCCATCCAAGCTCTTGGCTCCCAGGCTCTCCTCACTGGCAGTAGAAAGACTCGGAGAACAATCTACAAGGCTTGAGCTGTTTCGCACCAGAGATGGTAAGGGATGAATGAGTCACTATGTTCAAGCGCGTGAGTAGGACTGGAGAGACAGTATCCCCTTGTTCTTAGTCTAGTAACAGCCCGAATAAAAGGCAGTAAGTTGTGGGAGAACCAGGTTCTCCCAGGAAAGGAGAGGGCCGCGTGATCTCCCTGCTAGAGATCCTGAAAACGAGAGAAGCCACAACCACCTTGAACAGCGTCCCGGGAATTATTCAGATTTCCAACCACCATGCAGACATCTCACTGGTTACCAACTGACGTAAACACCCTCTACTCCCCACTGTTGCTCCAGCTGACTGTTCTGGGAACCCCAACAGCTCCTGGGCTTTCTAGAAAACAGTGCATGCCACACCCTGCATCAAGGATTTAAAACAGGCAGACGATGCCAGCCACAGGGGGAGCCCCTGAGCGCCCTGGGTGGACTCCACACAGCAGGCACGTACCTCCAGTTCCTTCTGGTCAAAAGGCTTCAGCAAGTGTTGAGGGATGAGTTCATTGAACCCCTTCTGCAGAGCTAAGAACTGGGCTTCAATTCCTCTCATAAACCTCCAGTTTACATACAACCTGGAAGAAAAACTCACAAGTTGGATGCAACACCAAGTGGATTTTCCTCCATAGGCAGGTTTTGTTTTGGTTTGAGACAGGGTCTCACTTCGCCCAGGCTGGAGTACAGTGGTGCAATCCTGGCTCACTGCAACCTCTGCCTCCTGGGTTTAAGCAGTTCTTCTACCTCAGCCTACCTAGTAGCTGGGCTTACAGGCATCTGCCATTATGCCTGGCTAATTTTTGTATTTTTAGTAGAAATGGGGTTTCACCATGTTGGCCAGGCTGGTCTCGAGCTCCTGACCTCAGGTGATCTGCCTGCCTTGGCCTCCCAAAGTGCTGAGATTACAGGCATGAGTCACCACACCCAGCCCATGAGCAGGTTCTGATATCACAGTCTGACAAACATGGGAACATATTGGGGGCCCCCTCTAGATCTCCCCACCAAGACACAAAATCCCCACCAGCTAGTAGTGCCAAAACCTTGGCATCACGTTAAAAATGACTCAGCACGTGCCCTGATTCATTCTGGTTCGCTACTGAAAACAGCAGGATTGCACCTGACTTGTCACATCAATTGCTGTAATTTGAAAGCACGTTCTGGCCAGGCATGGTGGCTCACACCTTGGGAGGCCAAAGCAAGAGGATCGCTTTAGGCCAGGGGTCCGAGACCAGCCTGGCAGCACAGCAAGACCCTGTATCAAATGTTAAACATTTAATAATGTTTATAAGTGCATTTGAAAGGACAGCTCAGGACGACTGGGCACACAGCCACGCCCACGCACTTCTCAGCGCCAGTGCCTAGGCCTGAACATGGATTTGCCTCAACTCAGAGGTGGAAAAGACTGACAGGGTGGCTTCCTCGGACTGACCACAAGACCCTCCAAGCAGCTGCTCTCTCCTTGGCCCCCCTACTTTGCACCCAGAATTAGGTGGTCACTTGAAAGTCCTTCCCCACGTGGGCTCTGTCCCTCAGGCAGGCCTGGCCCCATCAGGACCCCTCCAAGCAGATCCCTGACGTGGCTGCTGAGCTGTCAGTTTCTGAAAGTCACTTCTGTTCCTATGATTTGATCACAAGTGCCAGCCATCAGGGACACGCAGGCCTCACACGGCGAATGAGCCACAGCAACTAAATGCAAACTCATCCGTGCCCCAGGTACTGGCTGTGCCCCCCAGATGACTTACCTGACATATTCTTTCTTGTTCTCCTCTGTGACAGGCACGTTTCTGCCATTAGGTTTCAGTTCATGCTGAAGAATCCGCCCGAAGGCATTGTGTTCCACGCAGAAGGTGTGGTCCAGCACCGGTGTGATGTCATTCTCTCTGTTGAAGACAGAAGGTGACGTCAGTTAGAGTTCAGCCACCATGTGCCAATGAAAGGAACATCAAGTAGGGCCATCGGGTAGACAGAGAGATGGCGTTTAGGACTCCCAGACCCAGGCTGCAAGAGAGGACAGCCGCAGGCGGACACGAAACCCATATGGGGGCGGCACCGCAAATGGTGCTGGAGGACCCGGAGACCACAGTTCTGGTTCCAGATGTCCCCGACTCCTGGCTTCCTCACTCACAGAAGGCGGGCAGCACTGAAGGCAGGAAATTGACCTGGAGATGAAGCCACACCAAGAAAATACGAGTCCCGCCTTAGAGCCAGCCTTTCCAAACACATCAGTTCAAATGCAAAAGCACTTAAAAGTGAAAATTAGCTCCTGAATCTGCCATAGGCAGATTGGAAGTTTTGTTGTTGTTGGTTTTTTTTTGAGACAGAGACTCACTTTGTCATCCAGGCTGGAGTGCAGTGGTGCAATCTCAACTCACTGCAACCCCTGCTTCCTGGGTTCAAGAAGTTCTCCTGCCTCAGCCTTTTAGGAGCTGGGACTACAGGCACATGTCACACCTGGCTTTGTTTGTGTGTTTTTAGTAGACACGGGGTTTCACCATGTTGGCCAGGCTGGTCTCGAACTCCTGATCTCAAGTGAAGTGCTTAATAACAGGCAATGAGCCAACATACTGAGTGGAAGATTTTCTACCCGGTCCCTGGGGTCCCCTCTTCACGTTGGAACATGGGACATACAACTAGGAGGCCCCCACTCCCACTCATCCACATTCCTTCTGTCTGCCAGAGCAGAGCCTGATCTTTCATCCCCACGAAATCCACAAGACCTGTGACACAGTTCATCTTGTCATTGCCTGCTGCCCTTAACAGAATGTCTAGAATAATTCTAAAGCAGAGGTACCTAAATGTTCAATTTGTTTTGATATGGGCTTGGCTCCTGTGAGGTTAACTGGAGACTCCCGTGAGTGTCACACACACCCCGAGCCTGGGGAGTAGTCTGTTAAAGTTCGTGATCTTACCTTCATAATTCAAGGAAATGAAAGAATCTAGTCCCTGAAGAGAAGCCGGCCCAACATCACAAGGAAAATAAGGCAACTGAGTTTTTTGTTTTTTTTCTTTGGCTAGATCTGGTGGGGTGGTTTTTTTTTTGTATTTATTGTAGTAGTAGGGTCTCAGGACGTTGCCCAGGCCCAGTCTCAAACTCCTGGGCTCAAGCAATCTGCCCACTCTGGCCTCCCAAAGAACCTTCTTTTTTGTTTCAGGTTATTTAATACAATGGCTTCTTTGTGTCTCTTCTTCAATTTCACACCCATCCCCAAAATACACAAACGCACACGCATGCATGCAGACAACAGAGGTGGTGGCATGTCCCACGCCAGGTAACCGTGCACCATCAGTCAATACTTACAGGATCCACACCAGGCTCTTATGCAGCTCCGGGTCCACGGATTCCAGATCCGAGAGCTGGATGGGCTTTCCCAGGAGCTGCTTATAGAAGGGCACTGTGAAGCCCCCATTGATGTAGTGCCCATGAAACACGGCCAGCCCCATGATCCGCCCCACAAAGTGGAAGTAAGACAAGTGGTCCTGTAGGGGGCACCAGAAAACACAAATTCATCAGCACAACGCTGGTCAATGTGGGAGTCTTCTTGGGAAGAGTGTCCCAGAGGCAACTCAGGAACTCACAGGCCGGGCTCATGAGCAAGTGAAAGAAGGCTGCTTGTGTAGCTGAATTTGCATAGAGTCACTGGACAATTTCAGGGCCAATACCTCCTCAGACTATATAACTTGCAGAGGAGCCCAGTCCAGTGCAAAATGAAAATGCAGAGCCCATGTTCAGCAACGACTGAGCATTTCACCTTGTGACAACAGAATCAAACCAAGCATGGGGCCTTGACACTGCAGGGCCGCGGCATCCTGCAGGACGCACGCCCAGGAAGCCAGCCCTGCATTCCCTCCCACTGCACAAGAAAGACAAGGGCAAGCCCCCTTCTTCCACCACCCCTCCCTTGATCCAGAATGAAAGGAATGAGGGAGGGAAGAAATTCTAAGAAGGGGGAACAAAAAGACCACAGGAAAATATGTATGAATAAGCCAAGTAAAATAAACAATTCTAGGCTGGGCGTGGTTGCCCGTGCCTGTAATCCCAGCACTTTGGGAGGCTGAGGCAGGCAGATCACCTGACATCAGGAGGTTGAAACCAGCCTGGCCAACATGGTAAAGCCCCATCTCCACTAAAAATACAAAAACTAGCTGGGTACAGTGGCACAAGCCTGTAATCCAAGCTACTCGGGAGGTTGAGGCGGGAGAATTGCTTGAACCTGGAAGGCGGAGGTTGCAGTGAACTGAGATCACATCACTGCACTCCAGCCTGATTAACAGAGCAAGACTACGTCTCAAAAAAAAAAACCATTCTAGAACCAGAGCCGTCTGGTTTTTAACTCAGGAACCATACGCCTCTGCTTTCAGGTTTGAATTATGTTCATCTCAGAAAATGAGTGAAAACTCTGCTTCCATGTTGGTAAAAGGTTCTTCCACATTTGAATGCACAGGGGAGCCTGTCCCAACTTCGCCTCAGTGGCCTGAGCAGGACGCTGGTGAAGGCCGTGCCACAGGAGGAGTCTGCCCCTGGCCGGTGGCCCACCCTCAGGCGGAGTGTGCAAACACCACGCTGACTTCCTCATCTCTAAAACAAGCACGCTAAGGGTGGCATTTGTGGCTTAAGCCAGTTCTGGAAAGATTCCAGTTGTGACTAGGAGGAGACTGGACTTCAGCATCCACTCCTTAGAATGCCACCATTAACAAATACAGTCATCACACCAGAGTTTCCTCAGTGACCATGAAGTGTCCTGAGTATATGAACAGCTCGATCTCCCTCTTCATCTCCTTCAACACAACATGCCCAGTGATCACAATCTCTGAAAATACAGGACCAAAATCCATCTTAATCCAGTTTCCACTTTACCTTTCCATGTTTTGCTTACCACCGCCTTTAAGTCTACATGAATAAACCAAGAACGGAGAATGAAACTGAAACTCCATCTCAAAAATTCTCCAACCCAGTTTCCCCTTTGTTCATTCATACTTACGGGGTTGATTGAAGAATCTGGATTTATTTGCAACATGTAAATATTGTCTGTGGAATACTGGAAGAGCCCATAATATGGATTCAGCATTTCATGGCACAACAAATAAAGCCATTCCCTAGGAAAAAACATTCATTCATTTTATATGTGCTAAAATTTCTAGATTTTTTTTTCTGAGACAGTCTCACTCTGTCACCAGGTTTGGAGTGCAGTGGCGCGATCTCGGCTCACTGTAACCTCTGCCTTCCAGGTACAGGCGTGTGCCACCAGGCCTGGCTAACTTCTGTATTTTCATAGAGACAGGGTTTTACCATGTTGGCCAGGGTGGTCTCAAACTCCTGACCTCAAATGATCCACCCACTTTGGCCTCCCAAAATGCTGGGATTACAGGTGTAAGCCATCACACCAGGCCCGAGTTATTATTTTCTGAATTTTTTAAATGTTTTCATCGTTTTATTATTTTTTTAACTCCAAAGTTCAAAACAGTTAAGCAAAAAAAAAGAAAAAGAAAGCATTTTAAATAGAGATTGTATGATTCAGTGGCTACACTCAGGTTGCGATAAGCCCAGCTAGCAGGGGAACTCTTAGACAAACACCTGTGGCAGATACGCAAACAATCTTTTATTCATTCTACTCAAAACGCCTTTTCAATGGATCACATTAAGATAGCAGCTCCAAATTTTATTTGGACTTTTCAAACAGAAATGAGAGAGCACAGGGAAGGATAAGCACAAATGCAGATAATCTGTCCAAGAAAATTGCTAGAATACACAAAAAATATTAAATGAAAACAGTTCTGTATTGCACTCAGAAGAACAGAAAGGAACTGCCAGAAGAGATGAGACTCCGATTACTACAAAGCAACACTGCTGAATTTTCATTCCAAAGTTTGGAGTTTAGATTTGAGAAGAACCTTTTTTGAAAAAGACAAAGACCTGCAATTGTCTAGAGAGGAAGTGATTACAATACAAGCAAACGCCATGGACGAGGTAGATACAATCAGCTCTGCTCTGGAAGTGGTAAGGGAAGCAATAACTAAAGGCAAGAGAGAGCGGCTACAGGAAGGACTGCGGACTAAACACTGGGGAAATGAGTGTAGCCTGGCTCTCACAGATCAGATAATGAATCCACACCTGCACATGTGTAATCCACATGCAACTGACTTCTCTCCACCCTCTCTGAGATAGGCATGATCCCATTTAGATGGGAGGAAGACTCCAGTGGTGAAATAACACTACAAGACCAAGCTGGAGGTGGCAAAGCAGGGATTCTCAACTCTTTCTACTCCAGCATCATGCCGTTCAAGGGGACGTCACAAAGACCTATCTCCACACAGAAGACTGGACAACTAAGGAAAATGCAGAAGGAAGGTAACTCCTACCAAACCAAACCAGGGAGTCTGATGGCTAAGTCACAAGCATTTCAGAACGACCAAAGCAAGGAAATGTGCAAAGAAATTAACAAAAAGTAAAATTCATTCATCTGGTACATATATACAGAGGTAAGTGTTTGCTATGTGTTAGGTGCTGTTCTAAGAACTGGGGATCAGCTGTGAACAAGACAGGGTTCCCGACTGCATGCAGTTTGAGTCTCTCGGAAGATGCAGACGAGAAACATCACACACCTGTGCAGTGCACTTTGGGAGGACAAGATGGGAGGATGGCTTGACCCCAGGAGTTTGAGACCAGCCTGGGCAACATAGTGAGACCTCATCTCTACAAAAAAACTTATAAAAGTAGCCAGGCATGGTGGTGCACACATGTAGTTCCAGCTACTTGGGAGGCTGAGGTGGGAGGCTTGCTTGAGCCTAGGAGGTCGAGGCTGCAGTGAGCTATGATTGTGCCACTGTATCCAGCCTGGGCGACAGAGCAAGACCCTGTCTCATAGAAAAAAAAAAAAAAAATGACAAAACCACCCACAATTGTCTTGAAGGTGAAAAGAGGCAGGACATGAAATAGCAGCTTTTCATCATTCTATTCTGTTTTTTATATCAATTTCTTGAATTATTTTGACCAAAATTTCAACATTTTATCTTGCAAAATTCCTTTAACACAAATGTAATTTACATGCAATTTACATGCACAGATGCAATCCCTGTGGAGAGGAAAGCAAGGCTGCCTCCTGTGCTAATTCAGGAACATGTCCCTTAAGTTTCAGATGAAGAGAGTGAGTTTAAAAGTTTAATTCCAGCTTTACAGGAAGTCAGTCAGTGGTGACAATCAGGGCTATTCTGGTGGGTTATGGCAAGAGGCTGGCACAAGCTCTGAATTCTTATTCTCAGCAGGGTGGCTGAAGCCAGCGCACGATGGCCTGACTGCTCCAAGGATACATCGGCCCTGCCCAGGAGTGCTTGGTGATGAGCACTAGAGAAGGGCAAGTGACTTCTCTTGAAAAAACTGTTAGAACTATGCTGAAATCCACGCAGCAGAGAAGGTGAATGAATTCGCAACTCACCTCGCCACTCCACCGTAATCCAAACCTTCTTCCCCACGGAATTTCACCATGAGCCGTTTTTTCAAATCTTTCGGTCTCATCTTCATTATCTGGCGGTAAGACTCCTGAACATTAAAATTACAGTTTCAGAGAGAAGAATGGTTCTTATTCTTAAAGTTATAAAGGTTATTGATAACGGAACCTGGTTAAGAATAAGTATTCATTCCAATTCAAGCTTTATCTGGCTCCTAATTAGAATGTTTCTTTGGCATCTAGTCTATTCCATCATCTTTCTTCTCAGTTTCTCCCTTTGAGACACCAACAAAACAACGCCAGGAAACGCTAACCTGAAGGGAAACACGTGTCTGTTTTCAGTGAATCACCGAGGACTTAGACAAATCTCACTAGAGTTGATTTTTCTGTATCAGTTAATATCAGTGCACACTCTAAACAACTTAGGCATTGCAAACAAAATCAAGACATTGGGAAGTCTGAATGCTAAGAGAGTTCTGACTGTTTTTATATCTAAAATGAAAAATCACATTTGATTTCCCACTGAGTCAAAAAGCAAAAAAGATTTCAATTTTTAAGTAAGACATAAGGTGGCTTAAGCACTGCACAGAGCACATGTGATCAACCTGCTATTTCCTCTGACTCAGCACCTTAAGTAGAAGCTGCTGCATGTTTGTAGATACGTTCAGTGACAAGGCACTGAAGAATTTTTCAGCTTTAGATTTAACGAAATTCAAACTCCAGCAACCCAGCCAATGCGTTGGCTCAAGCCTATAATCCCAGTACTTTGGGAGGCCGAAGTGGGAGGATCACCTGAGGTCAGGAGTTCGAGACTAGCCTGGCCAAGATGGTGAAACCTTATCTCTACTCAAAATACAAAAAAAAATGCCCGGGTGTGGTGGTACACGCCTGTAATCTCGGCTACTTGGGAGACTGAAGCAGGAGACTCACTTGAACCTGGGAGGTGGAGGTTGCAGTAAACTGAGATTGCACTCCAACCTGGGCAACAGAGTAAGACTCCATCTCAAAAAAAAAAAATCAAACTCTGGCAAGAAAGAGGAAATGATCTGGTAGTAAAGTCAATACTTCAGCACTTTTGGGCAGATGTGCAGCAGACAGGGCTGGGCACTGTGGCCAAACTGCCCATCCAACACCCAGGCCACACCTCACTGTGGGGAAGGCGCTCGGCTCTCTTGCCCCTGGTGCTCCTGTAGCAGCTGTCACCCAGGGAGAATCTGTGCTCAGTCTCCTGTGATCATTTCTGACAGTGTCTCCACAGAGGAGAGCAGGAAATGGTCCAAATGCCATGGAGATTTTCTGGTATGGTTGGCTGTCTTGGGAAAAGGGCCTAGTCTGTTTAGGGCCCTTCCTGCAGGAACCTGTGTAAGGGACAGCCTGTCCCAAGAACTACCTGCTCCTCACCAATTTCCCTAGGAGAAGCAGGACGGCCCCCAGCCCTGAGTTGCTCTGAGAAAGACCATCCTCAGATGACATCCCTACACAAGGACACAGGAGGGAGGCTTCCTGGCTCTGGGGAAAGTGCAGATTGCCGGAATATTTCACCCACATAATGTAGACAAGGCGGTTCCCATTATTTTTGAGAATTTTTTCAAGTTTCTGTACATACCTCTAGATTTTCCCCTAGGGGTGGAACTATTTAGAGTTTCTCCATTTTTACCATAAGGAAATAAATACCATTCCCTCCCTCTACACAGGCTGTGGTCCTGACAAACTCTCCATTTCCCTCAGTAATCAAATCAATACCCAAAATACCAAATAGAAAGAAGGGCTCCCTGAAATGCAGACATCACCCACAAAACAGTTCACTGAAAGCAGCCCCTTTGAAACAAAGGCGTCTGCAATTCCTTTGTCTAAATCGCCTTCTTTGTTTCTGAACAGGGTCTGGGCAGTGGCCCTGAACTCTCTACCTCGAAGATTTCTTCTCTGGACACTTCGATTCGGCAATGACCAGCCTGGGGCTGCTGAAGGGACAGTTCGTGTCTGAGGACCTTCAGCTTCTGGACTAGATCTCTTTCGTATCTCTGGGCAGGAAGCTCCTCATCCTCCACAGAGCCCTCGCTGGGCAGTGGCAGCGGCTGGCTGGGCTCCTTGAGTTGGCACTGGTGACTTGAGAAGAAGAGACACAGAAAGTCACTCCAAAGCCCCAGCCAAGAAAGCTGCAAGCACCCACATATGCGACAGGGTTGGAGGAGAGAGCTTGCTGCACACAACTTCAGGCAGAATTTGCTTCCCTGATGACATAACGATGTACCTTGCTAGCTGTGTCAAAGCTGCTGATGGCCACAGAAGCCCAAATATAAGTCTACAGTACAGTAAAGGAGGCACCCCAGGCCTGGCATGGTAGCTTACACCTATAATCCCACCACTTGGGGAGGCTGAGGTGAGAGGATCACCTGAAGTCAGGAGTTCAAGACCAGCCTGGCCAACATGGCAAAACTGTGTCTCTACTAAAAATGCAAGAAATCTGCCAGGTATGGTGGTGCGCACCTATAATCCCAGCTGTTTGGGAAGCTGAGGCATGAGAATTGCTTGAACCTGAGAGGCGGAGGTTGCAGTGAGCCAAGATCATGCCACTATCCTCCAGCCTGGGCGACAGAGCCAAACTCCGTCTCCAGAAAAAAAAAAAAAAAAAGAAGTACCCCAATTCCAAGCAACCACTTATCTCACACATGACTACTACAAATAAAAATGGAAACTGCTGTCATTTATTATGCATCTGTTACGCACACATGAGATGGACCAGTGCTCTGTCAGATGCACCATTAGAATGAAATGGAGGTGATGGGAAACAATGTTAAAGGAGCTAACAGAAAGAGCTCAGATGAAATCTAATGATAGGCACAAGAGCAGACAGCTCGAGTGAACTCTAATGAGAATCATCCCTCATTTTTACCACCAAGAGTTTTCTACACCTTCTCATTGAGAGAAAATTTTCCGTAAAAGGACTAGGATTAGTACAGTGGCAAAGTGGCATTTGTCTTGTTCAAGTTTTGCCACTGAGACACAGCTGTCGGTTACAAGAGCTATGTGAGGGCTGGGCGTGGTGGCTCACGCCTGTAATCCCAGCACTTTGAGAGGCCGAGGCAGGCGGATCACCTGAGGTCAGGAATTCAAGACCAGCCTGGCCAACATAGCAAAACCCCATCTCTACTAAAAATACAAAATCATCTGGCCGTGGTGGCAGGCGCCTATAATCCCAGCTACTCAGGAGGCTGAGGCAGGAGAATCATTTGAACCTAGGTGAGCTAAGATCGAGCCATTGCACTCCAGCCTGGGCAACAGAGCAGGATTCTGTCTCAAAAGAAAAGAAAAGAAAAAAGCTATGTGGGATGTTTGGCTCTGAGAACACGACGGGACTAGAACACTAAATATGGGAACCAAGATAATTCCCAGTCCCAAGTTACCCACTGTGCAGGCACTAGAGGGATATCACATTTCTCTGCTTCTCAACCTAAGGGCCACGTGTGTCTAAAGTGCTGCCTCAGGAAGCTTCCTTCATGAAGCTGCCTAACACTTCATCTCGGTAAATTTTATTCAGGCTGCAAGTAAGAAAAGGGTAGCAGCAACATAGGGCTTCAATGCTCTTCACAGCTCATTTAACGGTTTAAGATACGCAATTATCCACCAAATGCTTAACGTCATTTTGACCACGCTTATTATCCAACCAGCAAGGCAGTAGATAAATTCAGAAAAATATCAGTCCAAGAAAAGATTTGATTCTCAGTGAAAGAGGTCAGCAAAAAAAATGTTTAAATCTTACTTCATGATGTGGTGTAACCTTGGGTCTGTAAACTGGGTTGTTCGGTTATTATGATCTACAAAATATATCCTCCCAGAAACTGTACTTCTGACTTCCCAGCCTGGCGGCAGTGGTCCAAGTTCATCACAATTCACACTGTTAAGGTCTCTACCAAAAGGGAAGATACAGAGAGGTTGGTCCAACTGAGTACAAAGGAATGAGATCAAAGGTCAGCCACAGAAGCCACAGAGGTTCCTTATCAAGGTGTCTGTCCCAACTCTGCTGAGATGGACCTTCGTGGTGCTACTTACACCAAACCTCTACTCAGTCCAGACCCTTCTGCTGCAAAAGGCAGCAACATCCAAGAGATTACAAATGCAACTTTCAGGCCGGGTGCGGTGGCTCCCAGTAATCCCAGCACTCTGGGAGTCCGAGGCAGGTTGATCACCTGAAGTCAAGAGTTTGAGACCAGCCTGGCCAACATGGTGAAACCCCATCTCTACTCATAATACAAAAATTAGCCCGGTGTTATGGCGGGCGCCTGTAATCCCAGCTACTTGAGAGGCTAGGCAGGAGAATTACTTGAACCAGGGAGGCGGACGTTGCAGTGAGCTGAGATCACACCATTACACTCCAGCTTGTGTGACAAGAGCAAAACTCCATCTCCAAAAAAACAAAACAAACAAAAAGGAACTTTGAGAGCTTATAACCATGATAAGGAACAGGGGCTCCCCAGCAAATATAATTTCTTATACGAAAGAAGGCCCAAATAGTAGGGAGTATCTTAGTGCTGCTGGAAAGCTATCTGAATTCACAAGAGAAATTAAATACTCAAGGCCAGAAAAATTTCTTCATTGAAAAGCTCCCAGACAGCACCAAGATTTTCAGGGCTAAGGAAAATACAGGAACATGCATCCAGAAATTCATGATTCTAAACAGTTGCACCAGGATAAGGCATTCTCATGGTCAAATGGGTTTTTATTAAACAAGTATTTTCCATTCTAAGAATCATTACTTATTCTCTTGATTAATAATTTCAACACAATCTACAGTCAGATGGGAGTGCAGCTTTACTGACCAAGATGTGTTTCTAATTCACACAAAAGCCTGCCATTTCTAACAGTGGGTACTAAAGAGATGCCTCATTCATTCGCAGGTACCGTATCTCCATTCTCATTAGAGGCACTGAGTCATAAACCGAACACAGACTTGGAAAATCAAAGACAGGAAGTTTATTCTCAGATGAAACATTATAAATAAAAAGGAAATAAGCATTACTAAAAATCATATTCAGTAGTAATGCTATTCTAAAAGGAAAAAAAAAGCAAAGCAAAGAGAAAAAGAAACTTAACTCTGTTACGGGGTGGGGGTGTCTCTCTAACCTGGGCTCAGATGTATGGCCTTGTAGAAGGAATTCGTATAGAAAAGCTTCATCTCCCCCAGGAATGGTCCCCAAGGGACTGAGGCACGGGGACAGTAAAGTAGAAGAGAGAAAGGGTAACAGAGTCTTTATATTTCCTTGACTTATTATGGAAAATTTCAAGCATATCAAAAATGAGAGAGACCATAATGAATCGCTGTGAAACCAACTTCAGCAGTGATCACGGTCAACCTTGTTTCAAAGGTCAACAATGGCTCATGGCCAACCTTATTTCTCACATACCCCTGTCCACTCTTCCCCCCACCCCAGCTTATCTAAAGCAAATCCCAGACATCAATATCGTCTCATTCATCGATATTTTTAGTTTAAAGCAAGAGCAACACATCTGGAAGGCTATTGGCTTTTCAAGTCAACTGCTGGAAAGAGCTTGGAGGGTGTGCCTTTCAGAAGCTTACCTTGGTATCCTGGGGTCGTGCCACGTGCTAACTCCAGTCTGTGTGTGCAAAAAGTAAACCTGGCCCTGGACTGTTGTTCTCTGTTCTGCATGAGAAATTAGGGATCCAAATTAGGCAAGTTCAATTCCAAAGAGGGTTTGCCACCAACCCGCTGTGCCCTCACTTCTGGTACTGTCTAAATCTAGACAGCACTCCCTCTCTTATGCCGGCTCTTCTCTCTGAGGCGGCCAAGTAGTCCCTTCTTCTCAGTCTTGCCCCATGCCCTCCTTCTGCGGGGACCCTCATCTTGCCTGCATGTTATCTTGGTTCGCTTTGGTTTTCACTTGCCTAAGATTTTCACATGATTTCGAAACTGGAATATTTGGAGCAATTGCTAAAAATTTATCATTAGCTAGATTTCGCACCATCTGCTTCCAGTTCTGCCTTTACACTGCCACAATTACCAAATGGCATAGCCATGTGAGCATCAGCATGTATACACAAACAGGCTACTGGAAAGGGTTAGAGGCCGGGCATGGTGGCTCACGCCCATAATCCTAGCACTTGCTTGACTGAGGCAAGTAGGTCAGTTGAGCCCAGGAGTTGGAGACCAACCTGGGCAACATGGTGAGACCCATTCTCTACAAAATAAAAAAATTAGCCAGGCATGATGGTGCCTGCTGGTAATCCCGGCTACTCGGGAGGATCGCTTGAGCTAGGGAGGTCAAGGCTGCAGTGAGCCATGATCATGCCGCTGCACTCCAGCATGGGTGACAGAGCAGGACGTTGTCTCAAAAACAAAGTCAAGCTGTTGGAAACAGGGCAGATGGCGCTGGCCACAGCAGGGTACATTCTCTCACCGTAGCCTTCAGGCAGTTCCGGGGACTGGTGGCCGTGTGGTCGGTTCTGGGGCGTCTGCAGTGAACCTCGCACATCAGGGTTTCGAAGTCGCTGTGCCTGAAGTCTTTGATCTTGACTTGGGGACTCCACAAACCTGCAGTTCCCTCCTCCAGCGGCAGCACCAGTGCTATCTGTGTAAGGGGCTGGTTCCTCCATGAAGCAGCTGAGCGGCCTCCCAGGCCCCGAGTCTTCATACACCGTTCTGAAAGGGACGAGAACAGGTAGGCATGGTGACACCACGGAGAAATCATAAGACCAGCGCCTTAGCGCTACTGTCCTAGGGGACACCCTCACATATATTCCTTTAACAATTTCGAGTGTTCCAATTTCGTAAAAATTCATCATGGGCCACTCAAACAGAAAGACAGACACTTCCAAGAGGAACAGGTGGCCAGAGTGTCACCAAGGCCAACTGTACAATTTCACCATAGGGGAGACTGGAATGAATGGAAGAAACCAGCTTTATACTGTGAGGAATTTGCACAATGAGATTTCATTTTTCTTGATTTAAAATCATATCCAGGCCAGTGTGGTGGCTCAAGCCTGTAATCCCAACACTTTGAGAGGCTGAGGCAGGCAGATCACTTGAGGTCAGGAGTTCAAGACCAGCCTGGTCAAACTCCATCTTTACTAAAAATACAAAAATTTGCTGGGTGTGGTGGCACACACCTGTGGTCCCAGCTACTCAGGAGGCTGACGCACAGAATTGCTTGAACCCAGGAAGCAGAGGTTGCAGTAAGCTGAGATTGCGCCACTGCACTCCAGCCTGGGCAAACAGAGCAAGACTCCATCTCGAAAACAAAATAAATCACATCTAAATACTCCATTTTCCTTGTTATTTTACTCTATAATGGAACTCCTGGTTACATAAAATACCAAAATGCCTTTAGGTAGTTTTTAAATTTCAATCTTCACCCCCTGAGCAATTTTGAAGACAATTTACCTTAATAGGCTACTGTCCCTTATAAGCAAATACTTTTATAAAATCTTGGACTGACAAATTTCAAATATGTACATAAAATTAAGAGACCAGCACAGTGAACCCCCCGTATCCACCCCTCCCAGCTAACCATCTTCCAATGTCCACTTTTCCAGTCCCTCCTCACCAACCATTTTATGACTTCATCCTTAAATATTTCAGCCTCTAAAAGGGTCTACGTTATGCCTCTAAAAGACAAGGACTTTTTCCACGATCATGACTAAAAAAAGTTCATCAATTTTTTTAAAAAAACAGGCCAGGTGCGGTGGCTCATGCCTGTAATCCCAGTACTTTGGGAGACCAAGGTGGGCGGATCATGTGGTCAAGAGATCGAGACCATCCTGGCCAACATGGTGAAACCTTGTCTCTACTAAAAATACAAACATTAGCCGGGTGTGGTGGCGCGTGCCTGTAATCCCAGCTACTTGGGAGGCTGAGGCAGGAGAATCGCTTGAACCTGCGAGGCGGAAGTTGCAGTGAGCTGAAATCACGCCACTGCACTCCAGCCTGGTTGACAAAGCAAAACTCTGTCTCAAAAAAAAAAAAAATACTAGTGTTCAGATTTCTCCAACTGTCGTAAATCAGGATTCAAAGTCCACACTTCGCATTTGTAGCTATGTCTCAAGTTTCTTTTAATATGAATTGATGCTAAGTTCTCCCTCCTTTTTCTTGCAGTCTATTTGTTGAAGACACTGGGTGTTCTGGCCCATAGAGGGCCCCAATCTGGATGTTTGTTGATCGCATTCCCTTGGGGCCGTGAGACACATTCCCAGTCCCCTGTATTTCCAAGAGGTGTGTTCATGTTGGATCATCTCTTTCGTGTTGTCGTTAGCGATGATTAATGATTGTTGGCCTGGTCCGTTAATTCAGGGGGGGCTGCAGCTGTGACAGTGACCAGTCAGAGTTCACCAGTTTGTTTTCTTTTTCAGCGTGTTGAGTTTTTTCCCCCGTCATTGTGAACCCCGTCACTGTGAACCCAAGGATTTTTAATATATTTGATATGTTCCAATTCATTGCAGTTACAATTCTTTTCTTTCCTTTGAGCCAGGGTCTTGCTGTGTCACCGGGGGTGGAGGGCAATGGTGTGATCAGGGCTCACTGCAACTTCAAACTCCTGGACTCAAAAGCAATCCTCCCACCTCAGCTTCCCTAGGAGCTGGGACTACAGGTGCATGCCACCATGCCTGGCTAATTTATCTTTTTATTTTTTGGTAGCGACAAAGTCTCGCTATGTTGCCCAGGCTGGTCTCAAACTCAAGACCAAAGTCTCGGCCCACCTTGTCCTCCCAAAGTGCTAGGATTCCAGGCAGTTATAATTCTTACCGATGCTCAAACTCACCCATCTTTGGCCCATGGGAGCCACTTTAATTGGATTCTGGGTCTTTCAGGCACAACCCCAGTTGTTTTTACAGCTTCTTTTATAGACAAGTAAACTGTTCAGAGTTTTATCCCAACATCCTTTACGCACCTCAAGCAGTCCCCAGAGTGACTTAAGGAGGGAAAGACACTTTCACAGAGGCTGAGAGGTTAAGACAGCAGAGAACTCGGCCCACCTCTCGCTGTGGTTATACGCACCCTTCATTTTCTAGCAGGCCTCTGCAGTCCACCACTGAGCCGCCGGTGCCGATTCTGTCTCGTGTCTGTAAACTGACTAAAAGAGAAAAGAATGACGTGTGTTAAAACCCAGTAGGGTTTACATAATGATAATACAGTGAGTCATGGCTCATTTAGAATTTATGTACAATAGCCGAAAAAAATGAGGCGTATGTGTATGTATACACACACGTATTCCTATGCTTTCACATACAAAGCATTTTACTCCAGTAGCTGCATGCTATCGGAAATATTTCTTGTAAATGTGGCGTAGAAAAGGGTCCTATGTTCCTCCTGGTCTACATAAAAATAACACCGTGATATTCAGTCCCTCTAAGTTATTTTTAAGAAGATTGATGATTGATGGATTTATGAGATGGAGTTTCACTTGTTGCCCAGGCTGGAGTGCAGTGGCATGATCTCAGCTCACCGCAACCTCTGCCTCCCAGGTTCAAGCGATTCTCCCGCCTCAGCCTCTGGAATAGCTAGGATTACAGGCATGCACCACCACACCCAGCTAATTTTGTATTTTCAGCAGAGATGGGGTTTCTCCATGTTGGTCAAGCTGGTCTCAAACTCCTAACTTCAGGTGATCCGCCTGCCTTAGCCTCCCAAAGTGCTGGGATTACAGGTGTGAGTCACCGCGCCTGGCCAAGAAGTTTTATTTTTTAAGAAGACTTTTTTGGGCTGGGCATGGGGGCTCATACCTGTAATCCCAGCACTTTGAAAGGCTGAGACGAGTGGATCACCTGAGCCTAGGAGTTTGAGATCAGCCTGGGCAACATGGCAAAACCCCGTCTCTACTAAAAATACAAAGATTAGCCAAGCAAGGTGGCATACGCCTGTAGTCCTAGCTACTCGGGAGGCTGAGGCAAGAAAATCGCTTGAACACAGGAGGCGGAGGTTGCAGTGAGCTAAAAGTATACCACTGAACTGCAGCTGGGGTGACAGAGTGAGACTGTGTCTCCAAAGAAGTTTTTTAAATTAAAAAAAAAATTAAAAATAAGTTTTTTTGGAAGGGGATTAAGTCTCGCTGTGTTGCCCGCCCTTGGCCTCAGAATAGCTAAGACTACAGGCATATACCACTGAGCCCAGTTTTTATTTCTTAAGAACATTTTGACTTAAGTTTAATAAAGACACAGAGAGGATGGGCACAATGGCTCACACCTGTAATTCCAGCACTCTGCAGGGCCAAGGAGGGTGGATCGCCTGAGGTCGGGAGTTCCAGATCAGCCTGGCCAGCATGGCAAAACCCCATCACTACTAAAAATACAAAACATTGGCAAGGTGTGGTGGCAGGTACCTGTAATCCCAGCTACTCAGGAGGCTGAGGCTGGAGAATCGTTTGAACCCAGGAGGCTGAGGTTGCAGTGAGCTGAGATCGCGCCACTGCACTCCAGCCTGGGTGATAGAGCGAGAGTCCATTTCGAAAAGAAAAAAAGAAATTCCACACAGGAAAGCATTAGGTGAGAACTTTTCCATTGTGGCATATTTCAGGATGTGTGCCTGTAGTGTTCATTTACCTTGGGTTTTGTCTACGTAGGACAATGCCTAAAAGATTTGCAGTTACCATCACTCCAGTGTGCTGCAGAGAGACTGTTCTGATTCCACGTAGTGAGTGCTTACAAGTCAGTATTTGAGTTACTCAAAAATACTGAAGCCAACGGGTGGATAATAAGCTGAGTTATTAAACAGCCAAATCACTTCCCTCAGACTGCCACCAGCCAGCACCGCAACATTAGCACATTTTAATTGTTCATTCCAAATAATGCAGTCCCTGACTACAAATCGTATCACATGGAATTCTTCACAACTCTTTGCTCTTTACTCATATGATGGGGCTTCCAGAAGAAATGATTTCCCAGCTCTCCTATGTGTGGCCACCATTCGTCTTATCTAAACTTGCATAATACAGTCACAAAGGCACTGTCCATTACTGTAATGATTAAAATGACATTTAAAATTCTAACCCTAAATCTTTCTGTACCCAAGTCATTTTAACTCGACTTTAAAAGCCAGGAGAAGGGGGGCCGGGTGCAGTGGCTCATGCCTGTAATCCCAGCAGTTTGGGAGGCCGAGGAAGGCAGATCACTTGAGGTCAGGAGATAGAGACCAGCCTGGGCCACATGATGAAACTCCATCTCTACTGAAAATACAAAAATGTGCTGGGAGTGGTGACAGGCACCTGAGGTCCCAGGGACTTGGGAGGCTGAGGCAGGAGAATCACTTGAACTGGGGAGGAAAAGGTTGCAGAGAGCCGAGATCTCACCACTGCACTCAATCTCAAAAAAATAGAAAAAGAAAAAAGCCAGGAGAAGGGAATTAGAAAAAATAATAAAAACCAAATAAGATAAAACTTCCTGGTGCTGAAGATGAAGAGAAAGCCCTGTATGTAGTCTGCCTTTGAGGCCTGTCAAAGGCCTGTGAGTTCTCAGTGATGAAGGGTTGAAAGAAAGTTCTGGGAAAGCATCTCTTTACACAGAAAAGAAAGCTCTTACCCACTATCTGGCCACGAACTGCATCCGTATCTGAGGGGTTTAGTTTGCATAGATCCAAACGCTGGTCTGTAAACAAACAATTCAAAACTTAACCCAAGGAACGTGAACTAGGGAGGAAGGCAGGATCAGTACTCAGTGATCAAAACAAAAAACGATGCCTCCTAAGCTTTCTTCGGTTGCATTAAGAGGCAGGAAAGCATTTGATTCTTACATCCGGTGTCTTTTAATCTGCTGATGGCGTTGGAGAGCAGCCGCACGCAGCCCAGGAAGCCAGCTCCCTGTTTCTTGTGAATCTTCTTGTGGTTCCACACACTAATGGTTATTGAATCTGTTTTCCCAACATATCTGGAAAGAAAGTACAAAACTCATTTTTAAGTGTATTTCTTTTTCTTCTTTCTTTTTTTTGTGGGGGGAGATGGAGTCCCACTCAGTTACCCCCAGTCTGGAGTGCAGTTGCGCCATCTCAGCTCACTGCAACCTCTGCCTCCTAAATTCAAGTGATTCTCCTGCCTCAGCCTCCCAAGAACCTGGGACTACAGGCGTATATCACCACACCGGACTAATTTTTGTATTTTTAGTAGAGATGGGGTTTCACCATGTTGGCCAGGCTGGTCTCGACCTCCTGATCTCAGGTGATCCGCCTGCCTCAGCCTCCCAAAGTGCTGGGATTACAGGTGTGAACCACTGCACCCAGCGAATTTGCTGTATTTTAATAGTTGCATAGGACAGTAACATGATTCATAAATTCTCACTAATTAGGTTTAATATAGAATACTGGTTTGCAGCAAGGGACTACTTACAAACCTATGGATCCATTCCAAGTACACAAGAGGACACTAAGACATTAAACTTCCAGTTACTGTCACTGCAAGCCAATCATGGAGAGAAAGGAACTTTCAGGACAATAATTGACAGCCACTTTTCAACCTACTTACAGAGCCTCAGTGTCACTGAAACTGAATCTTAGAATATAACTCTTAAAAACCCCACCCAAATACAGTATAATTTGTGTCACTTAAAAGACAATAAGCTTTCAGGATTACTTTGACAAAAATATCTTAGCAGGGACATGAAAACACGGGTGCATATAAAATAGTGATCTTCACGGCCAGGAGCAGTGTCACACCTGTAATCCCAGCACTTTGGGAGGCTGAGGCAGGCGGATCACCGGAAGTCAGGAGATCGCAATCAGCCTGGCCAACATGGTAAAACCCTGTCTCTAAAACTACAAAATTAGCCAGGTATGGTGGTGGGCACCTGTAATCCCAGCTACTCGGGAGGCTGAGGGCACGAGAATCACTTGAACCCAGGAGGAGGAGGTTGCAGTGACCCAAGATTGCACCACTGCACTCCAGCCTGGGCAACAGAGCAAGACTCTGTTTCAAAAAAAAAAAAAAATTAATTAAATTAAAAATTAAATAAAGTAGTGGTTTTCAAAGTGCAAGCCAGTTTTTGAATGAATACAAGAAATTATCTGATAGCTTTGATAAAATAAAACCATATTTTCTGTTGCAAAAAATATGTGTACTAAAAAAAAGCAAAAATTTCCAAAGTCAACAGAAACATACTGTAATAATAATGCATTTGAAGTAGAAACTACAACTAGGTTTAGGGTTTAGCTGAAAAACAGTAGCATGTGGAGTTCACAAACGATACAGCCTTTTTTCCTGCTAAAATGGCCAAGATACTGAAAAGTTTGAGGATCACAGGTACAAAACCAAGCCATAAAAATCTATGAAATTGCCAAATGCAGTCGGGCACAGTGGCTCATGCCTACAATCCCAACACTTTGGGAGACCAAGGTGGGCGGATCACTTGAGGTCAGGAATTCAAGACCAGCCTGGCCAACATGGTGAAACCCTGTCTCTACTAAAAAAATACAAAAATTAGTTGGGCATGGTGGCATATGTCTGTAATCCTAGCTACTTCAGAGGCTGAGGTAAGAGAATCCCTTGTATCCGGGAGGCGGTGGTTGCAGTGAGCCAAGATCGTGCCACTGCACTCCAGCCTGGGTGACAGAGTGAGACTTCATCTCACAAAAAAAAAAAAAAAAGAAGAAAAAAAGTACTAAATGCAAGAACTTCCAAGTGCATGAGTTCTACAGTTAGACAACATATACGTTCATTTGGCCATCTGCTTTTGTTAATAAAAAGTCATTTTTTTTCTTAAATGTCTCTCATAAAAGCTAGACACCTGCTTTCTTGCCACTCCCCATGTGGCTTCCAGAACATTCAACTCACAGATCATAGTGCTGGTTCCACTTTGGGTCCAATGTGTTTTTCACAGTGTCGGTTGAGTGGCACTGCCCAGACCCATCCACGACAATCTTTGCAAACGGGTCAGGGAGCCCTAGAGGAGAGAGGAGACCCACACCTAGATGAGACCTCAGATTCATACATATGACACAGACACAGTCTTTCAGGCTAAAGGGAGCTTCGGGATCACCTCATTTGGTAAAGATTACCTGTGTGCATTTTCTTCTCTAATTTCGGGATAATTTCAGTCAGCAAAATAAGTTATTTCTATTGAGCTTTCTAAGAGAGACAACCTAGTATGCCTCCATACTCAGATTTTTAGAGGACAGAAAAGAAAGTGACTGAAAAAATAGGCTTACATTCAAATTTCTATTAAGTGAGGCTCAGTGGAGGGAAGTGTCTGAAAGTAATTGTATTTAGACTTTCTAAAAATTATTAATGCCCCAAAATCTTGTTTACTGATCTTTACCTCTCTTATCTATGGAAGTAAGTATGCACCAGGTCTTGATTTGGTAAGTCCCTAATGCTAGAGACTGATCAGACAGGTTTATTAGATCAGACAGGTGGCAAAGTATACAGGTGTCAGAGACAGAGCTGGACACCAGCCACCATTCAGGAGTTTCCTCACCACCTGGATAAAGCCTTTGAGCCCAAGTTTCTTCATCGTTAAAGCATGAATACTACTACTCAGGAACTGAAAGATGTTCTGTGCGACAATTAATTGCTGCAGGCACTTAGCAGATACTAAGTGACTTTCTTAAGGAGTGATTCCTTCCCTTAGAAAAGGAGTCTCTATTTGGACAATTTAATTACAGGGTGTTGTAAATGTGATTTAATGTATAAAATGCGATTAACAATTTTATGCAAATTCAGCTGTTTCATAGAAAAATATCATTTGTATTTGAGTTGAGAATACGTCATCCAGCAGAAAGCAATATTATAATGGGCAGAGAGGCAGAGAAAATAGGGTATGGCCAGAATGGGAAATGAAAGGTTTTTGGGTATAATTTCTAAGCTCTGTGTCTTTCAGCTAAGGAACCCTCAGGTTGTAGTTAATTGGGAAATCAAGTTTGGCAAACCATGGATTTCTACTAAAACTTAAGAGAATACACCTTATCTTTTTTTAAATTTTAAAATTTCAGAAATACATGCATAATGTTACAAGAGAGAAAAAAAGTGTTTACTTACTGAAGAAGTCTTTCTTTGCAAGGTTCTTGGCACATAATACTAAAAACAGAGAAAAATTGCTCAGGTTAGCATTAAGGAGAAGATTTCCATGTTTACACCAGAACAAAAGACTGTACAATTATCTTTGCCAAAGCTTTGACTTTCAAACCTGTATCAACATTAAACAAAAAAATGGACAAAAACCATCTAAAAAGTGTTTTCTCCTCAAACTGAAGATCAACTATAACAAATACAAAATGCTTTAAACTAAAAATCTTAAAACACATTCAGATGGATTTAGCAATATACTTTTTTATTTTTTAAGAGACAGGATATTGTTCTGTGGTGCAGGCTGGAGTGCAGTGGCATGATCATAGCTCACTGCAGCCTCGAACTCCTGGGTTCAAGTAATCTTCTTGTCTCAGCCTCCCCAGCAGCTAGGATTACAGGCACATACCACCACACCTGGCTAATTGTTTTTTGATTTTTGTAGAGATAGGGTCTCACTATGTTGCCCAGGCTAGTCTTGAAATCCTGGCCTCAAGCAATCCCCCCTCCTTGTTCTTCCAGAGTGCTGGGTTTACAGGCATAAGTCACTGCACCTGGCCTACCAATATGCTCATACTGCATACAATCACATAAAAACCAATTCAAATAACCCAAAGTATTTATCCTTATAGGTACTGCTAACAATAGAAGAAGCTATGCATTTTTGCTATTCCAATAAATAATACGGTTTTGTAAATGTAAACTTTGATATGTTGGAAAACAGTAAGCAGGGGGAGGGTGCTAAAAACAATATGGGGCCATCATCAGGATGGTGTGAACAAAAAAATGATAAAATGCATGTTAAGAACCTAGCACAGTCTGGGCAGGGCGGTTCACACCTGTAATCCCAGCACTTTGGGTGGGCAAATCACTTGAGGTCAGGAGTTTGAGACCAGCCTGGCCAACAGGGAAAAACCCCTTCTCAACTAAAATATAAAAATGAGCTGGGTATGGTGGTGCATGCCTATAATCTCAGCTTCTCAGGAGGCTGAGGCAGGAGAATCACTTGAACCCGGGAGGCAGAGGTGGTAGTGAGCCGAGATGGGGCTACTGCACTCCAGCCTGGGCGACAGAGCAAGGCTCTGTCTCCAAAACAAAGAACTTAGCACAGTGTTGATGTACAAAAATAATGCAATTAAGGCTCTTACTACTTTATTAATGAGTCATGAGGTAGTACCAATGATGGTTAAGACAGTTTGTCACCAGACCTGCTCGCTATACGGCGCAAGTGACCATCGGGGAGAAAACTCTGAGTTACTTTCCTCTTCTGCACTGCTTCACAAATTCTGCTCAATTTTAAGAATATTATGTTTTTTTAAGAACTTGTATTTTACAAAAATGTATTCGCATAATAGATATTGTTCTGCCAAGTTTCACTTAGTTTTTATATAACAGCTTTAACAATATATATATATATACACACTCACACATACACACACACACACTTGTGTACCATGGATTTCTATGGTATTTCTACTTGTGTGTGTGTGTGTGTGTGTGTGTGACAGAGTTTCACTATTGTTGCCCAGGCTGGAGTGCAATGGCGCGATCTCAGCTCACTGCAATCTCCACTTCCCGGATTCAAGCAATTCTCCTGCCTCAGCCTCCAGAGTGGCTGAGATTACAGGTGCCTATCACCATGGCTGGCTAATTTTTTTTGTATTTTTAGTAGAGACAGGGTTACACCATGTTAGTCAGGCTGGTGTTGAACTCCTGACCTCAAGTAATCCACCCACATCAGCCTCCCAAAGTGCTGGGATTACAGGCATGAGTCACCAAGCCTGGCCAAGTTAGTTAGTTATTGAGACAGGGTCTCACTCCATCACCCCAGGCGGGAGTGCAGTGGCACAACTGTAGCTCACTGTAGCCTCAAACCCTTGGGTTCTAGAGATCCTCCAGCCCAGCCTCTCAAGTCACTGGGACTACAGGCACACACCACCACACCCAGCTAATTTCTTTTTTTTTTTTTTTTTTTTCTTTTTAAGAGACTGGCTCTCACTATGTTGCCCAGACTGGTCCCAAGCACCTGGCCTCAAGCAATCCTCCCACCTCCGCCTCCCAGAATGCTGGGATTACAGGCATGAGCCACCATGCCCAACCAAGATATCATTTATATACCACACAATTCGTCCATTTGAAGTACGTAATACAATGGTTTTTAGAATACTCATGGTTGGACAACTATCATTACAATCAATTTTAGAACATTTTTGTCACCCCAAAAAGAAATGCATCCCTAGGCCAGGTGCAGTGGCTTATGCCTGTAATCCCAGCACTTTGGGAGGCCAAGGCGGGCGGATCACTTGACATCACAAAATGGTGTTAGATTTTGTCAAACGCTTTTTCTACATGTGTTGAGATGCTCCTTTGGTGTTTGACCTTTGTCTACAGATACGGTGCATGACATTAATTGATTTTCAGATGTTAAACCAACCGCGCATTGTGAGATTAACACCACTTGGTCATGGTACACGATCCTTTTGATATATTGCTATACTCAGTTTGCTAGTATTTTGTTGAGGAGATTTACATCTATATTCCAAAGGGATACTGGTTTGTATTTTATTTTCCTTCATAGGCTCTCCAGTTTTGGTATCAGAGTGATACTGGCCTCATAGAATGAGCGGGGAAACACTCCCTCCTCCTCCTCGTCTCTTTGTGTTGGTTTGTTTTGTTTTCGAAGAATTTGTGAAGAATTGGTATTAATTTTTCTTTAATGTTTGGTAGAGTTCACCAGTGACAGCATCTAGGCCTGGGCTTTTCATTTTCTTTGTGAGAAGTATATTAATTCAATTAATATATTAGTAATTTAATATAAAATTACTAACGCAATCTCTTTACTTTCTATAGGCCTATTCAGATTTTTCCATTTCTTCCTCAGTCAGCCCTGGGCAGTTTGTGAATTTACAGGTTTGTTGGCCTCGTTAGGTCTATTCAGACTTTTCCATTTCTTCTTCAGCCTCGGCAGTTTCTTTGTTGACCTTTGTTGATTTCACCTAAGTTATCAAATTGTTGGCATACAGTTGTCCATAGTCTTCCTTGATAATCAACATCCTTGATCTTATTTCCGCATAGTTAATATTTCTTCTTCAGAGTAATGTAATCTTTATGTCCTTCCTTTCCACCTCAGTCTTTTTAGTGGATAGATCACTATTAATTACACCTCCTGCTGATGCTCCATTCCTTGTTACTCTAATTACAAAAGTAATACATGTTTGAACATGTGGAAATACGTAAAATAAAAAATCCACAGCCCCAAACCTCATCATTACTGTTTGTTCAGCATTTGCCTGGCTAGTCTCATGTGCTTCTTTTTCCCATTAACATTTAGAATCATTTTGAGCAAGTTTTTAAAAAATGACTTCATAAGGGAATTTTTTTTACCTGCTTATAATACTGAGTATTCTCATTCTTGAATTTGAATAATTTGTTAAGTTTTTCAATGCCCTCAAGTGAGTTAGTTTTTCTTTTTGTTTTTTTTTCTGAGACAGGGTCTCTGTCGCCGAGGCTGGAGTGCAGTGGTGTGATCACAGCTCACTGTAGCCTGAAACTTCCCAGTCTCAGGTGAGCCTCCCACCTCAGCCTCTTGAGGAGCTGGGACCACACATATACACCAGCACACTTGGATAATTTTTTTAAATTTTTTTGTAGAGACGGAGTCTCAGTATGTTGCCCAGGCTGGTCTGGAACTCCTGGGTTAAGCGATCCGCCAGCCTTCACCTCCCAAAGTGCTGGGATTACAGGTGTGAGCTACCGCACCCGGCCGAGATTTTAAAGTATTTCATAAAAGTCTTGGACATTTCTATTTGGATAGAATCATTCCTTTTATTGCATTTTCTCATTATCTGGATATAGAAGTGCTATTAGTTTTCTCACATTAATTTGAAATCACCATCTATTTGAGCTCTCTCCATGTGGCCCTGTAACGTTCTGTTTGCTTCAATTTTCCTTTTCTTTCCCAAATCTTAGAATACCTCAACAACTCTCATGGAAAACTAGTGTCCAAAACTGAAGTTCTTCCAGTCTGACTAGAAACCTGGCCTCTCCCAGGATGGGTCAGTTCAGAGACCTTAGCAGCCCCATGGAAGGCACAAGTGAGATTACATGTCCTTTTCCTCTCGATCTCAAATATGTCACATTCTTAGCATCACGTTTGTCCAAGCTCCCAACACAAGCTATGATGAAGTGATCGTTAAGACTTACATCTCGTGTCTGTCTTCCTTTTTTTTTGAGATGGTGTCTCGCTCTGTCGTCCAGGCTGGAGTGCAGTGGCTCGATCTTGGCTCACTGGACCTCCACCTGCCAGGTTCAAGCAATTCTCCTGCCTCAGCCTCCTGAGTAGCTGGGACTACAGGCGTGTGTCGCCATGCCTGGCTAAGTTTTGTGTTTTCAGTAGAGACGGGGTTTCACCATGCTGGCCAGGCTGGTCTGGAACTCCTCATCTCATGATCCACCCGCCTTGGCCTCCCAGTGTGCTGGGATTACAGGCGTGAGCCACCATACCCAACCTGTCTGTCTGCCTTTTAAAATTCTCCAGTGGCTTCCCCTTGCAAAACTCTAGCTTTGTGAGACTCCGATTCCTCCCTGCTTGCCTGTGTAGTCTCAAATATTAGCCACCAATTCTGGGCCCTGGATTTTGGAGGTGCTGGTGCTAGATTGCTTCTGAATAGAAAAATCCTGGTCACATAACTCGCAAATATTATTCTTTGCACATACTTACAATGTTTGAGTTTAAGACTCATTCCAGTGGAATTTGGTTACATCATAAAGTGGGGAAAGGTCTCAGCAGTGTTAACACAAAGACAATTTTGCTTTGTCCAGATGCAGTGGCTCATGACTATAATCCCAGCACTTTGAGAGACTGAGGCAGGCAGGATTGCTTGAGCCCAGAAGTTCAAGACCAGCCTGGGCAACATGGCAAGATTCCATCTCTACAAAAAATACAAAAATTAGCCAGGTCTGTAGTTCCAGCTACTTGGGAGGCTGAGATGGGAGGCTTGCCTGAGCCTGGGGAGGTCAAGACTGCAGTGAGCTATGACCACACCACTGCATTCCAGCCTGGGAGACACAGTGAGACTCTGTCTCAAAAAAAAAACAAAAAAAAAGAAAGAAAAGAAAAGAGAGAGGGAATAAGGAAGAAAGGAAAGAAAGAAAAAATTCATTTCAATTCTCTATAAGGATCATTTAGGGTCATTCTGAATGTGGCTAAGTTAATGGTACTTATTTCTCCTACAAAAATAGCTCTGTGATCCGGACATGGAATTCTTTGTCCACTCCAGAGATATATGGATAAAAGGTAATTTATTCAACAGCGTAAAATCCCATCCTATTTAGATTTATTATTTTTTAAAAATACATTTATGTACCAATGTACGAATGAGGTTTCAAGAATATAGCAATTAACAAAAGACACATTTCTAGAAAACGGAGCTTACATTTCAGTGTGGACCAATGCATGGTTCTACGGTTCCAACCCTGAAGCAGCCGTCTACCTTAGCCAAATCATGCCTCTTACACCCCATAATTTCCTAATCACATCCTATCGTTTTCCTAATGTTAGGGATATGGTCAAAGCAAATTACATAATGTTCATGAAGCATTTGAATACATGGGAAGAAGTGTTTTGCTAACAAGAGGTACATTCAGTTAGTAACACGAGCTTCTTTTACCTGCCAAAAGATAGGGTTACAAAATATGACTTGAGGCCGGGCATGGTGGCTCATGCCTGTAATCCCAGAACTTTGGGAGGCTGAGGCAGGTTGGCCAACATGGTAAAACCCGTCTCTACTAAAAATACAAAAAAAATGAGCCAGGTATGGTGGCATGCACCTGTAATCCCAGCTACTCGGGAGACTGAGGTAGGAAAACTGCTTGCACCAAAGAGGTGGAGGTTGCGGTGAGCCGAGATTGCACCACTGCACTCCAGCCTGGGCGACAGAGCGAGACTACCTAAAAAACGAACAACAACAACAAAAAAAAACAGGTGCAGTGGCTCATGCCTGTAATCCCAGCAGTTTGGGGGGCCAGGGCGGGTGGATCATGAAGTCAGGAGTTGAACATTAGCCTGACCAAGATGGTGAAACCCCGTCTCTGCTAAAAAAAAAATGCAAAAAATTAGCTAGGCACAGTGGCGGGCGCCTTTAATCCCAGCTACTTGGGAGGCTGAGGCGGAGAACTGCTTAAATCCCAGAGGCGGAGGTTGCAGTGAGCCAAGATTGGGCCACTGCACTCCAGCCTGGGTGACAGAGCAGAACTCCATCTCAAAAAATAAAAATACTACTTGTGGTTTCACCCACTCTGACAAAGAACTACAGCAAAAATTTAGTACTTTATTCAATCTTGAGAAAGTTTCTAATTTATGTCACTATTTCTACTATTTTTCTTTTTTTTTCTTTTTGAGATGGAGTTTTACTCTTGTTATCCAGGCTGGAGTGCAATGGCGTGATCTCGGCTCACCGCAACCTCCACCTCCTGGGTTCAGGCAATTCTCCTGCCGCAGCCTCCCGAGAAGCTGGCATTACAGGCATGCACCACCATGCCCAGCTAATTTTTTGTATTTTTAGTAGAGACGGGGTTTCACCATGTTGACCAGGATGGTCTCGATCTCTTGATCTCGTGATCCACCCGCCTCGGCCTCCCAAAGTGCTGGGATTATAAGGCTTGAGCCACCGCACCCGGCCTATTTCTACTATTTTTCTAGCCTGTGGCTAGAAACTTTCACTACTATGTTTTTATTCCTCTCTTCCACTTTATATTTCTGTGTCTCCAAGTCCTATCACTGTTTTCTTCTGAATGTCTCTGGTCTCTGGAATTTGTCTGTTCCTTTTTTTTTTGAGACAGAGTCTTGCTCTGTCGCCCTGGCTGGAGTGCAATGGTGCGATCTCGGCTCAACTGCAGCCTCCGCCTCCCATGTTCAAGTGATTCTCCTGCCTCGGCCTCCCAAGTAGCTGGGATAAGAGGTGAGTGCCATCAAGCCCAGCTAATTTTTGTATTTTTAATACAGACGAGCTTTTACCATGTTGCCCAGGCCGGTCTCGAATTCCTAACCTCGTGATTCACCCACCTTGGCCTCCCAAAGTGCTAAGATTACAGGCGTGACCCACCGCGCCTGGCCTGTTTTCTATTTTTATACCTACTCTCTTATTCTCGGCATCACCTACACACAACTATGCCCTCCCCGATGGAAGCCTCAGTAGTCCACAAGACATTTAGCCACTACATCAGTCTCTTCTGTTTCTGCAGAGGCAGGGTCTCGCTCTTCGCCCAGTCTAGAGTGCTGGAGCACAATCACGGCTGACTGCAGTGTCAAACTCCTGGGCTCAAGTGATCCTCCTGCCTCAGCCTCCTCAGTAGCTGGGACTATGGGCGTGCACCACTATGCTCAGCTCATTTTCCTATTTTTAAAAATTTCGGAGAAACGAAGTCTCGCTGTGCTGCCCAAGCTGCTCTCAAATACCTGGCCTCGAGTGACCCTCCCGCCTCAGCCTCCCCAAGTGCTGGGATTACAGGCCTGAGCCACTGTGCCCAGCTCAGATCAATCTTTTGAATGGCATTTTCACAGACAACAAAAAAGTCCTCTAATGACTCGGTATTATATTTTACTGTGAATCTAAGTTTCTCCCTGGGTTTTACAATTTCTCATTCCCTAACAACACATTTATCTCCCACTATTCCTCAAGGTATAGCTTGGATTACCCCCTTTTCGCCACCCCAACTACCTCCAAGAGTTTATTCTTGCTACTTAAGCCTCAGACAATCCCCATTCTCTTTGCTGGGGCCTAGATTCAGGGTCCGGGCCAGGCGTTTTGTCAGTGAAGCCTTACTCACGCCAGTGTTACCCAGCGTCGTCTGTGATGACATTTTCACTAGTGCCAAAACCAAAAAAATAAGGACAAGTTAAGCGGAGTTTTCATAAAACTCAACTAATTTTAAGTGGCTGTTCTTTGTTCTCGTGTTGTCTTTCCTGCTTTTTTCATGTTAAAATGAAAAAAAATGAGAGAGAACAAAAATTAGTGCTAGAGCAGTGACTTGGCAAAATAAAATTTCGCCAATATTATACTGATGGCCACATGTACATAAATGTTTTGACTGCTCTGGGAATTACAACCCTAACCATCAATGATCAGCTCCCTCTTTTTAATCCTATTTACTTTAAGAATCATATAGTTTATATTCAATTGCTTCCCATACAGGTGGCTTTGTTCCCAGCTAAGTGCCTCTGAGGGAGGAACCCCATCTCCCATCCATTCATCCATCTATTCATTCATTCATTCATTTTCTGAGATGGGGTCTCGCTCTGTACTCAGGCTAGAATGCAGTGGTATGAACACAGCTCACTGCAGTCTTGAACTCTTGGGCTCCAGTGATTCTCCAACCACAGCCTCCTGAGTACCTGGGACTACAGGCGGGCACCACCACACCTAATTGTTTAATTTCTTGTAGCGACAAGGTCTCACTATGTTGCCTAGGCTGGTCTCAAACTGAGCGGAAGTGATCCTCCTGCTCAGCCTCCCAACGTGCTGTGCCACTTTCAAGGCCACTGGACCAGAGCCACTGATCGTCAATTCTAATACAAATGTAGGATATCTTCAAATTTTCATTGAAGGAAAAAAAATTACATTTCATTTATATCAACAGACTTGAATGCCAAAAATGTTAGGCTCATACAGATCTGAACTCCAATCCATTGTCTGCTACTGAAACAAATACTTTTTTCCAATCTTGCTCAATGCATTTATGCATACAAAACACGCATACATGTTTCCACTATTCAGACACCATTAAAGGATCGAATGACTTCCTCCTATGGGAAAACCATCTAAAGCAACAAAACACATTTGAGCACCCATCAGCTGTGCCTTTTGGCTTTGAAGGTGGGAACTGATCTCCAATAAACTGACAATCCTGAGGTAAGTTTTCAAAACACCTGTTTGCTTAAAATCAGGACGTTATCATTCATCTTCTACAATTTCACTAAATTTAAAATAAATGACAAAATCATGTGAACTGTTTGCCATCGGAAGTGTGACAGAATTCAGATCATATCCCAAACCTGGCGGGTGAGGCAGGGCTGTTGTGGCAGAAACAACTGTCCCTCCTATGAGGCACAACTGAGCCCCAAGGACAAGGGGCTGATGGCCACCTACTCTGCCAGCACCAAACACTCATACTATCTGTGTGATCCTGTCTAGTCCAGAAAGCTCTTTGTTTGTTTTTGGTTTTTGAGACGGAGTCTCGCTCTGTTGCCAGGCTGGAGTGCAGTGGCATGATCTCGGCTCACTGCAACCTCCACCTCCCAGGTTCAAGGAATCCTCCTGCCTCAGCCTCCCAAGTAGCTGGGACTACAGGCACGCGCCACCACGCCCAGCTAATTTTTTGTATTTTTAGTAGAGGCAGAGTTTCACCATGTCGGCAGGCTGGTCTCGATCTCCTGACCTCATGATCTGCCCGCCTCCAAAGTGCTGAGATGACAAACAGGAGCCACCGCGCCCGGCCCAAAAAGCTCTTCTATATATATTATTCTCTTCTTATTCTCATAGGATGAGGAACAAGGACGCACAGGGCAAATGGGCTTTTTCCTAATTCATGGGTGAAGGAATCTCTACTCCACCCCATCCCACTCTATATTAGTGCAACATCATCATAGCTCTTTGCAGAGCCTGAAATTAAACCTTCTCTTTATTTGCATTATTCTTAATGCCTAGCTCCACTGAAGCAAGCACTCTGTCTTTTATGATGAACCACTATATCCCCAGAGGCTGAAACAGTGCCTGGCACACACAGCTGACTTTCAACATATTTGCTAGATGGCATTAGGCAATGACCTTATTTTTAACTGTGTAACTAACTCAAGAGAAGACAGAGGTTGTCTTCTCAACTGTTACATTCCTAGCATGGAGCACAGGGCCTGGCAGAAATTAGTGCTTGATCAATGTTTGCTGAAATAAATGAATAATTGCCTGCTTGAATGAATGTATGAAAACAACTGCTTTGCAAGAGCCACAATGCGATGTGTCTGACTCCTCTGCCACGTTCCACAAGGAGTCGAGCGCCTGGAAGCTTTGCACACTACTGCCTGGCAGATCTGGTTCTTCAGAAATAAAATAGATATATATATTCTGTAGGTTCAAAGCAGAAGTATTATTATAATGTGGGAGAAATAAAGCAATAAAGTACATGTCAAAACACAAGTACTAAAGTCCAGAGGGCATTTGGACCTTTTTATCTGAACAAAGCTCTCATTAAGGAACCATCATTTTTACAGCTTAAAGAGATGATCTTCAAGGATCTGTTACACCATCACATTCTAAGAAAACCTATAATTGGAGATCATTCTCTTTCTTTTTTTTTTTTGAGCCAGAGTCTCATTCTGTCACCCAGGCTGGAGTGCAATGGTGTGATCTCGGCTCACTGCAACCTCCGCCTCCTGGGCTCAAGCAATTTTCCTGCCTCACCCTTCTGAATAGCTGGGATTACAGGCATGCGCCACCATGCCCAGCTTTAATTTTTGTATTTTTAGTAGAGACGGGGTTTCACCATGTTGGCCAGGATAGTCTCGATCTCCTGACCTCGTGATCCACCCACCTTGGCCTCCCAAAGTGCTGGGATTACAGGCGTGAGCCACGGCGCCCAGCCCTATTTTTTAATTTTAACATGAAAACGTTATTTTTCCCAACACCCTAGATCTCCCACACAGAATCTGCAGCCCCTGAAGCAGGAGCTCTTCCCGGGCAGAAAAAGAAGACAGGCCCCACACAGGAAGCAACTGCCAAACTATTGTTTTCTTTTATTCGGTTTCTTCTGAAGTATTATAGGCTAACCACCTTTGCTTTGGAAGATAAGAAAAGTGCTCAGTAAAGTCTGTCTCTATAGGACAATTTCTATCTCCAGGTCATGTTTCTATCTAAAATAAACCCAGTGGAATGTTTTACAGCAGAACAAGGCCAAGGCCAGGCTCAGTGGCTCTCGCCTGTAATCCTAGCACTTTGGGAGGCTGAGGCAGGAAGATTCCTTGAGCCCAGGAGTTTGAGACCACCCCTGAGTAACATAATAAGACACTGTATCTTAAAAAATAATAATAATAATTAAAAATTAGCCAGGTTCCATGGTATGCACCTGTGCTCCCAGCTACTCAGGAGTCTGAGGCGGGAGAACTGCTCAAACCCAAGAGTTTAATGAGCTATGACTACACCACTGCACTCCAGCCTGAGCAACGGAGTGAGACACCATCTCTTTAAAAAAATAAATACATAAGAAGAAAGGAAAAAAAAGTAATCGAAAGGAATAGCAAAAGAAAGTAATGTCAGAATTTTCTCTCTGTGTTCTACCAAATGAGGTAGTAGTAGTATTATTATTTTGTAGAGATAGGGTCTCACTGTGTTGCCCAGGCTGGTCTCAAACTCCTGATCTAAGCAATCCTTCTGCCTCAGCCTTGCGGAGTGCTGGGATTACAGGTGTGAGCCGACATGTCCAACCGAGGCAGTATTAATTCAACACATGGAAAGGTCAACAGAAAATCCGAAGGTGGCCAGGCATGGTGGCTTACCAGCACTTTGGGAGGTGGAGGCAGATGGATCACCTGAGGTCAGGAGTTCCAGACCAGCTTGGCCAACGTGGTAAAACCCTGTCTCTACTGAAAAAAAAAAAAAAATAGCCAGGCATGGTGGAGGACACCTGTAATCCCAGCTATTTGGGAGGCTGAGGCAGGAGAATCACTTGAACCCTGGAGGAGGAGGTTGCAGTGAGCTGAGATCACGGCACTGCACTCAAGTCTGGGTAACAGAATGAAACTCCGTCTCCAAAAAAAAAAAAAACAAGAAATACACAAAATCTTCTAAAACAAAGTGCCTTATAATTTCTTTCCTGTTTATCATTTTATGGTGCTACTTCCATAACACTGAAGTATTTAATGGTAGTATTTTGCCTGGTTTTATCATAAAAGCCATTATAATTATTTGGCTAATCATTATTCACAGCACAGTATGAATCAGGGTAAAATCATTATGCTCAATTTGATTGAGCACAGAAGAAAAATAGAAGCTCAGAGAGATTTAGCAACTGCTCAAGGTGACCTGGCAATGTTAGTGACGGAGATAAGAACTGATCCATCTCCTAAATGAAAACCATATCATTCACTGGCTCACACTACTTCATCGACAACTAAGCATTAAGAATGAAAAACTATGTCACGACATTAAAAGTTTCCAGTCAGTGTAGCCAACAACAGATCCATAAGATCATTTAAAACTTTGAAAAAAAAAAGCTGTACGGTGGCACACACTTGTAATCCCAGCACTTTGGGAGGCCAAGGTGGGTGGATCACGAGGTCAGGAGTTCCAGACCAGCCTGGCCAACATAGTGAAACCCTGTCTCTACTAAAAATACAAAGATTAGGCAGGCATGGTGGCACATGGAGGCAGGAAAATTGCTTGAACCCAGGAGGCAGAGATTGTGGTGAGCTGAGATCACGCCACTGCACTCCAGCCTAGGCGACAAAGTAAGACTCCATCTCAAAAAAGAAAAAAAAAAAAAGGTAAGAAACAGGGCTGGGCATGGTGGCTCATGCCTGTAATCCAGTACTTTGGGAGGCCAAGATGGGCAGATCACTCAAGGTCAAGAGTTCAAGATCAACCTGGCCAACATAGTGAAAGCCCATCTTTGCTAAAAATACAAAAATTCACCAGGCGTGATGGTGTTTCTAATCCCAGCTACTCAGGTGGCTGAGGCAAGATAATCACTTGAACTAGGAGTCAGAGGTTGTAGTGAGCCAAGATGGCACTACTGCACTCCAGCCTGGGCAACAGAGCAAGACTGTTCTGTAGAGGAATATATAATGACATGACATGACAATATATTCAGTTTGAAAAAAGATTATATTCCTGATATTCTCTATTAAAAGGAAAAGGGGGCTAGACACAGTGGTTCCTGCCTGATTACCCAGCACTTTGGGAGGCCAGGGTAAGTGGATCCCTTGAGCCCAGGGGTTCGAGACCAGCCTGGGCAACATATGGAGACCCTGTCTCTACAAAAAATTTTAAAAATTAGCTGGATATGGTAGTTTATGCCTTTAGTTCCAGCTACTAGGGAGGCTGAAAGGGAGGCTGAAAGTAGGAGGATCACTTAAGTCCAGGAGTTGAAGGCTGTAGTGAGCCAGGAATTCAAGGCTGTACCACTGTACTCCAGCCTGGATGACCGAGAGAGACGAAGATGAAGATGAGGAAGAAGAAGAAAGGAGGAGGAAAAGGAGACAGGAATTCAAGGCTGCACCACTGTACTCCAGCCTGGGTGACAGAAAGAGACGAAAATGAAGATGAAGAGGAGGAGGAGGAGGAGGAGGGAGGAGAAGGAAATGTAGGGGGAAGGGGAAGGAGAAAAAGCTCTATGGAGAAATGGCTGATTCTAGGACTGGGACACGTGATATACAAGAGCATCTTCATTACAGAAGGTAGTGAAGGGCAAAAAAAATCTGGCCAGGCACAGTAGCTCACACCTGTAATCCTAGCACTTTGGGAGGCTGCGGCAGATGGATCACTTGAGGCCGGGAGTTCAAGACCAGCCTGGACAACACGGCAAAACCCGTCTCTACTAAACATACCAAAAAAAAAAAAAAAATTAGCCAGGTGTGGCACGGCCTGCAGTCCCAGCTACTTGGGAGGCTAAGGCACATGAATCACTTGAACCCAGGAGGCGGAGGTTGCAGTGAGCCAAGATTGTGCTGCTGCACTCTAGCCTGGGAAACAGAGTAGCACTCTGTCTAAAAATAAAAATATAAATAAATCCCACTGTATTGCTGGGGGTACATCAGAGAGACACCAGAGCCAACTGAGAGAGCTCCCACTGGCCAAAGCTAGAACATTTTGAGCAGTAAAACAAATAAAATAGTCCTGGGTTATAACCCAAACTAAAAAATCAATCTCTATGAGTCCATACTGACATTAAGGAATGACTAAGTAAATGAATAATGCGGGGGGCAGGGGAAGAGCCAAATCCCATGTGCAAAAGACTCTAAATAAATGACTCAGATGTTCTACCATCAAGGTGGAGTGGCGTCACTCCCTACTCCGTTCTTTCTTTCTTTTTTTTCCCTTGAAACAGGGTCTCACTGTGTTTCCCAAGCTGGAATGCAATGGCACAATCACAGCTCACTGCAGCCTCAACCTTTTGGGTGAGTGATCCTCCTACGTAGCTTCCAAAGTAGCTGGGACCACAGGTGTGTATCACCATACCTGGCTGATTTTTTATTTTTTATAGAGATGGGGTCTAAGTATGTTGCCCAGGCTGGTCTTGAATCCTGGGCTCAAGTGATCCTATAGCCACAGCCTACTAAAGTGCTGGGATTACAGGTGTGGGCCACCACACCCAGCCCCTGCTCCTTATGTATGGGCTGCGCGTAGTGACTTCCTTCCAAAGAGTCCAGTATAGAAAGAGGGAAAAATGAGTAACTTTACAGTGGAGAAACCTGATGAACACCACCTCAGCCAGGTGATCGAGGTCAACATCAACAGTGACAAGTCATGCTGATATTAACAGCATGTAATTTTCATAGGATGTCATAAGAATGGTACTGCACTTCTGTGGTCTTCCTCCCAAAATGTATAACCCCATTCTAATCATGTCACCAATATCAGATGATGCCACTGAAGGAACATTCTACAAATACCCGATCAGTGCTTCTTACAGCTGTCAAGGTCATCGAAAACCAGGAAAGTCTAAGAAACTGTCACAGCCAAGAGCAGCCTATGGAAACATGACAACTAAATGTAATGTCCTATCCTGGATGGGATCCTGAAACAGAACATATCATCAGATAAAAACTGAGAGTGAAAGCATGAACTTCAGTTAATAACAGTATATTAAAATTGGTTCGGCCAGGCACGATGGCTCACGCCTGTAATCCCAGCACTTCGGGAGGCTGAGGCAGGTGGATCACCTGAGGTCAGGAGTTCCAGACCAGCCTGACCAAGATTAGGTGAAACCCCATCTCTACTAAAAATACAAAAATTAGTCAGATGTGGTGGCAGGCACCAGTAGTCCCAGCTACTCGGGAGGCTGAGACAGAATTGCTTGAACCCCAAAGGCAGAGGTTGCAGTGAGCTGCCATTGAGCCACTGGACTCCAGCCTGGGCGACTGAGCAAGACTCCATCTCAAAAATAAATAAATAAATAAAAATTGGTTCATTAACTGCAACAAATGTACTGTACTCATGTGAGATGTTGTTAATTGGGGAATCTGGACATGTATGTATGTGTGTATACATGTGTGTGCACGTGTGTGTATGTGTACAGGTAACATGGGAACTGTCTGTCCTACCTTTGCAATAATTCTGTAAGTCTAAAATTGTTCTAAAAAATAAAGTCTATAATAAAACAACAACAAGAAAAGGTTACAAAACAGTGACAGTGTAAACTCTTTCATAAAATTGTGTGTATATGGATAAATGAGTATTTAACAGTCTGGAGTGATGTCAACTAACACGGTATTATTTATTTTCTTTTCTCATAATAGGTTATGGTATAACTTTTTTTCTTTTCCCCTGGTTGTAATCTTTAACTTTTCTGCAAAGAATGATGATATGAAAAACATTTATGAGAAAAACAAAAGCTTATTTTTTATATTAAAATATTGGTGACTTTGTAAAAAAAGGATTAAGCTGACAGTAGCTAGGATTCGTATCCACTTCTAACCACAGTCACTGGTGCTCCGTCTGGTTGCACTTTCGATTCTCTGTTCAGACTATTAATATGTCATTTGTGGTTTTCACCATCAGGCAACTCCAAAGGGCTGAATATGGAATTTTTCCATGTTGATGCATAATATGCTACAGAAGACAGAAGCAAATAAAAAAGAAATGTTGCTAACCACAGAAAAACATAAAGTTTTGAAGACTCAAGATACGATTTTCAAAAATGAATTCACAAATAAAACAGCTGTTACAGAGCCCTGAAAGTCTTCATTCTGTTTCTCGGTTAATTGCTTCGCTATCTGAAATCTTGTGGCTTTTCACGTCTTTATTAAAAAAAAAAAGTGGCACCAAATTGAGAGCTTAATTTCACACTTCCAACTTGAATAAAACTGACAGATAATTAGGTTGTGAGACCGACAGACTGAACACATGCTGCAGACTGCCCCTTCCTTGCCACACCAATAGGAACGACAAAATAGATATTTAAGATAAACATATAAACAGCTCTGCTCACAAAAGGAATCCTTAAAACAGGTGTCCTCAAACCACTCTCTGCCCCGTGAAGCAAAGCTTCATCGGTATTTACAGCTCTCATACCACCTTAGCTCCGCCTCCTGTCAGATCAGCCATGTGGCATTTGATTCTCAAGAGCACAAACCCTATTTTGAACTGCGCATGTGAGGGATCTAGGTTGTGTGCTCATTATGAGAATCTAATGCCTGATGATCTGTCATTGTCTCCAACCACCCCCATATGGGACCGTCTAGTTGCAGGAAAACAAGCTCAGGGCTCCCACTGATTCTGCATGATGGTAAGTTGTAGAATTATTTCATTATGTATTACAATGTAATAATAATAGAAATAAAGTGCACAATAAATGGAATGTGCTTGAATCATCCCAAAACCATCTCCCCCACCCCATCCATGGAGAAATGGCCTTCCATGAAACTGGTCTCCAGTGCCAAGAAGGCTGGGGATTGCTGCCCTAAAAGATGGAAAGCAAAGGAGCAGAGGGAAATCTTCGCTACTGACAGATGACACCGCCACACTCAGGCAACTGCCACTGCATGAGGCAGGACCAACCCTTGGGGCAAGCTTCCCGGGTGGGAAGCCAGGAAGCTGAGGCCCAGGAGAGGCCACTAGAGTGATGCTTCAGGCAGGACATGTGAGCTGCCATAGCAGCTTCGCTTGGGCGCCTCATTGCTTGTCCCTGCCCACCCCACAACGGAAGCAATGAGCTGGGGCCAGGCTCTTCCTCCATCTGCAAGACTGAGTATAGAAGCCTGGCTCTGGGACACAGGGCCACGTTCTGGGCAGGATGGCAAGTGACTGCAGAACACATCATGTCCAGTGCATAGGATGAGTCCCTCCTGCAGTTCATCCCCAGCTTCTGCCCCCAGCTCCACAGAGAAATCCCAGCTGCAAGAATGAACACAGAACCAGGAACCATCCAACATTTACAGGAAGTCGCACCATGAAAGAAAGAAATAAACTCAATAAAAGTGTTTCCTTGTAAAACAGACTACATACTCTTTCCAAACACACATGGAATTTAGAAAAGCTGACTACATACTAAGCTACAAAAGAGACTTTCACAAATCTCCCAAATTGATAAACAGTCTGCATTTGTTCGCTAAATGTAACCCAAAAAATCCTCACTAAATTTACATCCTAAATAAATCCACACATCTGGAAATTTTAAAATAGTTTTAAATAACTCTCGGATTAAAGAGAAAGTTAAAGTAGAAATGAGAAACTATTTGTATCAAATGAAAATAAAAATACCCTATATTAAAATGCAGGCTTAAATTCATGCACTAAAACCCAGAAAAACTAAAAATGAATAACCTACACTTTCAACTCAAGGATGAATAAACAAAGCAGAAAGAAGGAATTAATAAAGATAATAGCACATATTAATGAAAGGGGAAACAACTGTCAATCAAACCAGAAGCCAGTTCTTTTAAAAGACTAGCTTTAAAAAAAAGAAGAAGAAATCTTTCTGTTTGTTTTGAGATGGAGTCTCGCTCTGTTGCCCAAGCTGGAGTGCATGGCGCAACCTTGGCTCACCGCAACTTCCACCTCCTGGGTTCAAGCGATTCTCCTGCCCCAGCCTCCCGAGTAGCAGGGATTACAGGCGACCACCACCACCCTGGCTATTTTTTTTTAATTATTTTTTTACTTTTAGTGGAGACGGGGTTTCACCATGTTAGCCAGGATGGTCTCAATCTCCGGACCTCATTATCTACCCACCTCAGCCTTCCAAAGTGCTGGGATTACAGGCGTGAGCCACCGCACCTGGCCTAAGAACAAATCTTTTTAAGTAAGCTCAAGAAAAAGAAAAAAGGCACAGATACCCCCAAATAAAGACAAAGGAGGAAATAAAACCACAAGGATCAATTTTATAAATCCTAACAGTGCACCACAGAGGCCCAACTTTAAACTAATAGCTAGAATGAAACATTTTCTAAGAACATATAAATTGCCCGAAACAGGCCCAAGTAGTGAAACCCTGACCAATGGCTGTTAAGTTGAAATGATAATCAAAAATCTACCCATAGAAACAAGGCACTAAACTTACATAGTTTTACAGGAAAACACTATCAAGATTTCAAGGTACAGATAATTCCCACCTCATAAAAACTGTTCCCACCATCTAAAAAAAGAATGAGAAGCCATCCCAACTGAGTTTGATGAGACCGACATTGAAACCAGGACACTACAACAAAAGAAGCAAAACGCCAGGCTACGGTAGAGTCCCGCAGTGCTCCCCACGTCTCCCTTTCCTTTCCTTCTGGGAAAAGGTAGACTGTACTTCTCTGCTCCCTGCAAGGGACCATTTGAGTGAAGGGCTTCTAGCAAAAGTGCTGTGTGTCACTTCTGGAACTCAGAGCAGGTAAGAGATCTCCCCAGCACTTTGAGAGGCTGAAGCAGGCGGATCACGAGGTCAAGAGTTCAAGACCATCCTGGCCAATATGGTGAAATCCATCCCTACTAAAAACACACACACAAAAAATTAGCTGGGCATGGTGGCATGTGTGTAGTCCCACCACTTGTGAGGCTGAGGCAGGAAAATCGCTAGAACCCAGGAGGCGAAGGTAGCAGTGAGTTGTGATCATGCCACTGCACTCCAGCCTGGGCGACAGAGCAAGACTCTGTCTCCCCCACAAAAAAAGAGAGTGATCTCCAAGCCTCACTGAATCTTGAAGCCCCAGAACCCCTATCAGCCTTAATATCTGAATGACTGGGCGACAAACAGCTCCCCCGACCCCCAAATCACTATAAACATGTGCAAAAATTAAATCATAGTTACCTGGGGCAATGGTCAGGGACTGGGCAGATATAGCACAGGAAAAAGACCAGGCTTGGAAGAGGTAGACGAGGGGGCCATTAGCCTAACATTTTTGTCTTTCCACAAAGAGAATGCATTTATATATTGCTTCCTAATTAAAAATAAATCTTGGGCCAGGTACGTGGTTCACATCTATAATCCCAACACTTTGAGAGGCAGAGGCAGGAAGATCACTTGAAGCCAAGAGTTTGAGACCAGTCCAGGCAACATAGCAAGATCCCATCTCAACTAAAAATACTGTTTTAAGTTAGCTGGGCATGGTGACACACATCTGTTAGTTCCAGCTCCTGGAGAGGCTGAAGTGGGGATGTCACTGTAGAACATTCACGTAACAAGGGTTTGTGCAGACATGTATTTAATTCTCTTGAGGATTCTGCCTAGAGGTAGAATGGCTACATCACATAGGAACTCTATGTTCAACATTTTGGGGAACTGACAAAGTGTTTTCCAAAGTGGCTACGTAATTTTACATTCCCACCAGCAATACATAAAGGTTCCAGTTTCTCCACATTCTAGCCACCACTTAATATGATCTCACTTTGTTATTGTTGTTTTTGACAGAGTCTTGCTCTGTCACCCAGGCCAGAGTGCAGTGGCGCAATCTCAGCTTACTGCAATCTCTGCCTCCCAAGTTCAAGCAATTCTCCTGCCTCAGCCTCCCAAGTAGCTGGGATTACAGGCACATGCCACCAAGCCTGGGTAATTTTTGTATTTTTAGTAGAGACAAGTTTTGCCATGTTAACCACGCTGGTCTCGAACTCCTAACATCAGGTGATCTGCCCACCTTGGCCTCCCAAAGTGTTGGGATTACAGGCATGAGCCACCGCACCTGGCCTGATCTCATTTTTTTCTTTTAGCCATCTAGTGAGTCTGAGGATTATCTCACTGTGGTTTTGATTGGCATGTCTCTGATGACTTTGATGCTAAGCATCTTTTCAGGGCTTACTGGCCATGTGGTATGCCTTCTTTGGAGAAATGTCTATTCAGATCTTTACCCATGTATTAAACTGAGTTACTTGTTTTTTCATTGTAAAGTTGTAAGGGCTCTTTGTATATTCTAGAGACAGGACCCTTTTCAAACATAATTTGCAAACATTTTCTCCCATTCTGTGAGTTTTCTTTTTCTTCAAGAGTCCTTTGAAGTACAGAAGCTTTTAATTTTGATGAAATCTAATTAATCTATTTTTCTTTTGTTGCCTGCGCTTTGGTTGTCATAGCTAAGATTCCATGTCTAGACCAAAGCAATTAAGATTTATTCCTACATTTTCTCCTAATAGTTCTTGAGGAGGAGCCCAACTTCACTCTTTTGCATATGTATACCCACTTGTCCCGGGCCATTTGTTGAAAAGACAATTTCCCCTATCAAATTATCTTGTCATCATGGTTGAAAATCAACTGACCAGCCGGGCGCAGTGGCTCAAGCCTGTAATCCAGCACTTTGGGAGGCCGAGGCAGGTGGATCACGAGGTCAAGAGATCGAGACCATCCTGGTCAACATGGTGAAACCCCGTCTCTACTAAAAATACAAAAAATTAGCTGGACATGGTGGCGCGTGCCTGTAATCTCAGCCACTCAGGAGGCTGAGGCAGGAGAATTGCCTGAACCCAGGAGGCGGAGGTTGCAGTGAGCTGAGATCACGCCATTGCACTCCAGCCTGGGTAACAAGAGCAAAACTCCGTCTCAAAAAAAAAAAAAAAAAAAAGAAAAGAAAATCAGCTGACCATATTGGGTTTGGACACCTGATGAAGATGGCAATTGCCAGATCTCACCACTGTAGTGTATATGCCATGGGAGACAAGTCTCCATTGGTCTCTTGCTTCTCTGTATAACTTGAGGTCCAAGCATTGATTGTCTTTTTTTTTTTTTGGACTATCTTTTCAAAGATATTTAGATAAAACTGCCTTAGAAGGTGAAGATAGAATCTCCCTCTGCAGCCAAGCGATTTTAAATTTTTTTATTGTAAAAAACATATAAAAATTACCAATTAAAAAAAAAAAGAAAATCAACTGACCATAAATATGAGGGCTTATTTCTGGATTCCGAAGTCTATTCTATTGATCGCTATATCCACCCTATTGGCAGTACCATTCTGTCTTAATTACTTTGGCTTTGTAGTAAGTTTTGAAATTGAGAAGTGCACATCTCCAGCTTTGTTCTTGTTTTTTCAAGACTGTTTTAGCTATTCTAGATCTCTTACATTTGCATATAAATTTCAGTCAGCTTGTCAAATTCTCCAAAACAACAACAACAAACCCCTCCTGGGATGCTACTAGGTTCCAAGCTGCATCTATAGATCTGGTCAGTGAGGACTCCCACCTTGACAATGGCAAGTCTCTCAATCCATGAACGTGGGCTGTCTTTCCATTTCGTTAGGTCCTCTTTGATTTCTTTCCATGATGTTTTAGAGTTCTTAGTGTAAAAGTCTTATACTTTTTTTGTTGAATTTATTCCTGAGTATTAATGCTTTTTTATACTATTTTTAAATATATTTTTTAAATTTTTTGCTTTTCAGTAGATTAGGGTTTGGATAATAGGATCTGGGAGGGGCAGGAAATAAGGGGATCTGGGCTTAACAGCTAAGGGATACATGGTTTCTTTTGGGGGTTAAGAAAATGTTCCATAAATGATTGTGGTGATGGTTGCACAACTCTGATTATACTAAAAACCACAGAATGGTAAATTTAAAATGTTGAGTTTTACAGTATGTGAGTTATCTCAATAAAAATGTTACCAAACAAAAGAGAGAACCTTGTTAAGATAAAACAAATGCTTAGCATTTTGTACACTGCTTCATTTTTTCAAGAAAAAAGTTCCACATCCTCAGGCCAATGTCCAAAAGACACTGTTTAGATACTAATGATTTACTTGGAAACATTAACTCCTGTTAAATTCGTCTAAAACAAAGTATGATATGACTGCCACAATATTAAACTAGGAGAAGAAAAAACATGAAACCCCTGCCGTTTGCTTTTGTAAATTATTCAGTGGAATGGTGACGGAGTACATTTGGGATTCACAAATAAATAAACTACCCATTATCAACAAACCAACGAAAATCCTGGGTAATGATTTCAAAATTACTGAAAAAGTCTCAAACTAAAATCCCTGCTTCCTATGTTGATTCAAATCCAGATTGTTCTTAATACATTATTAAAATCCATCCTGATTTTTCAAAGATCTCCACTGCCTACCAACTGCATTCTTCGGGTTCAAAACCCCCAAAACTGCAGTTTCTCTTGATCTGCTTTAGCAACCTTGTCATTCAAACGTGGTTTGCTTCATGGTTCACAGACCAGGACATAGAAATGTTGACCTCTGGGTCTTTCTTTGTGTTCCATGTTGCCCACCTTTCGATAACATCTAGCCAACATTTCAGGTAGAATGCAGGCTCAACAGGAGTGCACAGCACACAGTAGGCATTTAATCCGTATTTGCTGAAGAGCTCCACTTACTACTGTATGCGTGACTCTGTGTTAATCTCTTCACCTACATTGTCTCCTGTATTTCCTCCACAAACTGTGTGAAGAAACTAGCAGTCTAAAACATTCCTTGTCCAAGGTTGCACACATTGAACCACTGTCCAGTGACTGAAATCCTAGTCATTCTTCAGGTGACTGCTCAAATCCTCTTTCCTCTCTCATCTCTAGGGCCCACAATGATTCTCCTTTCTCTACACTGCTAAAGTACTTCCTGCCTCTGACACATAATCTACATTCCCTTGAATTATTTCTCTAAGTAGACTCTATTTTTTAGAGCTGCTTTAGCACAACAACATTGAGCAAAAGGTACACAGAAGTCCTATATGGCCGGGCGCGGTGGCTCAAACCTGTAATCCCAGCACTTTGGGAGGCCGAGGCCGGTGGATCACAAGGTCAACAGATCAAGACCATCCTGGTCAACATGGTGAAACCCCGTCTCTACTAAAAATACAAAAAAATTAGCTGGGCATGGTGGCACGTGCCTATAATCCCAGCTACTCAGGAGGCTGAGGCAGGAGAATTGCCTGAACCCAGGAGGCGGAGATTGCGGTGAGCCGAGATTGCGCCATTGCACTCCAGCCTGGGTAACAAGAGCGAAACTCCGTCTCAAAAAAAAAAAAAGTCCTATATACTGGCGACCCCACCAAATGCACAGCTTCCCTTACTGATACGGTTTGGATCTGTGTCCCCACCCAAATCTCCCCAGTGTTAGAAGTGGGGCCTGGTGAGAGGTGGGTGGATCATGGGGGTGGAGTTCTCATGAATAGTTCTCACAAGACCTGGTTGTTTAGAAGTGTGTAGCAAAGAGCATGCCCCTCGTTCTTTCGCTTCCTCTTGTTTTGGTTCGCTTCCTCTTGTTTTGGCCATGTAAGATGTGCCTGCTTCCCCTTCACCTCCCACATGATTGAAAGTTTCCTGCAGCCTCCTCAGAAGCCATCATGCTTCCTGTTCAGCCTCTTTATAAATTACCCAGTCTCAGGTATTTCTTTTTTTTTTTTTTGAGACGGAGTTTCGCTCTTGTTACCCAGGCTGGAGTGCAATGGCGCGATCTCGGCTCACTGCAACCTCCGCCTCCTGGGTTCAGGCAATTCTCCTGCCTCAGCCTCCTGAGTATCAGGTATTTCTTTATAGCACTGCAAGAGCAGACGAATGCATGCACTGTCAGTATCTTACACCGGAGCACCGCATTATTCTCATCCATGAACCTATGTTAACACATCGTTATCATACAGAGTCTATAGTTTACCTGAGGGTTCACTTGTGGTGTAGTACATTCTACAGGTTTTGACAAATGTAGAATGACATGTAGCCACCATAGTATCACACGGAATAGTTTCACTGCCTTAAAAATCCTCTGTATTCTACCCATTATTCTCCTCCTCCCCTTGGCAACTTCTGATCTTTTAACTGTCTGTAAAGTTTTGCCTTTTCCAGAATGTCACATAGTTGGAATCATATAGTATATACCCTTTTCAGATTGACTTCTTTCACTTAGAATACTACAGATCAGCAATAAAAAGACACAATAAGCCAATTAAAATATAGGCAAAGGATCTGACCAGACATTTCTCCAAAGAAGATGAACAAATGGCTGATACACTTAAAGAAGATGTCCAACATCGGCCGGGTGTGGTGGCTCAAGCCTGTAATCCCAGGACTGTGGGAGGCCGAGGCGGGTGGATCACAAGGTCAAGAGATCGAGACCATCCTGGTCAACGAGGTGAAACCCCGTCTCTACTAAAAATACAAAAATTAGCTGGGCATGGTGGCGTGCGCCTGTAGTCCCAGCTACTTGGGAGGCTGAGGCAGGAGAATTGCTTGAACCCAGGAGGTGGAGGTTGCGGTGAGCCGAGATCGTGCCATTGCACTCCAGCCTGGGTAACAACAGTGAAACTCTGTCTCAAAAAAAAAGATGTTCAACATCATTAGCAAATCAAAACTACTAGGAAATATCATTTTCCACGACCAGGCGCAGTGGTTCACATTTGTAATCCCAGCACTTTGGGAGGTCGAGGCAGGTGGATCACCTGCTAGACCAGCCTGGCCAACATAGTGAAACTCCGTCTCTAATAAAAATACTAAATTATGCACTTTAAAGGGTTAAGCTTAAGGTATTACAATTTTATCTAAAAAAAATTAAATGTACTGGGTGCAGTGGCCCATGCCTACAATTCCAACACTTTGGGAGGTCAAGATGGGAGGAACTTGAGCTCAGGAGTTTGAGACCAGCCTGGGCAACACTGCAAAACCCCATCTCTACAAAACAAAAATTTTGTTTAATTTTTAAAACTGAGATAGTCATAGTGCCACGTGCCTATGGTCCCAGCTACTTGGGAGGCTGAGGTGGAAGTACTGCTTGAGCCCAGGAGGTCAAAGCTTCAATAAGCTATGAGTGCACCACTGCTCTCCAGCCTGGGCAACACAGCAAGATCCTGCCCAAAAAAGAAAATTAAACACAAGAGTGATTTGAAGACATACAGAAGTGGCATTTGTTTCTTTTAAGTATTCGTCACTCTTAGCATTATTTTAGGGGATTTTAAGTCGGAGTTTAAAATGCCCTGCTGTGCGGAGTAATATATTTTAAATAAATTATTTAAACAAGAATAAAAAGCCAATGGCACCTATTGCAAAGGAGTATAAAAGGTAGTGTCTGCGCATAAGAGTTTAGAGTTTAGCTAACAACAAAAAAGGCATCAGCAAGAAAAGCAACGATAGTGTGGGCCGATCACTTTTGCTTGCCACATTCAGTGACTCCTCTGCGCTATCAATTCATCTTTTGTGCTATCTTTGAGGTCCATTCTTTCCAGCCCCGCTGCCACTGCTCAGTTCCAGGCAACTCTTATCTCATGTCTGGATGATTACAATAGGCTTTGGCAACTCTTTTCTCTAATTCATTTTAATCATGAAATAATTATTTGTTGGATAAATGAATAAAACATTTGTCATTATATAACCCTCCTACACATAAACCTCTGAGCTCACCATCATTTACTAAATGAAAATTTCTTAAAAAAAAAAAAAAAGTATTTGGTTGGGGGCAGGGGCTCATGCATATAATCCCAACACTTTGGGAGGCCGAGGCAGGTAGATTACCTGAGGTCAAGAGTTCAAGACCAGCCTGGCCAACATGAGGAAACCCCATCTCTACTAAAAATACAAAAAATTAGCCAGGCGTGGTGACAGGCACCTGTAATTCCAGATACTCGGGAAGCGGAGATTCACCTAAACCTGGGTGGCGGAGGTTGCAGTGAGCTGAGATTGCACAACTGCACTCCAGCCTGGGTGACAGAGCAAGACTCTGTCTCAAAAAAAAAAAAAAGTATATTTTTTAAAAAGAGTACAAACTCCTAGCACCCCCTTGGATTGAACTACTGACCTCACTGCTTCCTGATTCCCCTCATGCATTTTTTAAGTGCTCCTTTGCTCAGGGTCCCCTCGCAACCAACATGCTCCCTTTCCTTTACCCCTGCACTTCCAGACCTAGTTCAAGTCCCCCTCCTTCAATCTGTCCTTTACTATCCTGTAAAGTTAGCTGCTCCTTTTCTTCACTGGTACTTACATAACTCTCCAAACAGATTTCACACTCATTAAAAGTAGGATCCACGCGGCCGGTAAATCTAAGGCAATAAACACTGACATAGAGAATCAAATTTCAAAATGGGCTGTTCAGGCAGATTATAAGAATTCAGAGAAATAGAATCGTATTGTAGGAATGGTTAGGAAGGTGGTTTGTTTTTGTAGAGGTGAGACAGGCTGGGTTTCAAAGGGCAGGTAGGTTTTGGATCCACAGTAAAGATGTATTGTCAGAAATCAGTGGCTGATGCTTGTAATCCCAGCACTCTGGGAGGCTGAGGAGGGTGGAACACCTGAGGTCAGGAGTTCAAGATCAGTCTGGCCAACATGGTGAAGCTCCATCTCTACTAAAAGTACAAAAAAAAAAAAAAAAAGAGAGAGAGAGAGAGAGAGAGAGAAAGAAATCAGACGGCACACAGCATATCCTAGAGTCCGTGTGTCAATTGCTTGCATGCCTTAGCGTGTATCCAAACACAGATACATATTGAATCTTTAAAATCTAGTTGGTTAAGGCTGGGCATGGTGACTCACACCTGTAATCCTAGCACTTTGGGAGGCTGAGGCAGGAGGATTGCTTGGGCCCAGGAGTTCAAGACCAGCCTGAGAAACATGGTGAAACCCTGTCTCCACAAAAAAAAAAAAAAAAAAAAATTAGCTGGATGTGGTGGCATGTGCCTGTAATCCCAGCTACTCAGGAGGCTGAGGTGGGAGAATCGCTTGAGCACAGGAGGTCCAGGCTACAGTGAGACATGATCATACCACTGCCCTCCAGCCTGGGCAACAGAGCAAGACCCTGTCTCTTAAAACAAAAAATACGATGGGTTAGTTGTTTTGTCTTCAAAAAGCCTTTCAAAATGTTACATTATTTGTCAAAATAATGTTGGAAAATCAACTCTAATCGATCCACTAGCATAGCATAGCATAGTTTGTGCTAGCAGAGTCAGAAGCCTAAGTCTTCAATCTGTTACCTGTAATAGGACCTTGGATTAACTTTTCTGCAAACCCACCTACATGGATCTTTGATCATACTACCATTTTCTGCTCACTTAAATCTCTAAAGAATGTGGGGTAGGAGAGAAGGAAGGGGCTCTTTCTTCATTTTAATAATGGTATCACAAATGCTTAAAGCATAGGCAGCCTTCATATGATAGCATTTGAAAGAAAAGGACTTACTTCCTGGAAAAAATACTGATGAATTGACAAAGACTGGCAAACATATCTCCGCTGCCATGCATGAGTAAAAGTCAGTTTGGAAAGGGATTGTGAAAAGCAAGTGGATAATTGTTGATGCTTCCCACGCCCACTACTGCTCAGCAGTGGCGGTTCACAAATCCTGCAACTAACATTTGTCCTCTGTGGACTCCAGCAGGTGAGCCCAGGTGCTGGGTGCAATCTAAGGTTAGTGTTAGGGTTAGGGGCTGTTTAAAACAAAGCTCTTTAGAAATGGATCCTCTACTAATTGACCGTGATCAAACAATCATGGAGGTGGCACTAGCTGCTCAGGGGTTGAGAGAGCTATAAACCCTTCCCTACTGCTTACAGCCACAGCAGGGTCGGAGGCGGCCTCTTGCTGTCAGGACCCTGTGGTCTCTCCCTCCCGCATAGACCCATATCCCCTTATAGTCAATTTCCCTATCCCAGCAGAGGGACAGAGAGGAAGAATGGGAAAGGGCAGGGCAGCGGCCAAGAAGAGAGAGAGAAAATGTATTACATTTTAGGGGGCAAAATAAAATTAATCTCTGCCTTCTGTCTGAAATATTAAATCCCCCCACCCACATTTATTATTAAATGCTCAATTTGTAATAGAAGAAAAATGAGCATGAGCAAGCTTTTGGAGTTCCTGCATGTAATTTCAATTTTCCTTTCCTACTGCCAATAAAAAATGTTCAACAAATGGCATACTTCAGTATTACAATCTTTTTCTTAAAACAAAATTTCCTAGGAGATGGTAACTTTTCTATATAACATTACTTTCACTGCCCTGCCCACAAGGTTATAATGCAAACTTGGAAATGCTGCAGGCAGAATTCCTGCAAGGGTGTAACCATACAAAGAAGTTACACTCTGGTCTTAAAGTGACAGCTATGCTCTAGTTGGGGGGTTGGCAAGCTACTGCCTGTGTTTGTAAATAAAGTTTTGTTGGAACACAGCTGGTTACACCAGCAGAGTGGAGTGGCTGTAATAGAGACCACGTGGCCTGCAAAGCATAAAATATTTACTATCTGAGTGTTTCAGAAGCTTGCCAGCCTCTACTCCAGATATACGGTAGTAGTGATGGCATATATGCATAAAATCAGTGGATGAATTTCTTGGGGACCCACAAAATAAGAAAAATATATTCCCAAAAACACTACCCTTGCTTTTGACTACTTATTTATTTACACAGATTTCACACACACACACACACACACACACATTTGGTAAAATTCACGCAACGCATACCCATTAAACTTGAACCCGATGTAGGAAATAATCATTCAACAAGAACACCATGAAGCATTCCTCTGAAATCTCTATGTTGTAGTCTCCCGACAAATATTTGCAGAATAACAAGTAGAAAAATGGTAGGAAACTTACACTGTCTCTTAAGGTTTGGGCATTCACAAGACTGCTCTGCCTTGGCTCCAAATTAGCTCTATGCAACAATCAGGAGGGGAAGGGAGAAGGTTCGGACAGCTAGGAAGATGATGGACAGAAATACCTGAAACCAAGGAGCCTCAAATTCACCACCTCCCTTAAACACAAAACATTCCTCGCCCTGACCCTCTTTCCAGAATGTCCCTAGCTAAAGCCTTTATTCTCTTTCTCGCCCCCTCTGGCTTCTACTCCAGTCTTATAACTTTTTTTTTAATCTGTTTGCAACCCAAGACTAGTCAGTTGGATCACTCTGCCCGAATGTCTCCAGCTCTGGCAGCAAGCCTAACCTCCTGCACATGGCTTTCCTCTTTCCCTAACTACTTTCTGCCCTCACCTGGATGTATTTGGTGCAGTTACTTTTGCACCAACCTGGCATCAATCCCAACTTCATCGTCTGGGACCTGAAGCCATATCTAATCTTTATTCACTGCAGCAGCCAAAAGATGTGGATTTTGAACTCATCAAGTCCTGGGTTCAAAGTCCAGTTTGGCTCTTTCCCAGAAGGGAGACAGGGCAAATTACTCAACCTCTCTAGGCTTCAATTTTCAGATAATACTTCCTACTTTTCAGGGTTACTGTGAGCAATGGCATAGGCACTGAATAAAGTAGCTGCTATTGTTTTGTAACTTGTCTTAATAATTACTGCTAACGCCACTGCCACTTAGAGGACTCTACATCTGGCAATGCGATGACAACTTGACTCATTTAACCTTCCACATTGATATTCACCAACTTCTACTGTGTGTCATACTTATACCCATTTTATAAATGTGGAAACTGAGATGGAGAAACTCCAATCCTAGTCTTTCCAATATGGCTGATTCTCATTATTTGTGGATTCTGTATTTGTGAATTCACCTACTTCCTAAAATGTATTTGTAACCTCAAAAGTCAATACTCACGGCACTTCCCTGGTCATTTACAGATGTTTGTAGAGAAGCAAAAAAAAAAACTGAGTCATCGAACGTGCATATTCCCAGCTGAGGTCAAGCCAGGCAATGATGTGGCTTCATGTTTGAGCCTCCTACTGTCAACAAATGGTCTTTTCATGGTCTATTTAGTGCTATTTTTTTTCACGTCTGTGCTTTGTGTTGGTGATTTTGCTGTTCAGAAAGGTCCCCAAGCATGGTAGTGAAGTGCTATCCATGTGCCTTGCAGAGAAAATACATGGATTAGGGAAATTTTGTGCAGGTGTGAGTGGCAGTGCTGTTCACTGTGAGTTCAATGTGAATGAATCCACGATATATAGGAAGTTAGGTATCCTTAAACAGAAGCACCTATAAAATAAGGTTACATATTAATCAGTCAAAAACAATGTTGTGACCTACGGCTCACAGGACCCTAACCCCCTATTCCTCTGGGAACGATGGCTCAGGATTCACTCATTTGATGTTCATGGCAATTTTATACAACATAGCTACTGAGAATAATGGGAATCCACTGTATCATTCTCTTCCAGAGCTGATAATTGCCACACCCAGGAACTATACACAGACTAACACCAGTGGTTTTCACCCCACAGCCTATATCACACCACCCATGAGACACGTTATGGGGTGGGAGGGCTCAGAGGGAGGAAACGTAGCATTCCAATAATCTCACACTGCTCCAAAAACGGAGGACGGAATGCAAGCTACACATCAAAAACACACACTGCTCCTCTCTCCTTCCCACTTCCAGAATTACAAGAAGGTTTAGTGTTCTCTGAAATTGTTATGTTTTGGAAATGTTTCCCAAAAATGAATTACAAACTGGTTAATCAAATTAAAAAGCTGCCTTCGGCCTGGCATGTGTTAGCATTGTCAAACTTATTTTCCATCCTTTTCAAAGCCACTCTCTTACACTGCTTTCAGCTCTAGCTGCAGAAAGGAGGTGAGAAATGGAAAGGATTAACACCACATTGAGTTTTATCCTGGAAAATAAAGATTCTCCTGGAATTTATCACTAAAAAGTCAATAAAATGCAACAAGGCAACCACTCCATAATGACATTACATTACTGCCAAATTGCCAGAGTCCTATAGAAATGGCAACCAAGTCCTAAGCAGTTTTTGCAGTTTTACATCTATAATTTCCATGCAAAAAAAAAATCATTTTATGCCAAACTAAGAACAGTTTATGAAAACTTTCCTCTTCATAGAAAGGGTTTCTCTTTAAGACATTTTCCTTATTTAGAAAATTTAACCTATGACAAAGTATGGCACTCTATAAATGTACTTTTCTGTGTGTGTGTGTGTGTGTGTGTGTGTGTGTGTGTATGTAAAATTTCAATTTTAAAAAACTATATACCCCATGTTAAATTGAGAGTAGAAGCCAATTCTTCAATTATAAATTGATCATAAGTAAATTTGCTAAAACAAAAAGCTTTACAATCTAAATGTTCAAGATTTGATAGAGACTTTCTATGCTGTAACATATTCATTTGAATTTTCAAAAATAACAAATAATGAAAGTCCATTTTAAGTGTCATTAATAGCTCAGTTGAAATTAATGCACAAGATTAGCAAAACTAAAAGAAATCAACTAAAAGAAATTATTTGAAACTATATTTGTGTGTGGGGGTATAGGGTGTGTGTGTGTGTGTGTGTGTGTGTGTGTGTGTGTGTGTGGTGTATGTCTACACATGGTCAAAATGCTAATTGTTACCTAAAAGTAACCTGAACTGTTTTAGGGAAGCAAATGAAAAATATTAGAAATACAATTAGGATCAAACTAAAAGTCTATAAACAACCTCTTTTGTAAGAAGGAAATCGAAAAGAACAATGAGTAGCTTTCTCTATCACAAAGAGGAGGTCTCTATTAATTGAAACATTCTATTTTTGAATGTTTCAATGAATGAATTCAAATTTTCAACACATTTAGGGTAATACATATCAACTTAATTTTTAAATAACTCCACAGGGAATTTTCAATATACAGCTCTGGCTAACTCAATCCATCTGCAGGCCCGTGAATTTATCATAAGCACAGGAGACTAGCAAATGAATAGGAGGAGTACAAAAGGGGGTTCAATTTAATCCAATACCATCTGTTCTGTTCTGCTTCTGTAACAGAGATGAGCTCATGTTTGATTGGTATGTGGCAGTGACATCTTACAGCATGGAAGTCACATTGATTCATCTGAGAGTTTCCTAAGCAAAAACGTGGAGGGAGTGAAATAAAAATGTTAGGCAAGAAAAGGAAAAAAAAACAAAACCCTCACCTAACTTGGCCTTAGCAAGAAGCTGTATTTTAAGAACAAAGCAACCACCCTAGAATGACATTAAATCATTGCCAAATTGTCAGAACCCTTTAGAAATGGCACCCAAGTCCTAAGCAGCTCTGCAGTTTCATGACTAAAAAGTTTCATGCAAAAAATTACTTCATGCCATACTGTCCAAGAGCCTATCGCTGGGTCCCACTCCCCGATGGGGCATCCACAGCCAGGCAGAGGCTCCCTCAGTTTGGCTACCTGTACTGGCTCCATCAATGGCTTCTCTATCACAGGAGCCCCAGGGCTGAGAGTTCCACTTCTATGTGCATTGTCTCAACATCTACCACCCATGTACCAATTCAAACATTGTCAGGTTTCCACGTTGCTGTTTTTGTATATTTTATTTTATTTTTGAGATGGAGTCTCACTCCGTCACCCAGGCTGGAGTGCAATGGCATGCCCTTGGCTCACTACAACCTCCACTTCCCGGGTTCAAGTGATTCTCCTGCTTCAGCCTCCGGAGCAGCTGGGATTACAGGCACCTGACACCATGTCCGGCTAATTTTTGTATTTTTAGTAGAGACGGCATTTCACCATGTTGACCAGGCTGATTTTGAATGCCTGACCTCAGGTGATCCACCTGCCTCGGCCTCCTAAAGTGCTGGGATTACAGGTATGAACCACCATGCCCAGCCTGTTTTTTGTATATTTTAGTATCCATTTTAGCAATATCCAGTCATACTGAGATGCCTGCTTGGGTGGTCTGGATAATCTCTTAGGGTAGCAATTATGGTTTTTGCTAGTAGTTACCAAGTTGCAATGATTTTGAAAGATTAGCTATAATCTTACTTTTCCCACAAGATATTTATTATTTTTAGTGGGTTTTTTTGTTTGTTTGTTTTTCTGGATGGAGTCTCGCATTGTTGCCCAGGCTGGAGTGCAATGGCACCATCTCGGCTCTCTGCAACCATCGCCTCCTGGATTCAAGCGATTCCCCTGCCTCAGCCTCTAGAGTAGCTGGGACTACAGGCATCCACCACCACATCCGGCTAATTTTATTTTTTTATTTTTAGTAGAGACAGGGTTTCACCATGTTAGCCAGGCTGGTGTCAAACTCCTGACCTCATGATTCGCCCACCTCCACCTCCCAAAGTGCTGGGATTACAGGCATGAGCCACCGTGCCTGGCCTATTTTTAGTATATTATTGTGCAGAATGTATGGTTTTTCAGGGACATAAATTTTCCATCTGGCAGAAACACCAGTAATCAAGTGCCTACTTCCTGTGTATAGGCAATGGACTAGGTACTCAAAGTTAAACTTACGGACCTCAAAGATATGTTTTCTTAAAGATCTCAACTTAGCCACAGAGGCATGGGGGAGATGAGAACTGCACACTTAACATTAGCTTGCTAGGACTGCCATAAAACACCATCTGCTCAGTAGCTTAACAACGGAAATGTATTGTCTCACAGTTCTGAAGGCTAGAAACCTCAGATCAGGACGTGAGCCAGGAGCAAACCCAGAAAAGTCCAGCTGCTTTGGTCCTAGGGTCATCTGCTGAAAGGAGTCCTCTTAGGGGTTGGAGGATGAGGGCTGGAGTCCTTTAACTTCCAAGAATGGGGTCCTGGGGCATTACCTATCAGTTTAGGCTGGACTTCAAAGGGGCAGCACCCTGAGGGTACAAGTTCAGATAGCAACCCAGCTTCACATCAGCTGAGTGATCATGAAAATCCCAAACCTTGGTTCTGGACTACTATGAACAACTTTCAACTACAAAAGACCAGCACGCCTAAATCACAGGGCAAACCACCAAGCAGGCTCCAGGTGGTCACATGATAAAATACCGATAGGTAGCAAATAGCACTGCAAAGGTTCTGAAAACAGAAGTGACATTGAAACCACAACCCACAAAAGGCTAGTTAGAACAGAACACATGCCCTGAGCTCAACTAGGTCAGTGCCTGCTAAACAAATACGTCAATATTCTCCATAGTATTTACACAAGACACAGAGTCTCAGAACATAATAACCAAAATGTCAAGGATAAAATCCAAAATTACTCAGCATATAAAGAACCAGGGAAATTGCAACTCACATGGGGGGAAAAGATATGCCAGACAAACATTAATCATAAGAAAGCCTGCATGACTATATTAATATTAGAGTGAACGTCAGAGAAAGAACAACTGTGGGAGATAAAGAAGGACATTATATGATAATAAAAGGGTCAATTCACCAAGAAGATATAACAATCCTATACATGTTTGCATCTAACAGAGCATCAAAATACACAAAGCAAAAACTGACGGAACTGAAAGAGAGAGACAAATCTAAAATTACAGCTGGAGACATGAAAACTATAATCAGCAATTGACAGAGCCAGTAGACAGAGTCAGCAAGGATATATACAGAAGAACTGAACACTATTAACTAATGGGATCAAACTGACATTTATAGAACACTCCATTCAACCAAAACAGTATACATATTCTTTTCAAGTACAAAATGGAACATTTGTAAAAGCAATCTTAGCAAACTGAAAAGGACTGCAGTCATACAATGTATGCTCCTGGCCATGATGGAATTAACTAGAAAGCAGTATGAAAAAGTAACAGGAAAATCTTCAAACACTTGGATATTAACATCACACTTCTAAATAATGCATGGGTGACAGGGAAGGTCTCCGAGGAAATTAGAGAATATTCTGAATGGAAAGAAAATAGAAAAAAAATAAACAGTAGTGAGATTCAGCTACATTTAGAAATTTATAAGATGAAATGTTTTTACTACAAAAGAAAAAAGTCGCAAATCAAGCATCTAAGCTTATGCCTTAAGAAATTAAAAAGGGAAAGCAAAATGAACCATTGCAATCATAAACTCTAACTTGAGCTTCACTAGAGTACCAAAAAGAGGGGAGAGAGAGAGGGAATGGGGCAAAAGCAACAACGTATGAGATCATGGCTGGGAATTTTCAACACGTGATTGCTATGGCTTGAATGTGTACCCCAAAGAGTACATGCTGGAAACTTAATCTCCAATGCAACTGTGCTGGGAGGTGGGCCCAATGGGAGATATTTAGGTCATGAAGGACTCCACTTGCATGAATGGACTGATGACATTAAAAAGGGCTTGAGGCTGTGAACTCAATCTCTTTCTTGCTCTCTCTCACCCACATGTTCTCTTGCCCTTCCATCTTTTGCTATAGAATGACACTGCAAGAAGGCCCTCACCAGAGGTTAGCACCCTCATACTGGACTAACCAGCCTCAAGAACTGTAAGAAATAAACTTCTTTTATTTATAAGTTACCCAGCCTGTGGTATTCTGTTATAGTAACACAAAACAGACTAAGGCACCAATGAAAAACATCAATCCATAAATTCAAAGGGGCTAAATGAAAAGAAATACATATCTGGATACATCACAGTAAAACTGCAGAAAATGAAATACAAAGAGAAAAATATTGAATGCAGCCACAGAAAAAGGAAAGATCACTTTCCAAGTACTGATAACTAACTTCTCAAAAGCCACAGAGAAGATCTGAAGACAGAGGAACATCTTCAAGAAAATAACTGCTAACCTAGAATTCTCTACCCAGCAAAAATAGCTCTCAAGAATCAAGATATAATTCAAGAAGGAGATGTTAAAAAAAAAAAAAAGATAAAAATAAAGATCTTTTTCAGGGCCGGGCGCGGTGGCTCACGCCTGTAATCCCAGCACTTTTGGAGGCCGAGGCGGGTGGAACAAAAGGTCAAGAGATCGAGACCATCCTGGTCAACATGGTGAAACCCCATCTCTACTAAAATTACAAAAAATTAGCGGGGCACGGTGGCACGTGCCTGTAATCCCAGCTACTTGGGAGGCTGAGGCAGGAGAATTGCCTGAACCCAGGAGGCGGAGGTTGCAGTGAGCTGAGATCGCGCCATTGCACTCCAGCCTAGGTAACAAGAGCAAAACTCCGTCTCAAAAAAAAAAAAAAAAGATCTTTTCAAAGAGGCAAAACCCAAATTAGCCATCAGCAAAATTTTCATTGTCAACATCAAGAACTGCTTTTATTTAAGGCACACAAACCAGAGAAAAAATCCGAATTCATAAAATATTATAAAGTCATTCTACAGTAACACTAAATTTGCTATAAGAATAAACAAAACAGGCCAGGCACAGTGGCTCATGCCTGTAATCCCATCACTTTGGGAGGCCAAAGTGGGTGGATCACCTGAGGTCAGGAGTTCAAGATCAGCCTGACCAACACAGTGAAAACTTATCTCTACTAAAAACACAAAATTAGCCGGGCTAGGTGGCTCATGCCTATAATCCCAGCTACTTAGGAGGCTGAGGCAGGAGAATTGCTTAAACCCAGGAGGTAGAGGTTGCAGTGAGCCAAGATCATGCCATTGCACTCCAGCCTGGGGACCAAGAGCAAAACTCCATCTCGAAAAAAATAAATAAATAAACAAATAATATTAATAATAATAATAAACAAAATAATCTACAACCTTCTCCTTATTTCAGGAGTTAACTCTGATCCTCAAAATTTAAATCTAATAGATAATTACCTAATTTTCTAGTAAGATAAAGAAACTGAGATGGAAGCTGGGGGAGACTACAAGACTTTAACCCCAAAATGAGCATTTTCTTATAGACATTACCAAAGGTGACTGAGTTAGAAGGACCTCTGTTTATGAACATGTTAACTGACTGGGAAAAAAAAAATGACTCTAATCAAAGAGAAAGAGGAACGTATATAATAACAAAAGACAGAATGGTCTCACAGTGTAAAATGAACCTTTTTTAACCGGACAGATCATGCCTATGATGTGGAACAGTTCATTTCCTTCTGTTCATCACTAATTGACTCATATTTCTTCCCTGTTTCAACAAACAGCCCCGTATTCACAAGCACTCTGCTTGGAGCCTTACTGACGAAGAACAGCAACATACAAAATAACAGCACAGTGCACTGAGAAACGTCACTGAACACTAAGCTACGGGGTAACTAAAATTGGACAGATTTATATTTGTTCTCTATCTAGTCAAGGGAAACTGCAGAATTTAGCTGAATACTACACAATTTCCATTCAGCCACATGTTAGTGACTTTCGGACCTCCGATCATCTTCTCTCCTCATTAAATTATAAGCTCTGTTAAAGAGGTACTCTGCATCGTTCATTGAAAACAACATTTAATAACTGCTTTGTACCAGGCCCTGGAATAGAAATGATTGAGATCCCTCCTTTCATCTTTGGCAGCAGCAAAGACAAGGAAATAAATAATATAAATAGGGTTATGAAGACACTGTGACAGGAAGACAAGAAGGAGTAACTAGGGAGTACATGATTCCACAGAAAGAACATGTGTAAAGACATGTTTGAGAGGCAGAATGCATTCGGGGTAATATGTTTCCATGGAAGGTTTGGTTCAGGAACAAGAGGAGGACTAGAGCCAGATGAGAAAAGGTCTTATATCAATGTTAAGGAATCTGGACTTTGCCCTGTAGGCAATGAGGAGCCAAACATAACCAGTTTTGTTTTTTGTTGTTGTTGTTTTTTTTTTTTTTTTTGGAAAGCTATAAACTCTGGCACAGGAGCAGAAAATAAGAAGGAATGGAGAGAGGCAGGAGGAAGGAAGCTGACCTCTTTGGAGGCTGTTTCAATAGTCTAGGGAGGTTTTACATTGCTTTGTTGTCACTCCAAAGTATCTAACATAGGGCCTAACACATAAAAGAGAACAATAACATTGAGCTGAACTGATTCTACGACAAAAATACCTACATTTCTTACAGAGTGGTTTATCTGCTTTCAAAGGTCCATGCAGTAATTCCTTTCACAGGATGGGGGGAAAAGCCCATTATCATGTACACACTGGCAAGACCACTGCTGTGGTTTGGCTTGTCCCCACCAAAACTCATGTTAAAGTTTGATTCCCACTGTGGCAGTGGTGAGAGGTGGCACCTAGTAGGCCTACTGGGAGGCATCTGGGTCATGGGGGTGGATCCCTCATGAACAGACTAATGCCTTCCCACAGGAGTGAGTTCTCGTTCTCACAGTTACCAAGAGAGTGGGTTATTAAGAAGATTCTGGCTTCCTTGGTTTCTCTCTCTTGCCATGTGGTCTCTCTGCACACCCCATCTCCACTTCTGTTTTCCAACATGAACTCATGCTTTAACTAAGCACTCTAAGGCCCTCCCCCAGATGCAAATGCCCAATCTTGAACTTTCCAACCCTCAGAATCATGTGCTAAACAAACCTCTTTTCTTTATAAATGATCCAGTTTCAGGCATTCTGATTTAGTAACTCTAAATGAACTAAGACAGCCACCAGTGCCTTTCACACCATTCCAAATATACAGTCAAAAATCCCTGGAGAACCCTGGTTCACACAGGTTTTCTTGTATGTTCATTTTATCACATTTACAGTAATCTTAAAACTTTAGTGGGACAAAGTTAAAGAAAACAAACAAACAAAACTTCAAAGTAAAATGCTCTGACCCCAGAATGTCAAATATATATATACACACGCACGCACACACACACACACACACACACACAAATATATATATATGTATATATATATATATATATATGGGGGCGGGGGGCTGGTTTCACCATGTTGGCCAGGCTGGCTAGAATGCCAAATATGTATTTATAACAATATAAACTAAGCAAAGGGAAAGATGTTGTACTGTAACCAGTCAGCCAGTAAGAGAGCATCCAGAGTTAATTTCAATTTAAAAACACAGTTCCAGCCAGGCGTGGTGGCTCATACCTGTAATTCTAGTACTTTGGGAGGCAGACATGGGTGGATTACCTGAAGTCAGAAGTTCAAGACCCGCCTGGCTAACATGGTGAAACCCTGTCTCTACCAAAAATACAAAAATTAGCTGGACATGTTGATGGATGCCTATAATCCCAGCTACTCGGGAGGCTGAAGCAGGAGAATCACTTGAACCTGGGAGTCGGGGAGAGAGGTTGCAGTGAGCTGAGATAGTGCCACTTCACTCCAGCCTGGGCAAAAAAGCAAAACTCCATCTTGAAAAATAAAATAAAAACACAGCTCTGAATTCTCACCCCAACATCACAGAAATATATATCCAGCTTTCCCAGGTGACTAAAGAAGCAGATTTATTTGAATAAATTTTGTATCTTTGTTAAAACAACAGTTATCAACTCATAGTCACAGCTTGTAAGTTAATACTGGAAACATTCCATCAATAATCAAACTGAGACTTGAAACAGAAGACTAGAGAAGTAAGATTTCATGATGTGGAGTGAAGCGATGAGATTCAGACACACATATCCTATGAAGCAACAAGCATATTCAGAGTCAAAGAGGGATACAAATAATTCTTAACAAATTTTAAATATAAATCCAAGAAAGAACGTTTCAGAGATAAGCAAGGTGGAGAAAAGAATACTATACATAATGAAGTGATTTTGGACTTTTCCTAAATGGAGGAAAAGGTGATCAATTTTTAAATGCATTTGATAAATTTTAAAATTTCAAATGTGCATCATAATATCACATTAAAAGTCTTTGAATGTGCCTAGACATGGAAATACAAAATAAGAAAATTAAATCATTCCCTATTTTTGTACTTTTTTTTTTTTTCAGATGGAGTCTCACTCTATTACCCAGGCTGGAGTGCAATGGTACAATCTCGGCTCACTGCAACCTCTGCCTCCTGGGTTCAAGCAAATGACTGTCTTCATTTTAGAACTGAGTCCAATTTTCTGAGAGGCTACCAATGAACTTGGTTCTTGATAAGGAATAAACCTATTATTAAGTTCTGAAGAAATCTGCGGTGTAGGGAATAGTGATAAGAATGTCCCATCCCCAGCCTGGACAACATGGCAAAACCCCATCTCTACAAAAAATACAGAAATTAGCTGGGTGTGGTGGAGAGTGCCTGTAGTCCCAGTACTCAGGAGGCTGAGGTGGAGGATCCCTTGAGCCCAGAAGTTCGAGGCTGCAGTGAGCTGTGATTGCACACTGCACTCTAGCATGGATGACAGAGTAAGACCCTGACAAAAAAAAGAATGCTCCATTCATGTAACATGCAGTTTCCACTAATTTTAAAACTGAGCTACAGAGCTCCTGGCTCATATTTGGAGCAGAGATTTAAACAGCAAAAAAATACCCTACCAGAGACATGCACAATCAAATTTCAGACTGAAACACAATAAATATATTTAACTTATTGCCCAATGTATAATCACTTTTTGTAAATGGACATGAGAATTCTACATCTAAATGTCTAGACATTTTAATCTCACCCTAAAGGGTAAAAATGATACTGTAAACATTCTATCAATAATCAAACTGACTTGAAACAGAAGACTTCCATGTCTAGGCACGGCCAGGCATGGTGGCTCATGCCTGTAATCCCAGCACTTTGGGAGGCTGAGGCAAGCGGATTACCTGGGATCAGGAGTTCAAGACCAGCCTGGCCAACATGGTGAAATCCCATCTCTACTAAAAATACAGAAATTAGCCGGGTGTGGTGGTGGGTGCCTGTAAGCTACTTGGGAGCCTGAGGCAGGAGAATACCTTGAACCTAGGAGGTAGAGGTTGCAGTGAGCTGAGTTCATGCCATTGCACTCCAGCCTGGGTGACAGAGCAAGACTCTGTCTCAAAAAAAAAACAGAAAGATACATATAAAAATACGGAATGATTTAATTCTTCTTATCTTGCATTTCCATGTTTAGGCATGTTCAAAGAGCTTTAATGTGATATTATGATGCACACTTGAAATTTTAAAAGACAAGGCATTGTATACTGGCTACCCTTTTATATGGGCATACTAGGATTATGAACTTTGATTCCACTTAAATTTTTACTCTATATAAAAGACAGGTAAAATAAGATCCTATACATAGTAACGTGGAATTTTTATATTTTTATATGTTCTACAATCTCCCTAACATTTTAATGAAATTATTTCAATATCTGGCTGTTCTTCGTACATATTAATAACATCCTACGCACCTGTCTCTAAAGAGTTTTGAAAGAGAACTATTCACTCAACAGTTATAACAATATCATGACAAATGCATGCTATGTGGCAGTACATGTGTGTGTGTGTGTGTGTGTGTGTGTGTGTGTGTGTGTGTGTGTGTCTGATTCACTGGTTAAAACAACAAGGGACAAGGGAGAACAAGTTCTCATGGAGATTCAACAATGGAAAAGAAACGCTGGTCTGATACATGGATGTGATACTTACAAACCGAGAGTTACCACTTAATGGTTACAGAGTTTCTGTTTTGGCAACTAAAAAATGTTTTGGAAATAGACAGTGGCTACGACTGTACAACATTCTGAATGGAATTAATGTTACTGAATTGCATTACTTAAACATGGTTAAAGTGGCAAGTTTTATAATGTATATTATACCAAATTTACAAAATGAATAATTGAGTATACCCAAAACCATTGACATTTACATTTTAAAGGGACAAATTATACGATATGTGAATTCAATCTTAATATAGTTGTTTAAAAAAACTTACAGAGCCCTCTTCCAGAAAAGCTGCCTTGTCAACACTTTGATTACTCATTAGTGGAAATACAAATATTGTTGGTTCTGTGTCAAACGGATGACTCAGAAGAGATGGACACTGACTGTGAAGACATTTTAAGAATTCTTTAATCTATTTTTCTTATACTTTCAAATTATGTAGATGTGAGAACATATGCAAAAAATCTATACTTAAATAAGTGGCTCTTTCAACATTATAAATAAAAGTTATAGATAATTAGAAAGCATCAACATTATTTAATTATTCTATTTAATTCATAGCATTTTTTCTCTTTTGGTGGTGCACGTAATTATAAATCTTACAACTGCATTTTGTTTGTTTGTTTTTTGTTTTTGAGATGATCTCACTCTGTTGCCCAGGCTGGAGTGCAATAAATAGTGCATCCCCCCATGTTCAAGCAATCTTCCCACCTCAGCCTCCCAAGTAGCTGGGACCACAGGTGCATGCCATCACGCCTGGCTAATATTTGTATTTTTAGTGGAAATGGGGTCTCACTATGTTGCCCAGGCTGGTATCAAACTCCTGAGCTCAAGTGATCCACCCACCTCAGCCTCCCAAAATACTGGGATGACAGGTATGAGCCACCACACCTGGCTACAATCACATTTTTTTCCTTTTTTGTGGCACATGTAATTGTACATCTTACAATCAATGTGGTTTCAGATCTAAAGTTGAGACTTAGTAAAAAGGGGGAAGAAATGGAGACATGAAGCTTCTAATCTCCAAACACCTATGTACACAACACTCCTAGCACCATATATATATGCCTGTGTTCATATACATGTGACCCTTTTCCTAAGCTTCCTGTGAAATCAAACACACATTTTCATTCCAACAAAGCAATTTCTGGAAAGTTATAAAAGACACTGGGGAAAGGTATTTAAAATGAATACGATTTTGCTAATTAAATATATTTGCTATTACAGTTACTAAAATAAAGGTACTGGCTCATGTAAAGCTATGACAAAGCAGAAATCTGATGGAGATATTATGTCAATTACTCATTTGAATCCATGACTCAGAGTATTTTAAATATACATATGGAAACCAGAGTCTTTTCATAACCAGACTCCACAAACAAGAAATGTGTGCCAAGACGTGACAAACACAAATCTTAAAAAGCTTCACAGATTTAAATCTTCCATTTAAAGCACAAACTATTTTATCAACGCTTTTATGTAATCCCCAAAATACAGCAGAACTGAGTTTAAAATTCCAAAGATGTTTTCTGGTTTCAGTGATAGAAATTACTTATCCTATCTACAATAAACACATGCGGTAGGACCCACAAGTTCAAAGAGAAAATTCATATACTACTGGAGACAATTCTGAAATTTTCTCGTTATATATGAAAAGAAATTTGTGATGGATATCTCTGGACCATAACTTTCCTTTTTTTTTTTTTTCCTTTCTTTCTTTTTTTCTGAGACAGAGTCTTGCTCTGACACCCCGGCTAGAATGCAGTGGTGTGATCCCGGCTCACTGCAACCTCTGCCTCTGGGATTCAAGCAATTCTTGTGCCTCAGCCTCCCAAGTAGCTGGGATTACAGGTGTGCATCACCACACCTGGGTCATTTTTGTACTTTTAGTAGAGATGGAGTTTCACCACGTTGGCCAGGCTGGTCTTCAACTCCTGACCTCAAGTGACCTGCCTGCATTGGCCTTCCAAAGTGCTGGGATTATGGGCATGAGTCATCACGTCCCACCTGGACACATAACTTTTCAACTGGAAGAAAAGTATTCTAAAACTTTGTATTTTTACAATAACTTAAGAATCATTTTAGTCACTATTACAGGTAACATATGTTCACAGAAATTAGAATAAATAATAATACAACTATCCATGATCTCACTACCCAGCTATAATTGCTATCACTGCTTTTCCCTCTAGAGCCTGTCTTTATCAGGGGAAGGACAGTGAAATGACTAAGTGCCTGGTTCTGAGCCTCACTCCCAGGTTTAAACCCTCCTCTTCTACTTCCTAGCCCACGTGATGTTGGGCAAAAGAGTTAATATGTCTATGTGTCATCTGTAAAATAGAAATAGCAGTGATACCTGCTTCATCGGATTTTTAATGTCATTATCCTGCCCATACAGTTTTGCTACCTGCCACTTTCACTTAATAGAATGTGTGAACAGTTGCTATGTCATTCGATATTCTTACATAAAATGTTTAAGGGCTACAATTATTCCGCTACATGGCTGTTCCATAATGTATTAAGATCCCTATTGCTAAGCATTTAAACTGCTTCCAATTAGTTGCTATCGTACAACAAGCAGTTACATGAGGAGAGTGGGAATGAGTGGAAGCTGGAGATCCCACACTGCAGTGACAATCACAGCAAAAGCGGCTTCACACAGACCAGGCTGTTTGCCTGTGACCTGGCTGCTGCATTTCCTGGTTACCCAAGCTACCTTGCTTCTTGCTTTTTCTCAAGTTTGGTGCCCAGCCTCTGGCCCCTCTAGGCACTCCTAGCAGCATTCCAATTAGTTCTCTTAAGACTAAATTAGCCAAAGTTGATTTCTGTTGCTTGTAACCAAAACACCCCCCTGATAGAAAAGACATTATTCCCCTCTATAAATATCCCATTCATTTCAAAATAGACTCAATGAAAACCTGTGATACATACACAGGTATACACATGCACACACACGTGAATAAGCTACACAACCAATCAACCTTCACAATCTGCCACGTCCCAAGAAGCAGCCAGTGAAACTAGACAGCTACAATGCAAAGCACAAATTCTCTCTGAAAGACATTTTTATCACAACGAAAATTCTGGCATGAGTCTTCATGCACTATGAGCTTGAGATGCTATACTTTCACTAATGCAAAATTATTTAGAATATATGTGCTACAGAAAGACTAGTCTTTCTCAGAGGAAAAAAGATAAATGACACATTATACGCAAATACAAATACTAAAACCACCACCACTACTACTAATTACTAACAATGACATCCTACTCTATACTATGTCAGGTACTGTTGTAAACCCTTTTCATGTTAACCATCTAATTCTTGCAATTAATCTATCACAGGGACTACTCTTACACTCATGTTATATGTGAGGAAACTGAGGCATCAGAAAGGCTGAGTAGCTTGCCCAAGATAACACAGCCATTAAGGATTTAAACCCAGACAATTTAGCTTCAAATCTGTGTTCTTCACCACCACGTATATTGCTTCTTGATTTTTGTCTTATAACGATAGATTTTTCCATGCTAATCATATATTAAATATTGGCTGTGTGTCTTACAGATGGGGCCTAAATGGCCAGAGGATATTTACCACACAGTTGGATGAAGACCATCTCCTATCGCCTGTCCCATTAAGACTACGATTCCAGTCCACAGAGTGACTATCACTCCCCTTCTCCCAGCAAATGCCAAGCGCTGTTCTACTTCCAAGCCTTTGCTCAATCTATCTGCATTATTTAAAATCCCCTCCCAACCCATCACTGCTTTGTCTACTTCCAACCAATCATGTCAGGGCAAGTTCAAATGCCACGGCCTATCCAAACCTTCCCCAAAGCCCTCCAGCTGGAATGAATCTGCCTCTCTCCACATTCCTGTGATTCTGTTTACCTTCCCATCCCTCCCTTCCCAGTGTAAAATTCTACAAGGCAGGGACTACATCTGGTCAATTCTCCTTTTTTTCTTGATATCCTCCATGGTATAGAAGAAGGTTATTGCCAAAAGTAGTTGTTCAATTAACGACTACTGAGGTTCAGAAAACTGGGGTATTGAAGACTTCTCTACCAAAATGCAATCCCAAGGAGGCAAACTGGAAAATATCAAAGATTTAGAAAAATTCAGCCTATCATGAAACGACTATAAAGCCCCCCTGTAAGTCTATATCTAAAACCCTATCATTAAGATACACTGTGGTTTGTGAAATTTCAGCATTTATTCCAGTAGGTCCTTTTATGGTCTGAATGTGCACACTGTGAGAAATGAAAGAGGAAATTTTTGGGGAAACTATTTAAAATATTTGGTAAATACTGGGAACACAAGGTCACACGAACCACAAGGAAAAAGCCTGAAACTCGCTGCTACTTTCATAAGCAGTGTGGGTGCTAACTGCAAGCAAGTCAGACAAGAGCCAGCCTGCTTTTAACAAGTCCACTGTTGCTGGGAGCGGTGGTGTATGCCTGTAATCCCAACCACTTGGGGCAGAGGCAGGATCGCCTGAGCCTGGGAGTTTGAATACAGCCTGGGCAATATAGTGAGACCCTTTCTTTTGAAAAAACAAAAAAGAGAATTCCAGTGCCTTCTGCAACCTTTTCTCCCTTCAGTTGGTTTTGTCCAAGTGATTTAAGGATTAAATCAAAGCTAAGCAGTTCCTTGCTTTTTTCGTCCCCAGCTCAAGACTGCATGTATCACAGGCACTAGTGCGGTGAAAATGAAATATTCCTTTTGCATTTTTCCCAAGTAAATGTGAAAAGATGGTAGGAAGAAACCCAAAGATAGTTTTAATCATTAACCAAATGGAAATAACATATCATAGATTCTGTGATAAGTTTTTGGTAAAGGTACATTCCTGTGTCACCAGGAGAAACAAGATTGAGCAAAGATGACTCACTGCCCTCAGCACCTGCAAAGCAAACACGGAAAGAGAACTCCCATCACCTCTGTAGAAAGGGCATGAAACCCAAATGTACCATCATTAATTCCTCCACCACCACAAAGAACCCTCACCATGGGGAGCCTCTCAGAGAAAGCATTCCTTTTTGGAAAACTTCATATATTTTAAAGTAACTTAAAGAAGGTATGCGGATTATTTGTAACTTGAAGGATAAATGCTTCCAGGGATGGATACTCCATTCTCCACAATGTGCTTATTTCAAAACATCTCATGTACCTCATAAATATATACACCTACTATGGACCCACAAAAAATTTAAAAGATAATAAAATTTTAATTCTCACCCAAAAAAAAAAAGAAAGAAAGAAACTGACATTAAGATATTTCTGATTGGGCTTCATTGATTCCTTAAGATCCAGACTCATGAGGAGTTCCTGGAAATCCCTTGGACCTAACACAACTGACAAATGGGAAACAACTGTTCTTGAACAGAGAAAGTTGGGCGTCAACCTCCAGCCATTCTCACTGCAAACGATCTTTCTGTCGTATTTGCAGGGCTACCCTGTACCAAACAGCATACAGTTACAGAAAGCAAGAAAGATTAAGCTTCTCCCATCTTTCTCAGAGCCAGTCCTAGAGTGGCATTAAGTGGCATTCCTGGAGAAAAGAAGTTGCCCTGGCCAGGCACAGTGGCTCATACTTGTAATCCCAGCACTTTGGGAGGCTGATGCGGGTGGATCATGAGGTAAGAAGTTCGAGACCAGCCTGGCCAACATGGTGAAACTCTGTCTCTATTAAAAATACAAAAATTAGCCAGGCATGGTGGTGGGCACCTATAAACCCAGCCATTCGGGAGGCTGAGGCAGGAGAGTTGCTTGAACCCAGGAGGCAGAAGTTGCAGTGAGCTGAGATCACGCCACTACAGTCCAGCCTGGGTGACAGAACGAGACTCTGTCTCAAAAAAAAAAAAAAAAGTTGCCCTTAATGAAACCTCACACTTAATCGATCTTTTGAGTATTAGTAACAACCAGGGTATTGAGACATCTTGTTGTTCACCTAAACAGCCAGTCTATTGGCATATCTACACACCTGACCCAGAAACTAGGTGACAAATAGCCCAAAAGTGTGAAAAGCATGGAAAGTGAAGTTGCTGACCTAATTTGCTATGGGAGAACCCTTTCTAAAGTCATTCTTCTTAAAATCTCATTCAGAACAGACATCTCTGAACTCTCAGGTTTAAGAAAATCCCTTGAAAGTATGCAAAACCTGGCTGGGCAAGGTGGCTCACGGTAATCCCAGCACTTTGAAAAGCAGTGGCAGGTGGATCACGAGGTAAGGAGATTGAGAACATTCTGGCTAACACGGTGAAACCCTGTCTCTACTAACAATACAAAAATTAGCTGGGCATGGTGGCACATGCCTGTAGTCCCAGCTACTGGGGGGCTGAGGCAGTAGAATTTCTTTAATCCAGGAGGCGGAGGTTGCAGTGAACCGAGATCATTGCGCCATTGCACTCCAGCCTGGATGACAGAGCAAGACTCCGTCACAAAAAAAAAAAAAAAGAAAGAAAGAAAGAAAGTATTCAAAAACCCGTAACAGAAGAAACCTTATCAAACTGTAAGGAAATTCACAACCTACTCACAACCTAAAGAACACTTGGCCATTGTTGCTGTGTGGAGCCTTAACAACTGGTCCATACCAGGCATTCCCTGTTACGCCCTTGCACCCAAGACTTGCAATTTAAAAAGATTAAAAGGACTGCTCATCTTGCAAAGAATCATTCCCTTATTAAAGGATAGTAATACTTAAGGTTGAAAATAAATCCCTTAGAGATGTGCATGTGTTTGCATGTCTGAGAATACATCCTGAGAAAACATGTATGCTGAAGATCATGGACACATAGGTCATTATAGGCACATATGCAATCTGATATTGCAGGTCCTTGTAACAGCCCAACCCCAGACTTTGACCTCTCTCTGGATGGCATCCTCACGTGGTGACCTATGAAGGACCGTGGTTAATTACCTGAGAGGTTAACTTTTAGAATTTTTTTTTTTTTTTTTTTTTTGAGTCTTGCTCTGTCACCCAGGCTGTAGTGCAGTAGCGTGATCTCGGCTCATTGCAACCTCCCTCTCCTGGGTTCAAGCTATTCTCCTGCCTCAGCCTCCCTAGTAGCTGGGACTACAGGCACGTGCCACCATGCCTAGTTAATTTTTGTATTTCTAGTAGAGATGGGGTTTCACTATGTTGGCCAGGATGGTCTCGATCTCCTGGCCTCGTGATCCTTCCGCCTCAGCCTCCCAAAGTGCTGGGATTACAGGCGTGAGCCACCGCGCCCTGCCAACTTTTAGAATTTCTAATAGAACAGAACTCCACCAGGGAAGACAGCTTGAACATCAGTCAGAAAGATTCGATGTAAAGGGACCACAGCAACAAAACCAGGGCACTTTTATTTTTTTGAGATGGCATCTCACCCTATAGTCCAGGCTGGAGGGTAGTAGCACCATCTTGGCTCACTGCAACCTCCATTAACTGGGTTTAAGTGATTCTCGGCCAGACGCAGTGGTTCACGCTGGTAATCCCAGCACTCTGGGAGGCCAAGGCAGGTGGATCACCTGAGGTCAGGAGTTTGAGACCAGCCTGGCCAATATGGTGAAACTCCATCTCTACTAAAAATACAAAAAAATTACCCGAGTGTGGTAGGGCACAATTGTAATTCAAGCTACTCAGGAGGCTGAGACAGGAGAATCGCTTGAACTCGAAAGGTGGAGGTTGCAGTGAGCTGAGATCATGTCATTATACTCCAGCCTGGGTGACAGAGTAAGACTCCATCTCAAAAAAAAAAAAAAAGTGATTCTCATGCCTCAGCCTCTTGAACAGCTGTGATTACAGACATGAGCCACTACACCCAGCTAATTTTTGCATTTTTAGTAGAGATGGGGTTTCAACATGTTGGCCAGGCTGGTCTCAAACGCCTGGCCTCAAGTGATCCTCCCACCTCAGCCTCCCAAAGTGCTGGGATAACAGACATAAGCCATTCCACCTGGACAAACCAGGGCACATTTAAAAAGAAAGGGTGCTATTATTAATTATGCTCAGACAAGTTTTTTTTGTTGTTGTTGTTTTGGGTTTTGTTTGTTTTGGAGATAACACTTCACTCTTGTTGCCCTGGCTGAAGTGCAATGGCATGATCTCACCTCACTGCAACCTCCACCTTCCAGGCTCAAGCGATTCTCCTGCCTCAGCCTCCTGAGAAGCTGGGATTAAAGGCACACACCACCACGCCTGGCTAATTTTTGTATTTTTAGTAGAGACGACGTTTCACCATGTTGGTCAGGCTGGTCTCAAACTCCTGACGTCAGGTGATCCACCTGCCTTGGCCTCCCAAAGTGCTAGGATTACAGGTGTGAGCCACCACGCCCCACCTGGACAACAGGTTTTAAACAGAATTATTCCACGAAGCAGCAGAAAATATGGTTGCCACCCTAGAACACATCCACCAGATAAAACTGTTTTTGCGCTTCGAGGGATATTTCTGCTGTTCTACAGATGCCAATACACGTTAATAATTCACCTCCTATTAGGCATACTCTTTGATGATGAAAGCATAATAGAAGTTAGAAGAAAAAGGAAGGTTAGATATGGCTAAGATTTGGAATACACCGTGCTTCCAGTTAGCTGATGCAGGGACTGACAGCAATCTTGCTCATCTGAGGTTTGAGAAGGGCAAAGCAGTGGCCAGGCATGGTGCTCTTGCCTATAATCCCAGCACTTTGGGAGGCCAAGGCGGGCAGGTCACTTGAGGTTAGGAGTTTGAAACCAGCCTGGTCAACATGTGAAATCCCGTCTCTACTAAAATACAAAAAAATTCGCTGGGTATGGTGGCACATGCCTGTAATCCCAGCTACTCAGGAGCCTAAGGCAGGAGAATTGCTCGAACCCAGGAGATAGAGGTTGCGGTGAGCCAAGATCACGTCACTGCACTCCAGTCTGGACAAGAGAGAGACTCTTTCCCAAAAAAATACAAGAAGAAAAGGACACAGCAGCATTGCCCATTATATGCACAGCACTAGCTGTAAGCCTAAAGTAATATGCACACTTTAAATCAAAGAAGGTTGGTAAGAGTAAGAGCATAACAGAATGAATGGAATTCAGTATTGATGAGAGTTAACAAATTCGTGGTGTGACCTGCAATTTAGCAAAGGTTTGAGTTTTCTTACTATGATATGAAGCTAACCTAACCATGGTGCAAGCCATTCCGGACACCTAGAAATGGCATGTTCAGGGAACGGCATGACTCCTCATGTGCGGTTATTTGGCCATGCTCCTCCTCTCCAAGCCTACTCTGCTATACGCTGTAACACCGGGGCTAGAGTTCCACCAACTCAACTAGGTTTTCCAGACCCCACGTTGGCTGACTCCCTGTTAACTTCTGCCAGCAGGAAGTCCTAGAGGGAGGATGGAAGATGACAGGAGAGAAAAAGGGACTTCCTTCCCAGTTTCCTATTTCTGTCAGTATGCCACCAGCAGCAGCAGATGGTGCTTCCAGCCCCCACCTTCCGTTGTCACTCTTAGCGCCAGCCTCCCCACACCCCCTCAAAGACACCAGCAAGCCGCAGGGCTTAGCCCTAGGCTGTGTCCTCAGGCTCTACTGTACTCACTCCCTCACCAGCTGGCTCTCCAAACACTGACCAGATGGGACCCCTCTCAGTTCACCTGGCACCCACCAGGTCACAAATCCTCCCCAGGGGTTCAAACACTCACTGAGCTACACCCACACCCTCAAACATCAGTACAGCAGTTCCACAGTGCCTCTCTCAGAGGCCCGGATACCAGCTCCACAGGAGCCCTGAACGAAGCTCCAAAGCTGTGCTAACATCACCTCCTACTTTTCCTCAGTGCTGGAAGTGACAGTGTCTGCACTATCCTAGTACCCCGTTTCCTCTGTTTTGTCAGCCTTGGAACACATGTGTAACCCATTCCCTGTATTCAATCTCTTCTCTCTGAAATAGCTGGAGTATCCTGTTTTTCTGACTGGACTCTGACTGAGACACCAAGGATACTGAAAAAGCATTTGATAAAATTCAACATCCATTTATGATTTGTTTAAACTTAATAAAAGAAAAAGATATAAATGCTTTCTCCACATGATAAAAATATACATACTTCAATTCAGAAGGAAACATCACACTTCATGGAGAAATATTTGACACATTTCCATCAAAGCCAAGAGCAAGCAAGGACATCCTGAGAACCACCAACACATAGTACATAGCACACAGACTCTTTTGTAGTACAAGAGTGTTGGGGCTGGGTGCGGTGGCTCATGCCTGCAATCCCAGCACTTTGGGAGGCTGAGTTGGGCAGATCAGGAAGTCAGGAGTTAAGAGACCAGCCTGGCTAGTATGGTGAAACCCCATCTCTACTAAAAATACAAAAATTAGGCCAGGTGAGGTGGTTCACGCCTGTAATCCCAGCACTTTGGGAGGCGGAGGTGGGCAGATCACGAGGTCAGGAGTTCAAGACCAGCCTGACTAACGTGGAGAAAGCCCGTCTCTAGTAAAAATACAAAAGTTAGCTGGGTGTGGTGGCATGTACCTGTAATCACAGCTAGTCAGGAGGCTGAGGAAGGAGAATCGCTTGAACCTGGGAGGCAGAGGTTGCAGTGAGCCCAGATAACACCATTGCACTCAAGCCTGGGTGACAGAGTGAGACTCCAGCTCAAAAAAAAAAAAAAAATACAAAAATTAGCTGGGCAGGGAGGGGCACACCTGTAATCCCAGCAACTCAGGAGGCTGAGGCAGAAGAATCACTTGAACCCAGGAGGTGGAGGTTGCAATGAGCAGAGATCGGGCCACTGTACTCCAGCCTGGGCGACAGGGGCAAGACTCCGGCTCAAAAAAAAAAACAAGCGTGTTGGAATGCACTAATCACTCAACAGAGAAAGAAAAGACTGGAACTAAAAAATGACATCCTGAAACATCAGGATTGATATGATTTTTTATCAGGAGCATATACTACAAAACTAACATAAAGAATAAGAAGAATTCAGTAAGATAACTGGGAACACGATTCGAATACTGAAAACAATAGCCTGTGTATCTATGGACAATCTTCGTTCAAAGACGTGATAAAGTCTAATTTAAAGCAATAGTGAAAAAGATAAAATTCCCAGAAATAAACTTCAGAAATAAAAGCATATGAAGAAAGTTTTATATATGAAGGGTTGAACAAATGGAAAACATAACAAGTTTCTGGATAAAAAGACACAACATAAACCCCAGTTATTTCAAAATTAATCTAGAAATTTAATGTAATCCTGTTAAAATATTTATGGAATTTTTCTTGGGGAAGAATCAGGGAACTAGATATTAAGAGCTAGCTCACAAAAATAAAAATCAACAGCCTGCGACTATATGAAAGGACACTCAACCTGACTCAAGAGAGATGCAAATTAAACCTACAATAAGATGCCATCTCTTACCTATCAGATTGACCAGAATCCAAGTTCGACAATCTACTGTAAAGATGATGTGGAAACAGACTGGAACAAATGCAAAATGTTCTAACACCTATGTAGGGAAGTCCAGCCATATCTATCGTATCTTTTTAAATGCATGTGCCTTTTAACTTAGCAATCTCACTCTGGAAATGCAGTCCACAGACAAACTGGCACATGTATACGGGGCTACTTAGCACAGCACTGAGGAGCAGAGTCCTGGAAAAAGCTCAAGTGATCCAGCAACACAGGACTGATGGAGTAAATTCTGGTAAATACACAGCCACGAAAAAGGGTGAGAAAGGCCCCCAGGAAAATAGTAAGTGACAAAAACAATACACAAGTGGTATACACAGGGTGTCGCCTTTTGTGTAAGAAGGGAGTTAACAAGTAAATTTGTGTTTGCTGGTATTTGCATGTTAAGAACCATGGAAGGATCAACAAGAAACTAATAAAATAGCTAGCAACTGCAGGCGCACGACTTGCTGAGTGCTCCTTTTCATAGCACTTTGATTTTTGAACCAGTTAAATATAATACCTCGTCAAGAGGTAATGACAAAATAAAATAATAAATTTTAAAGGCCAAGAAAAATTGAATAAAGGTCAATGATACAAAAAAGCAGTTCAGTGGAAAAACAAATACGAATAACACCTAAAAAACATTTATCCAAAATCATAAGAGAAAAGCCAAGTAAACCAAAAAGAGATAGCATTTATCTACTACCGATTTGTGAAGATCACACAATCTGATACTAAGTAGAGCTGATGATGGCACAGAGAAACAGCCACTCTCAGACACTGCTGATAAGCGTACAAATTAAAATAATCTCTACGAAGAGCTACTTAGCATATTGAACTTTAAATTAATTGTATCAAATTTATCAAAATTATAATTTTTAAATATTCAAAAAATATTTTCATTTTTTTTGTTTTTTACACCTATGCCAATGCAGAGATCAAAATTACAAACTAAAATTTAAAACACACAAAACTTTTGACCCAAAATTACCAGTTGTAGGAATTTATCCACAGATGTGCTTGCATATGCATAAAATTACATATACTCAATGATTGTCACTGCAGCATTGTATATAAAAAGCATAAGACAGCCAGGCACAGTGGCTCACACCTGTAATCCCAGCACTTTGGGAGGCTGAGGCAGGCGGATCACCTGAGGTTGGGAGTTCGAGACCAGCCTGACCAACATGGAGAAACCCCATCTCTACTAAAAATACAAAATTAGCCAGGCGTAATGGCATATGCCTGTAATCCCAGCTACTTGGGAGGCTGAGGCAGGAGAATCTCTTGAACCCAGGAGATGGAGGTTGCAGTGAGCCAAGATCGTACACTACAGCCTAGGCAACAAGACCGAAACCCTGTCAAAAAAAAAAGCATAAGACTGGAAACACCCTATGTGTCCATCAAAGAAGGCCAGTGGGTTTAATGTAGACTATGGTTTGAACATCCCCTCCAAAGCTCATGCTGAAACTTAATCCTTAATGTGGCAGTATTGAGAGGTGGGGACTTTTAAGAGGTGAGGCCTTTAAGATGTAATTAACTGCATTAATAGGTTAAAGCATTAATAGACTAGTGAGTTACCATGAGAGTGGGACTGAGGGCTTTACAAAAAGAGGAAGCGAGTTGAGCGAGTTGAGCGTGGCATGTTAGCACACTCAGCACTCTCACCATGGGATGCACTGTGCACCTCAGGGCTCTGTACAGTCCCCACCAGCAAGAAAGCTCTCACCAAATATGCCCCTCAACCTTGCACTTCTCGGCCTCCAGAACATAAGAAATAAATTTTATTTCTTAGAAATTACCCAGTTTCAGGTATTCTGTTATAACTAACAGAAAACACACCAAAACAATATATATCCATGTGATAAAATACAATGCAGTCATTTTAAAAGACTGAGGGTAAAAATGCCAGAGTAGGTGGTATGGTTTGAACGTCTCCTCTGTTGAAGTTTAATTGCCAATATAATGGTATTGGGAGGTAGGGCCTTTAAGAGGTGATTAGGTCATGAAGGCTCATTAATGGATTACCCTCATTAACAGATTAATGTCATTTTCATGGGAGTGGGTTAGTTATCAGGAGCGTGAACTCCTGATAAAAGGATAAGCTCGGCCCCCACTTTCTCTCCGCATCATGTGCTCACTTGCCCTTTAGTCATGTATGACACAGCACAAAGGCCCTTGCCAGATGCTGAGCTATGCTCTTCAACTGTCCAGCCTCCAGAACTATAAAAAATATATTTATTTTCTTTATAAATTGCCCAGTCTGTGGTATTCTGTTACAGCACCAGACAATGGACTAAGACAGTAGAGAACACCAAAAGTCTTGTCACTCTGTTACAAACTGTCAGAATCAACTGTTTCAGAACACTGAGAAATAATCAAAAGTTTTCTACAAGCAAGGGAACACCTAATAAAAAATAAACAGCTAAGAGAGTGTCATGGACTTTTAATTTACCCTGGTCCCATCCACTCCCCAGTTTAGCAACAGCCCTGAAGGCAACAGTTAACATTCCCAGTATAGGTACCTAGTACTGGAGGGAGCAGAACATACTTACTCTAAAAGAATTGTGGTTGATTTGACCTATCTAGTGACTCCCTGAAGAACTGACTCAAAGGTACGCCTGTCTTTCGCCTAACTCAGAACTATCCCAGGGTTAAGGTAGATATCAGGGTAAGGGTGTGGGAGTGGGGAGGTCTGCAGGGGAGGAGAGAGATGGGGTGCAGGGGCATGCATTTGTTGAAAACATTTATGTACTCATTGCTATTACCTGGGGCAAGGGACAAACAATGGACTAATGTAAGTGCTTGGGAGGAAAGGCTTAGGACTGAGATTCTTTAGGAAATATGGGCTTCATCTGAAGAGCTCCAACATAATTGTGAATCAAGAAGGACATACGCATGCCACAACTGGGTGCATGCTCAGAAAAGTCCTAAGAGGGCCCTAAGCCCCTACCTCTGGCTAACGTTCAGGATCTTTGCAAGCAGGTAGTAAAAACTAAGGCAGAGTTGTAAACTACCTGGCTACATCTTGAAGGCCTGCCTCACAACATACACAGCCCATCTGCAAAGGCTGGGAGGTTTCTGTTGTAGTTGTCATTCCAAACATGTAAATAAATCTCTGGTGATTCATTCGCTGGCCATTAAGCTAGTGGAAGAGAGGCCTCCTCAGTGGCCACACACGACAAAGTATACAGACTTCATAAAATTAGTTCAGAAAAGCCCTAAATGAACAAAGCATAGCCCTAACAAGCAGCAATGATCCACAGGGAGGGAGAGAATCTCATTTACTGATTCACCACATTATAATAGTCAAAAAATCCAGTTTGAAACAAAAAAATTGCAAGACATAAACAAAAAACTATGGCCTGTACACAGAAAAAAAATTAACAGAAATTGTCCCTAAGGAAGCCTAGACACTAGATTTACTAGACGAAGACTTTAAATCAATGGTCCTAAATATGCTTGAAGAGCTAAAAACAAAACCAAAAGCCATGCCTAAAGAACTAATGAAAACCATGAGAACAATGTCTCAACAAATATAGAATATCAACAAAGCAACAAAATTATAAAAAGGCAATCAAATAAAAATGCTGGATTTGAAAAGTACAATAACATAAATTAAAAATTCGCTAGAGAGGCCCGACAGCAGATTTGAACAAGCAGAAAATTAGGTCATGAGAATTGAGAATAGGTAACTTCAGGTTTTCTGGTTTGATGAACAGAAAGGAAAAAAAAGAATTCTTAAAAAACAAAGAGTCTAAGAAGTCTGTGGAATACCATCTAGCATAACATAAGCATAATGGGAATCCCAGAATGAGAGAAGAGAAAGGAGAGGGAAAATTAGTTTTAAAAATAATGACTGCGAGTGTTCCAAACTTGATGAAAAACGTGAATCTACACATCCAAGAAGCTAAACAAACTTTTAAGTAAGATAAACTCAGAGGGATCCACACAGGAACACATTGTAATCAAACTGTTAGATGACAAAGACAAAGAGAGAATCCTGAAAACAGCAAAAGAGAAGCAACTCATCATGTAGAAGGGATCCTCAATAAAAGTCACATGTGACTTCACATCAGAAACCATAGGGCCAAAGGCAATGGAATTATATATTCAAATGACTGAAAGAAAAACACTGTCAACCAAAAATTCTACATGTGCCCAAACTATCCTTCAAATACAAAGGAGAAAAGAAGACATTACAAGGTTAAAAACCAAGAAAGTTTGTAGATCATAAACCTGCTCTATAAGAAATACTGAGGGGAGTCTTTTCAAGGAAATAAAAGTACATTAGACAGTAACATGATCCATATAAAGAAATAAAGAAAATATATAAGTAAATTTTAAAAATCAGTATTAATGTTATATTTCGTTTGTAACTCTTCTTTTTTAAATAAGATTTAGCAGATGACTGCACAAAAATTATTACAAATACACACTGATACACACATAATGAATAAAGATATAATTTGTGAGACTAACAAGATAAAGTGGTGGACAGAACTATGTAAGAGCAAAGTTTTTATTTACCATTGAAGGTAAGTGGGTATTAAGTTAAACTGGATTGTTATAAATTAAGATGTGAATTGTAAACCACAGGGCACCCTAAGAAAATACTATTTAAATGTATACTAAAAGAAATTAAAAGAGAATTAAAGTAATAGACTAGAAAATATTTACTTAACATAAACAAGACATACTGGAGGAGCACAGTAACCAAAAAAGATGTAAGACCGACAGAAAACAAGTAGGAAAATGGTAGAACTCTTCCTTATCAGCAATTACATAAATGCAAATAGGTTAACTAAAAGGCAAAAATTAGAATGGACACAAAACATGATATACCGTCTACAAGAGATTCTTTTTAGATCCAATAACACAAATAGGTTGAAAGTAGAAGGATAGAAAAGGATAACCCATGGAAACAGTAACCAACTGCAGTGGCTGTATTAATAACAGATAAAATAGACTTTAAGACAAAAATTGTTAAAAGGGACAAAGAAACACCTTATATAATGATAAAACCATCAAGATGATGTAACAATTATAAGTGTATATGAACCTAACAACAGAGCCCCAAATGTAAGAGAGAAAAAACTAACAAAATTGAGGGAGAAATAGCTCTACGATAATTGTTGGAGACACCGATACTCCATTTTCAATGACAAAAAAACAACTAGACCAAAGATCAATAAGGGAACAGAAGACTTAAAAAATACTATAAAGCATCTATACCTAACAGACATATACAGGATAGTTCACCCAACAATAGCAGAATGTGTGTTCTTCTCAAGTACATGTGGAACATTCTTTAGGATATGTATTAGGCCACAAAACAAGTCTTAATAAATTTTAAAAGAACAAAGTCATAGAAAGTACCTTCTGTATCCATACTGGAATAAAATTAGAAATCAGTAACAGAAGGAAATTTGGAATTCATAAAAATGTGAAATTATACACTAAACTGTTAACGAATGGGTCAAGAAAAAATGACAAGAGAAATCAGAAAATTCTTTGAGAAGAATGAGAATGAAAATACATTTCAAAATGTATGATATCTAACAAAAGCAGGAAAGAGAAGAAAATGTATAGCTACAAATGCCTATATTGAAATAGGAAGACCTGAAATCAATAACCTAAACTTCCATCTCAAGGAATCAGAAAAAGAACAGCAAATTAAACCCAAAGCAAGCCGAGGAAAGGAAATATTAAAGATTAGAACACAGATAAGAGAAATAGAGACTAAAACAGCAATACAGAGAATTAAGAAAACCAAAAGTTCATTCTTTGAAAAGATCAATAAAATTGACAAATATTTAGATAGACTGACCAAAATAAAAAGAGAGAAGATTTAAATCACTAGAAATAAAAAATGAAAGTAGGGACATGGGCCAGCGCAGTGGCTCATGTCTATAATCCCAGCACTTTGGGAGGCGGAGGTGGGTGGATCACTTAAGTTCAGGGGTTTTGCAACCAGCCTGACAACATGGTGAAACGCCGTCTCTAACAAAAGAGACAAAAATTAGCCAGGCATGGTGGCACACACCTGTAATCCCAGCTAATTGGGAGGCTGAGGTGGAGGGGATCACTTGAACCTGGGTGGTTGAAGCTGCAGAGAGAGAGAGAGTCAGACACACTAGCGACATTACTACTCAACTTAAAAAAAAAAATGCTATGAATAATTGTATGCCAACAAATTAGGTAACCTAGATGAAAGAACAAATTCTTAGAAATATGCATACTGCAAAAACTGACTCAACACAAAAATTACAAATTTTTTAAAAACTGACTCAAGAAGAAACAGCAGAATGAATAGACCTATAACAAACAGATTAATGCAGTAACCAAAAAAAAAACTTCCAAAATCTTTAAGACCAGATGGCTTCACTGGTGAGCTTAACCAAACATTTTTTTAAAAATAACAAAAACCCTTTATAAATTCTTCCAAAAATAAAGAGGAACCATTTCCTAACTCATTCTGTGAGGCCAGTATCACCCATATACATAGTCAGACAAAGGCATTACAGAACAATATCCTTTATGAGTACAGATGCAAATAATCCTCAATGAAATATGCACAAATTTAATATAGCAGCATATTAAAGGCCTATACATCATGATCAAGGGATTTATCCCAGGAATGCAAGGGTTCAACATACAAAAGTCAATCGATGTAATACACCATGTTAATAGAATAAAGGAGGAAACTTTCCCACAATATCATCTGAATTGACACAGAAAAACTTTTTTGACAAGTTCCAACATTCATGATAAAAATATTCAACATCCTCAGAATAGAAACTCCCTCACCTAGATAAGGGGCATCTATGAAAAACCCACAGCTAATATCATATTTACTTGTGAAAGACCAAATGGCTTCCCCACTAATAGGAACAAGACTAGACTGCATTTGCCAAATAATGTATCTGGATTGGAATGGAAGAAGTAAAACTATCTCTATTCAAAAATAACATCATCTTATATATAGAAAACCCTAAAGAATCCACACAAAGGCTGTTAGTGCCAATGAATAAGCTCTGCAGAACTGCAGAATACAAGATCAACATACTAAAATCAACTATATTTCAATATACCAGCAATGACAATCCAAAAATAAAATTCAGAAGAGAATTCCATTTACATTAGCATCAAAGAGTAAAATACTTCAAAATAAACCTAGTCAAAGAAATACAAGACTCATACATTGAAATTACAATATATTTGAAAGAAACTAAAGACTTAAATAGAAAGACATATTGTGTTCACAGACTTAATAATATGAAGACATAATACTAGATAACAATATTCCCAAAATTGATCTACAGATTCAAAGCAATTTCTATCAAAGCCCAAAGTGCCTTTTTTGTAGAAATGGACATGTTCATCCTAAAATTCATATGAAACTACAAGGGAGCCCAAAGAACAAAAACAATCTGGAAAAAGAACAAAGTTGGGGGACTCATACTTCCTATTTCAAAACTTACTACAAAGCAATAGTAATCAAAACAGTGTGGCACTGGCATAAGGAGAGACATTATAGATCAATTGAGAGTCAGAATACAGGATACAATTGAGAGTCCAGAAATAAAGCCATATATTTATGGTCAACTTTTCTTTTCAAGAGGGTGCCAATACCATTCAATGGGGGAAAAGTCTTTTTCAACAAATAATCTTTTCAACAAATAGTGCAGGAACAACTGGATATCCACTAGCAAAAGGATAAATCTGAACCCCATATGTCACACTATATATAAAGATTAATTCAGAATAGAACAAAAATCTAAATGTAAGAGCTAAAATAGTAAAACTCTTAGAATAAAACATAGAGGTAAACTAGTCATGACTTTGGATTAGGTAATGGTTTCTTCAATATGATACTAAAAGCACAAACAACAATTTTTTTTTTTTTTTTTTGAGACAGAATCTCACTCTGTCAACCAGGCTAGCAATCTCAGCTCACTGCAACCTCTGCCTCTTGGGTTCAAGTGATTCTCCAGTCTCAGCCTCCAGAGTAGCTGCGATTATAGGCACCCACCACCATGCCTGGCTAATTTTTTTGTATTTTTGGTAGAGACAGAGTTTCACCATGTTGGCCAGGCTGGTCTTAAACTCCTGACCTCAGATGATCCACCCACCTGTCACACCCAAAGTGCTGATATTACAGGCATGAGCCACCATGCCCAGCTACAACAAAATGTAAAAATAAAGGACTCTATCATGTAAAACTTTTGTGCAGCATAGAACACTATTAAGAAAGTAAAAGCCCATAAAATGGGGGAAAATATTTGGAAATCGTGTATCTGATAAGAGTCCAGTATCAAGAGTACATAGGCTGGGTGAGGTGGTGATTATCCCGCTTCAGCGGGATTACAGGCTCACACCTGTAATCCCAGCACTTTGGGAGGCTGAGGTGGGAAGATCACCTGAAGTTAGGAGTTCAAGACCAGCCTGGCCAACATGGTGAAACCCCATCTCTGCTAAAAATACAAAAATTATTAAACATTTCCCTAAGGAAAATATACAAATAATGGATAAACAATGGACATTTCTCTAAGGAAATATACAAGTGGCCAATAAGCTCATGAAAATAACCTCCTCCTCATTAGTCATTAGGGAAATGCAAATCAAAACCACAATAAGACACTACTTCCTACCCTTTAGGATGGCTATAATAACGAAACAGCAGAAAACAAAACAAAGATGGAAAATAACTAGGATGTGGAGAAACTGAAACCCTTAAACACCAGTGACGGCAATGCTAAAATGATGCAGCGACTGTGGAAAACAGGTTGGCAGTCCCTCAAAATTCAAATACAGAATTCCATATGACCCAGCATTTCCATTCCTGGGTACGGATCCAAGAACAAAAACATATGGTCACACAGAAACTTGCCCACAAATGCTCACAGCAGCACTATTCCCAATAGCCAAAAAGCAGAAACAATCCAAATGTCA